>NC_132995.1:52485001-52788031 GCF_048564905.1 Vicugna pacos
TGTCCTGCTGCCTCCTCTATGAAATGGGGCTCACAAATGCCTCTTTAGGATATGAAAATTAGTAAATAAGAGAAGCCCCTGCTAAAGTGTCTGTTCCACAGCAGACACTTAAACTCATATCAGCTTCTCCTCCTCCTCGCCCCTGCCCCTACAGTACAGAGACAGAATCAAATATTTCCATTAGAAAACCCGTTATTCACAGAAGGGCTTTTTTTTCTGTATCCCAGTGTTGATAGTTTGAGTGAGTCTCCACCTTACAATCTTCAAGGACCCCCAATCCCAACATTTGAGAGTGCAAAGACTGGCTTTTCAAAGTAGTATCATGTTGGGGTGGCCTATCGGTTGCCTTGGGCTGTCTTTTCTCCTGCTGCAGCTGTGCTGGGTACACAGAAGGATTTAAGTGCACCCTGACGTGGCTCCAGAGGTCACCTTTGACCTGAGTCCTCAGAAGAACCTCAGCTTTTAGGACTCACATGTAAAGATGATCATGCCTGCTATTAGCGGTGCAGGTCCAGCACAGTTCGGGTTTTTTTTTTTAATTATTATTATTGAAGTATAGTCAATTTACTATGGTTGTATTAGTCTCTGGTACAGCTTTAAAAGCAAAATGACTGTGCACAAAGAAAAAATACATTGTTTTCCTATCTCTCCACAGAACCTCTACTTCCATTAGAGAAAAAGGAGAAAACCCAATTAGGAAGGATAGAAACATAAATGGAACCTTGTCAGCCTCCCAGGCTGTCATTGATTACTCCACCGGGCAGTTATTTCTCACCTCCCATTCAGAGCCATCTCCTAGAACAGCCATTTTCATGGCCAAAACAATAAGGAGATAGATTAGGCTGGTCAGTTTGTCCCTGTCCCTTTTCATGGGTAAAAAGAAAATGACTTAACTAAATCTTTTTTCTCTAGGATGAAAAGAGACTCTAAAAAGCATTTTAGTAGCAAATAGCTGTTCTGAAGTAGGTGAAGTAGGAATTGATTTTCCTTACCTGGCTTCACTGTCGAGAGGGTCACCTGGGAGCAGGTGGGTGGCACCACGTGGAAGCACTGGGCCAGGTGGTATTATAGTCGTCACCCTGGGAGGCCTGGTTGCGACATTAAGCACCATTTCTACAATCTCCCTGTTCCTCACTGATGGGCGTTTTTCCTACTTTGTCATTCGAACTCATAGCAAAATGAAATTTTAAAGCTAACGGTAATGTTTTTCGTATGTAGGTAAACATACGTGAAAGAATATCCAAATGGAAATAACTGTAAGAATATTCTTCCCCTTTGTTTTGAGTCAGGCCACTTCTGGGAATCTATCCCAAGGAAATAATCCAAAGGGCAGAGAATTTTCTTCCTTTTCCAGATAGTCTTAGTAGCTTGATTCACATTATTCGTAATTGAAAAGAGTCAAATGGCCATTATTACTGAAATGGTTGTTAAGTGATGGCATATCGATTTTAAAATGTTGGGTAGCCATTAAAAAAGGAGTTAGTAATAATAGGGAAAATGTTCGTGATATAATATGTAAAAAATAATGTAAAGATATGTTTATGCTTTAATGCAATTCTTACAAAAATCCCAGCAAGGCTTTATGTAGTCATGGGCAAGCTTATTCTAAAATGTATGTGGAAGGGCACATGCCCCAGGAGAGCTAAATCATCTTGAAGAAGAAGAGTAAATGGGAGGAGTCACTCTACCTGATGTTAAGGCTACATTGTCACAGTAATCAAGACGGTGCAGTACAGCAGAGAAACAGACACACACACTGATGGAACAGACTAGAGACCCAGGAAGGGGATTCACACAAATATGCCCAATCGATTCTTAATAAAGATGCAAAAGCAATTCAATGGAGGAAGGTTAGCTCCTTTAGCAAATGGCACTGGGGCCATTGGACATCCGTAGGCAGAAGATGAACCTCAACTTAAGCCTCATGCCTTATACAAAAGTTAACCCAAAAAGGATCATGGATGTAAATGTAAAATGTAAAACTATCAAATCTTTAGGGCAAAAAATGGTAGGAAATCTTAGGGGTTCAGGGCTAGGCAAAGAGTTCTCAGACTTGACACAAAGGGCATGACTCCTAAAAGTACATTTTGACTAATAGGACCTTATCAAAATTTCAAACTTGTGGCCTATGAAAAATTCTTTTAAGAGGATGAAAAGAGAAACTACAAACCAAAAATATTTACAAACTACGTATCTAACAAAAGAGTAGCATCTAGAATATATAACAAACTCTCAAAGGTCAACATCAAAAGTCCCAATCAGACTAATTAGAAAATGGACACAGGACATGAGCAGACATTTCAACCAAGAGGATATACAGATGGCAGATAGCACATGACAAAATGTTCTACCTCATTAGCCATGAGGCAAATACAAATTAAAACCAAGATGAGCTATCAGTACACATCTTCTAGAGTGGTAAAAAGAAAATAGTAGTCATAACAAATGCTGCTGAGGATACAGGAAACTGGACCAATCAGATATTGCTGATGGGAACGTGAAATGGTACAGCCACTCTGGAAACCAGCTTGGCAGTTTTTGGTAAAACTTGCGATTACCATAGGACATCAAAATTGCGCTCCTGGAGGTTTATCCCAGAGAAATGAAAACTTAACGTTCATACAGAAGCCTGTCCACACATGTTCACAGCAGCTCAGAGCAGCTTTATTATTAATTGCCAGAAACTGCAAACAACCCAGGCGTTCTTCGACAGGTGAATGGTTAAACTACAGTATGTTGAGATCATGGAACATTGCTTAACAATAAAGTTAATGAATTACTGATACACAACAACAACTTGGAAGAATCTCCAGGGAATTATTTATTTTGAGATAATTGTAGATTCACATGAACTTGCAAGAAATATCCTTTACCGTTTCCTCCAAAGGTACCATTTTGTAAAACTATCATAAGTAGCACAATCAGGATATTGACATCGAAGCAAATAAATAAAATTATGAATGAAAAAAGAAAACAATCCCAGAGATTACATACAGTATGATTTCATTTATGTGGTGCTTTCTAATGACAAAATTATGGAAACAGAGAACAGGTTAGTGGTTGCAGGATGTAGGGATGTGAGGAGAGGTGGATTATGGGGTGGGGGGGGTATGGTTAGAAACGGCATCATCCTGTGGTGACGGAATTGTTTTATAGCTTACTGGTGGTGATACACAAATCTACATGTGTGACAAAATGGCACAGAACCAAATGAACACACACACATACAAATGAGTACAAATAAAATGAACCGCTGAATAAGATCAGTGAATTGCATCAATGTCAATATCCTGATTGTACTATTTATGATAGTTTTACAAAATGGTACCATTGGGAGAAACAGGGTAAAGGATATTTCTTGCAGGTGCATGTGAATCTCCAATTATCTCAAAATTTTAAAAATTAAGTAAAAGATATATATGGAGTTTTATGCATTTAAAAGCCTGGAAGGGAGTCGTTGATATGTTAAAAGAGTTGGGACTATTAAGAGGGACGTCATGGACCATCTTGTTTTTCTGTCTTTTACCTTGGTTTGCTTTCCAGCTTTTTCCTAGTGTCCATGTGTTAGTTTTGTAAAGGGGAATAATACAAAGCTGATTTTTTATTTAAAAAAGAGTTCATGGCCAAGTACAGTCATTTTCAGTATTGTTTGTAGTTTATTCTGAAACAATCTCCTCATTCTTTCCTCTCCTTTACCCTGAGTATAGACAGATCTGGCACACACACACCACACACGCAGACACACAGACACACAAAATTACAACCCACTCATGAATGAGTAGACTGGGGCTCTGTGTTCAAAGCTTCACCCTGGCAATTTGCAGCTGAAGATGTAATGAACTGCTGTTAGTCTTGACGGGCATTTGACCTGCGGGGGCTGTGAAGTTGGATGCCTCACTGCGGCTTCTATTTACGATTCACAGCTCAAGTCTAGTGTCGAGACGGGAGGTGCATCTTGATGGATAATAAAACAGTAAGGACTTAACAAAGGAAATAATGGGAAAAGGACTATTTAGCCACACATTTTACCCTTTCCACCCCACTGTGTAGCCCCACCCTTTGGTCCAGACATAATTTGAAGAGCCCAGAGCGAATGATTGGTAGTAATCGAATAAATTCGTAGACTAGGAACAGGGCTCAGAAGCCTATAAAAGATTCAACTCCTGCTTCCCGTTAGGAGAGGTATCCAACCAGTATTAATATTTTAGAAATACTAGAAGGTAGAAGAGGAGTCATTATTCATCACTAGCACCTCTGTGGTCCTAAAATTAAATAATGGATTTTTTTTTAAAGACAGAATTGCTAGAGTTGTGGAACTATAAAAAATATTCCTCTCTTGAGGATGTTGCATTTTTTTGCTTTTATCTGTTCTTTTCCTCTTGAGAACATTTTGATTTACTTCTGTGATAAGCTTATAACAACTAGGGAACTTGGGAGGCAGGATGCGCTAGGCTGGGAGGGAGGGGGTGTTAAGGCAGCTGACAAATGAGCCTGAGTGAATTTGTCTGGCTTCAAGTCAGAAAGCCGAGGATGGGCATGCATTCATTTCCATCGTGTAGACTGTCCATCTGCACGTCTGGGCCAGGGCCCCAGGCCCTATAATATAGGGAGCGCCCAGTGCACCACCACGTGGGCGTGGGGTCTGAACAGGCTTAGGCTGGTCTGTTCAACAGGAGCCCTTCAAAGAAGGCCCAGCCTTTCCCTTCAGAATCCAGTCCTAGCCTTGAAATGACCACCCCTGCTCCTTGAGGAGGCATCTGGCTGAGCTGTGAGAAACTGAGCAGCCGAAAGTTGGCTTCAGATCAAAACCCAGAGATCTGGATTAACTCAGCTGGGCTCAGAGGTTTCCATGTCCAACCCTGTCCCCAAACCAGCTGTGTAACCCGGTTGGACACATGACTTCACCTCACTGAATCTCACTTTCCCCATCTTTGAAACAGAAATAATAGTAATTCCCTGGTAAAATGCATATGAAGCTCTAGCATGGAAACTGACATTTGTGAGACCTCAACGAAAGCAGTTACTACCTAGGGTACAACTTGAAGGTTTTTGAAAATCCTCTTAATTACCAAATTACTCTTCCTGGTATTGACATGGTGTTGTGTTTAGATGTACTCAGAGGATAATTACTAGCATTAATTGAGTGCCCACTGTGTGCCAGCCACAGTACTCTGTACTCACCAGGACCTCGGGACCTGGAGTGTATTGTCCTCATCCAACAGAAGAGGGAACTGATGCTCAGATGGGTAAAGAGATTTGCTCCAAGTCAAAAACCAAGGATATATTAGAGCCAAAAACCATTTTCTAGACCATTGCCCTGCAGAGGCAAGAATGACAGATACTGCTCAGCACCTGGAGAAATGAAGTCACAGGGAATGAAAGAGAATCCTTGCCCAGCTGGTGGGTAGAAAGCAGCTGACCTGAGTTTAAACAGAGATCCCTGGACAATGCCTCATCCCTTGCCTCCTTCACATGGAGCTGATCCACACACACATGCTCAGGGCTGCTCTGTGTTGAGACCCAAGGAATCACAGCAGCTGGGGGTGAGAAATGACCTCAGACTCTATCTGGTATTGATCACCCCTATACCTTCTTTACCAGGTGGGTGGGAGCCTGGACCCACAGGGGCAGCCTTCTCCATCAACAGGCAGCCTGTGCCATTGGCAAAAGCTCTTCCACCTCAGGACATTTTCCTTCTTTTGAGCTGAAGTCTGTCTGATCTGTATCTTGCATTTATTGGCTTTTTCACAACAACAAAATGAAGCCAGTCTCTTCTGCTGCAGGTCTAGGTGATGCCCAGAACTGTGCCTCCTGCCTCCTTCTTTCTACATTTCCAATCACTTAAGGGGCTCCACTGTGTTCATCTTCTATAGAACAGAATGTATGGCTTCTCTCCTGAACACATGCTTCCTCTTGGGTCCCTACCTCATGTGGCCTCTGCCCATCCCTGTATCCTTGGACTAGAACACTCCACACAGCATGGCCTGTTTTAGGAGTCATCACCCACAAGGCAGCTTTTGGGCAGTTGTGTTTCCCCATGGCTGTTTAGTGGATTCATTATCATTACTTGATTGGAGCTTGAAGCCTATACACACCCGCCACCGAGATCTTTCCATTTATTGTGCATCTTCTGAAACACTTTCCCAGAACCTTCATTGACTCAGTTGATACGATCCTCTCTTGTTGGGCTTTCCCTTGGGAAATCCAGGCAGCCAGAAACTTCAGAGGAAGAAAGATGTTTACCTAAGTTGATCCCATAGCATCCATGGGCTTGTTACCTTTCAGGGAGCATGCAGAATTATTCTTGGAAATGGATGTCTCCCTGGGATTATTTATAAGGAGATGGCTCCATTGGTAGGATACCAGAGCATCCCTCAGAACTCAAACCCAAGAAGCAGAGATGGTTCTTAACAGAAATCAATCAGCCATTTTGAAACCAGGGTAGCTAGGCAAGTTCATTGATTTATAAACTTTTGTAATTCCCTTTCCTCTCTGACCATATAGTCTTTCATTTCAGTTTCTCTATGCATAATTTTATTTGTAACAAAATATTTGTGTCTGTTATGCACCATGAACTGTTCACAGCCAACAAACGAAAGTCCCTGATACCATGGAGCATATATTTTAATGGCAAGGAAGGATAACAAAGAGACAACTATGTCAGGTGATGATGGGTTATGTGAAGAAAAACAAAACAGTGTAATGAGTATAGAGGATGATGCTGGGAGGGGAACCACGATTTTTTTTTTAATAAGATAGTCAGCGAAGTCCCCTCTGAAGAGGTGAGTGTAATTAAAGAACTGAGAGACAAAGGAATGAACCATACAGATATCCATTAGGTAGGATCCTGGTGAATGAAAGCCATTCACCAGCCACCACTGGGAAAGGGAACCATGATACTTTGGTCTAAGAGTGTAATTTGGAGGCCAAGGCTGAGGTATAAAATTGAGTTATGTTAGAGTGGATTATTTACCAGATGCAGGGTGTTAACACTTCCCATACCTGAGCCTGAACTGGCTTCAGATACACACAAGTATACATTTGTTACTCTTTTTCCATTTTCCATACAGACTGCTTTCTTTGTCAAAGTCTGCACTGATGGCCGAATAGAGTCTCCCCAAAATGGCAGACTCAGCTTTCAAGCTGATAAGACTCTGATGGTCGACAACCCTCAGCCAACTGACTCAGTTTCTTCCATCCCAGTCCCAGGCTCCAAAAAGAGGTGATTGGATTGGCCAGGCTCGGAACCTGGGTCTGTGGGGCAAAAGAGGGTAAGCCCAGGCTTGAAACAGGGATGGACCCAAGCATGGCACTTCGGGGTAAACGGCAGCAAATCAGGATAGGGGCATGTACATGGACACAGCAACAGCTGAGCCTGAGGGCAAAGGCAGGAAACAGGCTACAAAGAGCTGTAAATGCATTTCTGAGAGAGCCTGAATTGTCACTGAAAGCGATGGAGTCGGGGACCCTAGGAAAATTTTAACCACGTGTCATCCGATTATGAGAGAGAGTAGCTGCTTCAGGGAAGGAGGAACTTCAAAGCCTTACGCAGGTTCTTCTAACTGAAGTACATGCAAGGCAGAACAGAATGTCAGGCTTTCAAATGAAAATGACTGAAATTTTATTTATGTTCAACACTGCTTGTGTTTCCAAGCATCAGGCTTAACATAAAAATTTGTCCTGAATTATAAGAATGATAAGAATAAGCGTTGAAATTCTCAGTGAAAGGGCAGCCAACATGCATTTCCAGGGAGAAATTGTTCAACTGTTCGTGTTTATTACTTCCAGATGGGAACAGCTCCAGGTTCATAATGCTGATTTTGTTCCATTGCTGTCTCTGAACTGTGACTCAGATGAGTGCATAAATATTTGGTTTGATATTTCTTTGGGAACCGTAAAAATCTGAACTGATGGAAGGGAGAGGAGCACGAGAAATGGCAAGGAAGGAAAAGTTTGGCAAGTTGGTAAGAGATTAAGTGTGCATATTTCAACAGTGCCCAAGGGCATGATTAATTTATTATCCTTGTAGATGGCAGAATGCATGCAAAAACCTCCAAATTGCTCCATTACTATGACAAAGCCCAGAGCCTGTGAGAAGGTAAAGATGTTCCTGCCAGGAATTTGATGTACAGAAGGAATGGGTGACCCACTGGGTACATATAAATCTGGGAATTGAGACTTGAAAGTCCTTAATCTTGGCTCTGCCACTGACATGGGCCCAAGATGAACATCTCCGCTCCTAGTCTTCATGGGGTGGGCGTGTCAGCAGGAGTCCAAACCAGGGGCACTTTGAACCATGCCTGGTACCGGTGCTTTGTTGATTCTACTCCTGGGGCACTCCCACCACCCTTCAATCAGTTGGCCATATGGAGTAGGGGTTAAGGCCATGGACTCTGAATATTTGGATTCAGATCCAAAGCCATTATCTAGCTGACTTTGGCAAGGTTGTGTGACTCAGTTTCTTCCTCTGTAAAGTGGAGATTAACGTCAGTACCTACCCCCATAGAATTGTTATAAGGACTGAATAAACTAATGTATGTAAAATGCTTAAAACTGCATGTGTCAGTGTTAGTGTTGGATAAATGGTAGCCTTTGTCATAGTCATCATCACCATCACTATCATCACCATTTAATAATCATAAAAAGAACAACTGCCTTACATTATTGAGCATATTTATATACGTAAGCATTTCATATCTCTCAGATTATTTACCCACCATAACCCTTTTAGGGTTGGCATTATATCCCCCATTTGGAACAGGATAGGAATGAGGCTCAGAGAGGCCACAAGACTCCCAGTATGTCCGCATTGTTAATGAGGTTCGAGCTGCAAACCCTCTTCTCCTAAGCACTCTGTGCATTAGTCAGGATGGGTTAGGCTCTGCAGTGGTAATGAGCAACTCCAGTTTCAGTGGATCAAAGTTTAAAAAAGGTTTAATTAACCTTTATGTCCATTGAGGGTTAGGTGGGGTCTCTGCACTTTGTCTTCTTCCTTACTTTGGGTTCCAGGTTGATGACGTTGCCACTATTTGGAACATAGCTGGTCACCTTGGAGAGGGAAAAAAGAACCTGGCTAGGAACATCATAGTTCTTAAAGCTTTTGCTCAAAATTAGCTAAAGTGGCACATGTGACTTTCACTTACACCTCATTAGCTAAAGTAAATCATATGGCCACAACCAACTTCCAGGGCTGGAGAAATGTAGTCCTACTATGTGCCCAGAAGACGAGAAGCCAAAGTATTTAGGAACAGCTTCAGTGACTACTCCCCACTACCACAAATCTGATTCATAAATAGAAGAGACAACAGGTATAGAAAATCTAGAGTGTATACCAGAAGTTCTACGGACCATATTGATATTTGGTAGACAAAGTCAAGAGACCAATGAGCAGGAAAGTGAAACTCACAGTCTGCATTAGGAAACCAGAAATTCAGGAAGTGACACATAAGGATCCCAGTTATTCTCTCGGACAATAAAGAGATGCAGAATCGTGATACTGACAGGCAATGAATGGACTTCGGGCCCAGACAAGTAAGGCATGATGACCAAATGCCCCAAAGATGACTTCCTCTTTCTCTGATCTGCTGTGGCCTCTTTCAGCCCATCTCCCATGATGCATAATGTGAACTTCATAGAATGTATTGAACTGTGGGCCCTTGAGGACACTGAGAACTCTGGAACTCGTAAATGGGCAATGAATATTTTGAATGGAAGAAAAGAAGGTAGAGGGAAATATATTAGAGGAAATTTTGCTCAAGAAGGAAACATCTTATGAAAAGTTGTGGGAGAGAAACAGACCATCAGGCTAAGTGAATGGTGGTATCAGTTTGGATACATTAACAAACATAAATTGAGTTCCTGCAGTGAGAACAGCATTGTACCAATTATGTATATTTAAATATACATATAATATTTGTCCTTTTGTGACTGGCTTATTTCACTTAACCTAATGTCTTCAAGGTTCATCCATATTGTAGTATGTGTCAGAATTTCCTTCCTTTTTAAGGCTGAATAATAATACTGTATTTTATGGATATACCACATTTTATTTATCCATTTATCATTGTTGGATACTTGGGTTACTTTCATTTTTTGGCTATTGTGACTAATGCTGCAGAATATTCATTCTTTCCATGTGTCAATGGATCTTTTAGTAAAGACGATATTGCACTTGGCCATTAATAATTTTTAAAAAAAACCCTCAAAAATAAAAAGTTCATAAGCCACATTATTGTATGGTAAGTTGGAAATAAATAATTAAAATGTTGTAAATGCTTGTAAGTTAAGGAATACTCTCATTTGAAAAAATTCTGCAGCCTACAGAAAATAACCAAAAAATGATAAACAATCAGAAAAGAGTGCAAAAACCCCACCAGTTAACATTGAATCCTATGGAACTCAGCTTAAGCTGTGTTTAGGCATAATCTCAGATGCCTTTGTTACGAAAGAAGGGAAAGAAGGCTGGTGCAGCGATCGTACTAAAAGGTGAAAGGTAAGGACAGTGGATTCAGATTTCCTCTCATTTTGTGTTACTGGAGTTCCATTTTCCTTCCCAAGTGCTCCATCCTGCCCTTAACCACAGCAGCCTCCATGGGAGATGGAAATTGTCTGAATCTGGTGGCAAACACAGTCAGCCCCTGCTAACATTAGAACCACTGGGTCTCTGGCTATCACGCGCCTTCGGTGGAATACTGGAGCCTTGGTTCTGTTTCTCCACCAGGGATTTTGGAGTCTCTTGGCATTGGGTTTTCCTTAATTCCTCTTATTAATTTATGACCTAATGGTTGAAAGCTGTTGGGCAGCATGGGGGTGACAGAAGGGCATGGATCTAACAGCTGCCCAGACTGCTGATTGGCAAAGTGTCTTCAAGTTCAAAGGCATGTCAAGGACTAAACCACAGTCGAGAATTAGTGAATGCTTACAGATCACCTTAGAGAACCAGTCTACGGATAAAACGAATGCCTTCTAATAACTATAGGTGAAGGCAATAAAATGATTTTTATCTGTTTAACATGGAGTAGAAAACATCTTCTAAATTAGCATGTTATACCAAGCTCCAATAATTACTCTTCTGTGTTTTAAAAAGGTCGTTTTTTGTTTGTTTGTTTGTTTTACTGTATAAGTAATATAGGCTTATTTTATGAAACTAAAAATATTCTAAGAAAGAAGGAAAAAATATCACCCTTACCTCCATCCCCAGAGACCTATACTGTTCACATGTGATTTATTCCCTTTGGTAATTTTGCAGGGAGGGATGTGGTTATTTTCTAGGTTTTCACCCTTTTGTTCATATTGTTTGCATACATATAGTCTTCTATCCTTTGGAAAGAAGTATCTCCTGATTTTCTCAATTGGGAGAAGACAGAATTAGAGCATCAATTTAGTTGGCAGTGGCCAGGAAGAAGTGCTGGGGTATTTGTGTTGGAGCTGCTTTGCATAGCGAGCACAGTGTTTGCTTAGATGGAGGGTCCTCCCACAAGGGGACCCTTTGCTGACTGTAAGGATGGGGAAGTGTTCTATGTCCGTTCATGGCACCTGGGCATTACCACTGCCTGGAAAGTTAACTTTGGGGGTTTGTAAAAAGAGAAAAGAGAAGGTACTGATGTGGCAAAGGTAAAGTTACCACATTTTCCACAGTGGGAGAAAAAGGTTAGTACAATAGATCTTTTTAAATTTTTACTTATTTTTTTAGGAGGGGGAGGTAACAAGGTTTATTTATTTATTTTTTAATGGAGGTACTAGGGATTGAACCCAGGACCTCGTGCATGCTAAGTGCACACTGTACCGCTGAGCTATACCCTCCCCCTCCTTGTTTTCATTTTTAATAAAATAACGTTCATTTACTTATTTGGTATGCAGATATGTATTGAAAGCTTACTGTGTAACGTGCATTGTTCTTGGCCCTGACAACAGAACAGTCCAAAATCTCTAGTGGAGATCTGAGTTAAATCACAGGTCCGGGAGATTGGCAGAGGGCAGGGCTGGAAGCTCCTATAATAAAGACAATACACAGGACTTGGAGACTGGCATTTTGATAGAGCAAATACATTTTCCATAGGGGGAAAAACTGATGTCAGTAAACTAAGGGAAAATCTGAGCCCACAGGGAGGCACGATAAGGGGCAATTAAAAACCATGCCGCCTAAAGGCAATGTGGGGTTCTGGATTGGATCTGGGATCAGAAAAAGGATAAAAGTAGAAAAACTGGTAAAATCTGCTTACCCAAAATCTGGAGGTTGGTTAGTTAACAGTCATGTGTTAATTTCTCAATGTTAATTTTTCAGTTGCAACCACTGTTCCATGGTTATAAAGGTTGTAAGCATTAGGGGAAATTGGATGAAAGGTGTACGGGAACTCTACACACTCTTGGCAGTGTTTCTGAAAATGGAAAGTTCTCCTCCCCCTCAGAGTCTGTATCTGTCTATCTATTAAATATATAATATGTTTATATTATATAAATATAATAATATATGTAAAATATCATATACTACATATTATATATAGTCTCCAACCATATTGAATAGAAAATTATAGAATACTGTATACAGAGTGGTCTTATTCATGTAAAAACACTCAAAATTGTTATATATTCTGTGAGGTCATATATATGTATGTAAATTCATAGAATACCTTAAAAATATATACAACATGGTATTTTTGGCTACTTGGAGCAGAGAATGGAGGATGGAGGGGGAACAGGACTTAACAAGGGGACCCAAGGGGGCCTGGGCTTTGTCCATAACGCACCACACTCTGCTGGAAGCAGGCAGGAAGAGCCCCCTTTGAAACTCAGACCGAGTGTCTCTGCCTGCTCCAAGCCTTTGTATTTCCTTCCCCTCCCCCGGTGCGGAGGACTCTGGCCCCAGCTGATCCTTGCCGCCCACACAGCTGGCACGCAGGCCACGCCCCGCTGCTGCCTGGGAGGCTGCGTTACCCAGGGGCGCCGCAGGGCTCCTGCGTGCTATCTACATGCCCTTCCCGGAGAGCAGGCAACCGGGGTCCAAGTTCTTTCTCATCATTAGCTATCTTTTCATTCCAATTCAGAGGATAAGGGGAAAAAAATCCCACTGTGAAAAGCAGTATTGAATTACAAAGAATAATAGGAAAGACCAGCTAATTGTGAAGCCCTGCTATGGGGCGTAATGGGTGTTAACAGCTGCTGCAGGAGCAGAGACTCAGGGCAGGATTTGTTCTGGGCAAAAGGAGTGCACTGGAGTTCTTACATTCTATCACATAAACAATGAGAAAAGGACCATAGCCTTGGGGGCCACAGCCAGGGAGTAGCACTTGGACAAATTTCAGGAGTTGAATGTAGTATAATAAAGGTCATCTGGTCGTCTACCCAGCTTGCATGGAACAGCTCTGATGTGTGGTTGAGGCTTTTTTTTGTGGCCACCGCACACCTCCTCTCCAGCTCAGTGAGCCTGGAGTGGGCTGGGGTCCCTCTGAAACCCCACCTGGGGAACAAGAAATCAGAGAGCTGGTGGGTAATTCCTGAATCTAAATTGAGCCAAGACTGCCATGTTTTCCCTGGAGGGTGACACCCCCCTCCCATGCTTTCTTCTCCAAGGTTCCTCCAAGCCCTCGGGTGCCTTGACACACGTGGAGGTGTGGGACTTGGTGAAATATCAACTCTGCTATACTGATGTTCTAGAAAACAGGTTTTTAAGAGCTTCTAATAATGGTATATGTTTAAAATAGGTCTGGAAGTAAGGTAGCAAACAGACCCAGCCCTTTTTCATCAAGTCTCCCAACCGTAACAGTAGAAACCAGCACCAGTCATAATGAGCGTGGATGGTGCTGCAATCTGTCTAGTTCGGTGCTCCTCAATACTGTGTCTGCATAGAGTCATCCATGGGGCTTCTCAAAGCACAGATTTGCCAGGCCACCCCCAGGGTTTCTGATTCAGGGGGTCTGGGTGGTGACTGAGAATTTGCATTTCTAATGAGCTCCCAGGCAATGCCTGTGCTGGTCAGGGAACCACATATTGAGACTGTTGTTCTAGGGAGAATGAGATCCTCCCTTCCCTGTGCTGGTGGCCCTGTAAGGCTCATCAGTTTGGGGACACAGTGCCTGGTATGGCTGTGAACACTCCTTCAAAGTGGACACAGCCCTCCGGACCAGGAGGCAGGTTCAGCTGATATGCTCAAAGCCAGGCCTTTAAAAACAAAACATTGAGAGCGAAATGGGAGACTTGTACAGTGTTAAGCAGAGGTCTTGCTCCTTCCTTGAGGGAATAAGCCATTTAACTCTAGCAGCAGCACTACTTAAACAGGGTTCTCCCTCCAAGAGCCTGCTTCCATGAGGTCAAGTGGTTCAGGCTCTCTGAGAGAAAGAAGGGGAATGACCCAGACCTGACCTTTACAGCAGGAGGAAGAGTTGCCCTGGGGGAGTCTCTGAGTCTAGAATTCAGCCTTCCATGTTGAGTGGCAAGCAGAGAAATGGGAGGATGACAGTGTTCACCCAAGAAAGCTTTCAGGCCTGTATCCCACTGTCTTTCCTCCGGAAGGTCTGGGGTGCTGTGCTCCCAATGCTTTCTGAGCAGGGAAGGGTCAACAAAGGAGAACAGATCACAGCAGGCTTCTTCTGACAGGTCCTCACCAGTGGGCTGTGTCTGGGAGACAGATGGGGTCAGAATCCATTCTGAGGAAGCAGGACAGCCCCCCAGTCCTTGTAGGTTTCCCATGTTCATTTCCCTCCAGTTAATGTGGCCTTTGGAGAGGACCTGTCCCTTGGGTGTGTGCAGGGGAGCAAGAAAGAGGTTTTAATCCATATTTGGGCCAAAATCTGAGGAAGAGGAGGGTTTCAAAGTAAATGTGAAAGAGAAGAACCAGATGCCCCTTCCCACGGCAAGTGTTTCCAGAGCACTTCTTTCCTCAAACCAGAGACATTTGTGAGTTTGGTTTTTAAAAAGGAAGTGCGCTCCCTTAGAAAGGGATTTTTTTATATCATGGCCAAGACGTTTTTCATGCCTGAAGGTGTCAGTCTTACCCATTAACAACAATGGCATGGTTTTGTTATGATTATTACTCTTAGCTTTGTAATTGTTAGCTATGATGTGTTGAGCCCCTTCTATGTGGCAGGAAGTGTACTTTGCACACACTATCTCATCAAACTCTCAGCAACCCTGGGAAATAAGTGCCTTTATCTTCATTTTATAGACCAGGAAATCGAGAGCCAAAAAGGCAAAGAATCAAAGACCTGTTCAAGGTCACAGGACTGATCAGCCGCCAAGCTAGGATTGGGGCATATGTTTGTCTAAACAGTGGGGTCTTCATTAAACAGATACTGGCCTTGGTTCCTGCCACGTGCCAGGCACTTTGCCAGGCTCTGGGGTCCAGCGGTGAGCCCGACATGCCGAGGCTGTTGACCTCATGGAGCTTCCAGGCAGTGGGGATAATGTCAATTGGACTAAATTGAATCAAGCAATGACTAAAAATTCTTTCCATCAGAAGATATCACATATTTTTAGTCTTGCTGTAGATATTTTCTGTTAATTTCAAAAATGCAAACAGAGATAACTGGTGCCTCATCAATATTCTCAGTGTATTTTAATAAAGAGTATTTGAAATCAGGAAAAACTGTACTGCCATATGGAACAGTGTCATGCTCTTACCCTACTTCCACTGGTCCTGGCAGAGGAACCTTGTTGTGAGGAACTGGCTGCCTTAGGTACCACTGCCACCTGGTGGCACGCATCAGAATTGCAGGCTTGGTGGCCATAGAAATTCCACCCTCTCCCCACCCTCCACCCCAAAACAATACACACCTCTTGCTGATTCCACTAGAAGGCACATTTCTGGTCCTGGCCATCTAAACCATCCAGGCTCGGTTGACTATATTCCTGTTTACTTGTAAACTGATTACAGCCAGACTAATGTCAGCTTTCTTTTATCTCTATGCTTTGAATTTCTATTGTGTTGTTGACCTTTCGATTGTTATAATTGAATTAATGTTTGCAGGATGATAAAGTGATATTAAGTATATGTGAATATTTGGTAAAATTTGAGAACTAACCTGTGAAAATAATAATTTTCTTTTTAGTTGGACACTTTCAAAGGCCATCAAAACAAAACAAAACATAATTTGGCTCCTTATTACCTCTCAACCTCACCTCTACTCAAACCATTCTGGAATTTTCTAGGCTCTCTCGCCTGCTTGCTGCCTGTCTGTGCTGTTTCCCCTGCTTGGAACTATCTTCCTATATCTTTACCTTTTGAATTTATTCTTCAAATGTCAAACAAATCAAGGCTGATCACCTATAGGGAATTACCTTAAAGTAAATTCAGAAATGATGTTGCATAGCGTTCCTCTAGAGAGGTGGAAGATGGGTTCTGAATCTCCTCTTTGTGTCTTTACTAACTGTGACCACAAGCTTGCTTAATCTTTCTGAGTCTCATTTCATTCATAAAGTATGAATAATAATGTTCCCTGCCCTCAGCATTGTTATGAGTTTTTTTTAGCATGTGTGTAAAATGCATTCTCAGCATCATGCCTGGCACCTGCTAGAAGCAATGGGGTGGGTGGCGCTGTTAAGGACTGGATACGTTAAATACCTAGAACCTTAATTACTGTCTGCCCAGTATAGAGCTGTTGAATAAATGTTTTCCATTGCCTATTTTGTCTTGCTTGCAGGAAAAAAGTCTGTTCCCTGGGAGTTAAAAATAATATAAATGTCCAACCTTGAATTTCATGAAGTTGTTTCCCTCCTAGATCCCTCTCTGTATGTCACCCGAGTGCTGATAAACTTCCCAGCTGGAAGCGGCAAAGATTTGCATATTAGCATGAAAGGTGTTAGGCAATGGTGCTATTTTTGGTGAAGCCGCTTTAGTTAAGTTCATCCAGTGCCTTTGTGTTGGCACCTGTGGTTAGTGGATTGGTCACTGAGGTGTGTTTGGAATGCGTTTTCTGTGTTTTCCAGCCAGAGTCTTGAATGTCGCTCTGTTTCTCTAACCAGGTAGTGGATAATGACAGACCGGAAGGATCCAAGTTCCGGCTCACTGGTAAGGGAGTGGATCAAGAGCCTAAAGGAATTTTCAGAATCAATGAGAACACGGGTAGCGTCTCCGTGACACGGAACTTGGACAGAGAAACGATCGCTACTTATCAAGTGAGTACCCCTCGAGTGCCCACCCGCACAGAGGGATGTGGATTTGAAAGACTGCTTTCCTCACACTGAGCTCATTATTTCTGTGCTTCATCAGACCCGGGGCTGTGTGACTTTAAGTGGGTCTCTGTGGGAGCTGAGTGGCGCTGAACCCTGACAGAGCAGCACTGGGGGCCCCTATCTCATCATCGGAGCCCCTCTGGTCTGCGTGAGACTTTGGGCACTAAAAAGCAAGAAGGGGGACTTTCAGAAGAGGTCAGAAACCTTATGTTAGCTTTAGTTTTCCAGAAACCAGCTTGATAATGAAGAGCTGTAAAAAGTCTAAACCCTTGGTCCTAATCATTCTACTTTTAGAAATCCATTCTAAGGAAATAGAGAGGAATTTAGTTAGATGTTTGTACAATGATTTTACAGCATGACGTGGTCCTTAGAATGGAAACAGTTGCTAAATATTCAGCAATATATAATGGTTAAAGTATGGTACAATTTTGGAAGGAAATTTCCCACAACCATTTAAAATATTTCCAAAGAAGTTCTAGTTATATGGGAGATTTTCAAGATACTGGATGGAAACAGACACACCAACACATATGGTGTCCTCATTACGGATGGAGTATTTACACATATCACGATGGATATATGTTTGAGAGGAAGCACAATGGAAGAAAAATCGAAGTGTTAATGGTTGGGTTTGGTGTTATTGATTTTTCTTTGTTTTTTTTTTCTGATTTTTCTGCAATGTACTTGTTCTTTTATATGGTGGGGGAAAAAAAGGTTATTTGTAAAAGAGTAGTTACAGAAGTTGACACCCGTTCAAGATTCAGAGACCAAAGCAGTTGCACACAGATATCGGGGTGAGCACTAAATTCCCTATCGGCTTCAGGTCAGTCCTGTCCCCTCTCTACCATGACCCCAAGAGTCTGTTTCACACAGCCTGGGTTATGGCCCCAAGCCTCTGGGGACAGTAAGCTCATTTTTCCAGGAATGAGACAGAATTCCCAGCCGTTTGCAGGAAAAGCCCCCTGCAGGATGCAATGTGCTGAGCTGGGAGCAGGCGCTGTGGGAACGAGGCCCAGACAACAATGTTTGCTTTCTATCACCATCGCCCACCACGTATGCATCACTCTGATTAGGGTCCAGGCGTGTTGACCAGTTTCTCAGACCAGGCTTGGCACCTCTGATTTTCTTGGTCAAAACACCATGTCTGAGCATCCCAGTCCCACTTCAACAATAGTGCTCCCTCCTCCCTTAAAAAAAAAAAAAGTATTTTTGCTTTTCTGCAGACGGAGGATGGAGGGACATTGCATAGGAGAGTCAAATGCTCTGACTGAAATGGGTACCCTGGGTCTAGCCTTCTCTGTCACCATGAGATATTGACCTTGACAAGACCATGTAAGTGCTGGTCCTCAGGATCCCATCCGTGTAATGCAGATAACACTTGCCCACCTACTACCCAAGTGGATAGCTGTGAGTTTCCAGTGAGGAGAAGACAGAAGAGGGTGTTAGAGGCATTAAAATGCTGGACAAACATAGGCCAGCTGCATGATGCAACGTGGTGGAATCTACATCCAGTCTCATGCTGAGCAATGTGTTCAAAGGTACCAGGTCCTGGGAGACCCTCCCTTTCAGAAGCTTTGCCAAAAGGCAGATGCTGTGAGCATCTGCAAGAGGTCCCAGCTGTCAGAGAATGCCAAAGGGTGACCAGGATGTCCTCCGCCAACACCCAGCGGGAGAGTCTGGTTGTTGTAGAAACTGAATGTTGGCACCCTCTGAAATTCTCAGGTCCAGCTGAACTTGACAGTGACCAGAGGTGACCTGGCAGTGTCCAGCTGCTGCAGGAAAAGCCCACACGTTACTCTGGGTAGATGCCGTCTTCTCTTTCCCTGCCTGTTGTGGGAATAGCCATTAATTTTCAAACACAAGGGACTAAATATATGATGCATATCATGATTTCATAGCATAGTGATTCAGAGCTCCGGGGTTAGCAAATTGCCATTCAAGTCTCCGCACTGCCGTTTACTGTGCCGTTTACCGTTTATCTTGGGCGACCCATTTGCCCTCTCTGAGAATCTTGTGATTCTGGTCCACAAAGTGAGGACAGTACCAGCATCTCTAAGGACTGTAAAAAATGAAATAAATTTATTTTTGCAAATGCACAGCACAATGCCCAGAACCCAGCAAGCATTCAATAAATCACAGACTCTCTTATTTGTTTTTTTTTTTCCTGAAAATGATTTAAAATTTTTAGCTAAACTCCAGAAGTTTTTAACTTCAGTTTCCTACCTTCAACTGTGAGAAGACTGACATCTACCATAGACTTGTGTTTCTCCTTCCTATCCTGATAAGAACCATCGTAGCATTTGCTGCCCTTCTTTTAAGTATCAGAGAGAGATTCCTGGAGGAATCTGGAGCTCTGGAAGTCCCTGGGGGATTGAAGGCCTACAGGAAAAAGAATAAAGGAGCAGCAGTCTTCTTGGGAGTGTTCTGTAGCCTGGAAATAGGACTGGCATGAATCAAAGAAACTGGAAAAGGAGTAAGAAGGTGCGTGAGAGGCTGGAAGATGCCTTTTTTGGGTGACTCCAACCCCCTAGGAGCTATTGTAAGAGCTAAGCAAGAGTTTGGATGCTTGCATGGCTAATTGATCCCGTGTGATGTTTGCAGGATCCAAAAGTGGTTTAAGAATTAAAGCCACCTTTTTGGGAATCCTTCCATGTTCAGAGAGAGATGTCTGGACTCCATAAACCAGGGCCCACCTCAGGGTGAACATTCTCCTTAGATGGTGAGGAATTTCATCTCCAGGGACAGTGAGAAAGTCCTCTGAGGGGAAGACATCTTGGAGAAGGGAAAAGAACTCAAAAATGAACTGATAGGGAGTGATGAGAAGGTGGCCTTTGGTCAGTCAGTTGTCTTGCTTTTGATGTTGCCAAAGATGACAACTGGAAACTTCTTTAAGGAGAATTTTTGAATCATGAAATATCCCTTTTCTCTGGCCTTCACCAGCTGAATGCAGGGCTGTCATCTATGGTTGTGCCAGGATTTTATGACACAAAGTGGGTGGCTGAGGGATGAGAAGGGCTAGACCCAGCCCATGGTTTACTCACCAAAAGCTGAGCTGCAGTTCGGGGCTGTGTCCACTGGGAGAGGGCAGCCCCTTTCTAATTGTCACAAAGGCATCAGGGGCTAGGATTGAATGAAAACCCCACTATTTTTTTTTATTTAAGTCATTTTTTAATATTGCCTAAGCGATAATAGTGACTAAGATCCATGACTCTGGGGTCAAAAAATCGTTCAAGTCTCAGTGCTGCTGCTTACTGAGCTGTGTGATCTTGGGCAACTCACTTACCCTCTCTGATCTTGTGATTCTGATCCATAAAATGAGGCTAAGACTAGCACCTTTAATGATTATAAAAGATGAAATTACTAGTTTTTGCTAACTAGTAATAGCTAATCAGCTGGTAAAATAGAGCCTGATCTGTGGTATGAAACTTCTCATGTTTTTCCTTAAAGTGAAGCCATGTAGTGTATAGGAGTTAGAAACATAAGTTTGTAGGTAGCTAGGCTGGCTGAATTACAATCATGACTTTTAAGGACTTGCTGTGGGAACTTGAGTGAGGTATCTGTGAAGTGGGAACAATGATAACACTGACCTCATAGGATTGTAATGGATTAAATGAGTTAATACATGTCAGGCATTTAGAACAGTACCAGGAACAGGGAAGGCCGGGATAATCTTACCATGTGAGTGAGGGATTAATGATGGGAACAGCAAGGGAGAAAAGGAGAACTCCAAGGATTGAGCTGGGGCCCAACCTGCCCTTCTCAAGCACGGACCTTCCTTGAGTAATCTTGAATTTGTTTTGTGGTTTCATCATGCACTCCACAGTATGTTGATTGATGGATCAACTCATTCATGCTACACTGAGCAGCTGCAGGGTGAGGTGTACAGTGGCAAACAAGATACACCAGGTTCCCTGCCCTTGTGGAGCTTTCATTTGACTGTCTAGGCTTTGTTTCAAAATGAGCGGATTTGAATTCCTCACCACCGTGTCCAGGTGATATGCTGGGAACTTGGGCTGTGTTCATTGTGTGTCCGTGCCCAGTGCAGAGGATGCTAGTGCTTGGTGGGAATGCAGTGTCTTGAAGGAGGACCAGGGCCCCAACGGTCAAACGATGTCTAGGCCTGAGCCGCTCTTCACCAGCTTCGCGAGGGCCCAGTTTCTAACGCCATGCCCCAGCCCTCCACGGCTGCCGCCTTTCGTTCTTCAGTCCAGTCTTTGTCCCGTTTTCTTCACGTCCTTGCTGGGGAAGTTCTCTATTACTCTGCGTTTGGTTCTCCTATGAGAACTGAGTTACACTCTTCTTAATATACTTTGGGCTCAAGAAGTTGCAATTCTGGTTCATTTTGAGCACCTGTTTGGAAAGAATTTTCTGTCTTGGCAGTACAGTTAGACCCATCGTGTCCCTAATGGTCACTGTGGTTGGTAGCAAACCTGCTTCCTCAAAGAGCAGAATCCTTGGTCTCTGATACCCATTTTCAGTTTCCCGTCTTGTGAGTTTAAAAAGCAGACAGCACATGGGTGAATGGATTGACATTATAATTGCTCCAGTGCCGCTATTGTTTATTTTAAAGGTAATGCTATTCACAGGCAAGTCTGTTCTAGGGTGTTAACATTTCACAAATCCAACAAGAAAGCTTTGTGAACTGAGCCTCAGGATTTGCACAACAAGAAATACGATAAATTTGTCCTTTGACCCCTGAATGGGTATCGGCAAGCTACCATTTATTGGACTCTACATGGCTGATATTGTGCTAAACAATTCATATACATTCTCTTATTTAATCCATTTCACACAGGGGACTTAAGAAGTAGGTGTTAACACCATTTTACAGATAACTAAGTAACTGTTAAATAATTTTTTCAGGGTGTCCCAGCTAGCGTGGGATCTATGTCTGTTTCTTTCGACCTCCAAAAGCCCGGCCATTTCAATTACTAAGAAACACTTCTGCCTCCAACTAGACTCTGATACCTAATCTGCAAATTCCTAGACCTCTTTCCCAGGAATTACACTCATTGGAAAAGGATTAGACTCCCTGGATAATCTATTTCTTCTTAAATACTGTCTTTTCCCCAAATCCACTGCCACCTGCCCACACTCCCTGAAGCCCCCAAAACGGCTTCCTCTGGTTTTGACCTGAAGTGGCACCTGGCAAAATAATTTAGCTCTTGCAGTATTGGAAGCTGACATATTAATGCAAAGCCTTCTGAAATATTACTCATTATTATGCATTTTGCCAGCATTTGAGTGATTTGTGAACTCTTCATTGGAATAAAATACTGTAAATGATTCATGAATGACCAAGTTTATGAAATTCTATAAAAATATTAGCAGGTGGTAATGATTCCCTCACACTGTGACTATAATCTGCTGGCTGCAAATTTGTCAATATGGGAGAACAGGAGCAGAGAGGGTGACAGAGTCTGATAGGCAGGTGGGGTCCGGCAGGGAGGGCTTGGGTGGGGCCCAGCAGGGGGAGAGTGGCAAAACAGGAGGCAGGACAATGGTAGTGGACACATGTCGCAGGCAGGAGACCTTCACCCTGACCCATTGTGCACAATGGGTGATGCACCAAGAATTGGGAATGTCAGAGTAGGTTGGGAGAAGACAGGCGTGCTTGGAAAGAGGGAAAGAACTAACATTTACTGAGCACCTATTAAGTACCCAAGAACTCTCTAGAGTTCTGCATACAAAAATCTGTGAAATCGGCTTATTATCTTGCCTTCGCTGACATGTTAGAGGGCCCCAGTGGTTCCCAAGATATATTATTGTTTAATGTTGGCGTTAACACTTATTGAACATTTATGACATGCCAAGGCTCTGTGCTAAATATCTCAGTGATGATCTCATTTAACCTTGATAAAGGTGAGCATAATATGGTTTTCATTCTCAGTTATGGACCTGGTAAGTAGAACCACCTGTGTTCTTGGACACAGACCACGAGCAGGATATCATTGTCTCCTTCTGAAAGTTTGTTCACATTTTCTGGAGTGTAACTTGCTCTTCTTTGAGCCAATGTCTTGGATTAGTTTTTGACTTTGTGGTTAAGGGTATTACTGTAAAATTAGAATATACCTGACAGACAAAGGGTACCCTGGCTCCTGTGTTTCCTTTCACTCATGTGGCTTTGCCCCAATTCTTACCCATATGTTGCTCCAAGACAATTTGGCAGAAAATGCATTAAGGTAAAAAATGCTACTGTCATGTGGAAATACATGTGTCATAATCTTAGTGGTTGTAAGGCAATTGAGAGATGTAGGTTTACCCAGACTGGAGAGTTACTGAGGTGATTCACCTGTTTGTAACAATGATTATATTATACAGGGATGATGCACTTGTTACCTTGGTAGAATTGCCCTGCCCCAGATAATATTTGTACTTGGAATGCTGCTCCTGCAGCCCTCAATTGTGGGGACAAGCTACTTCTTTCTTCATCCTCCCCTGTGGCTGTCTTTTTTAGTTGGTATTCTTGGTGGTGTTCAACAAAATCTTCTTAACTAATGTAAAAAGAAAGGATTCATTAAAGGGTACGGGGAGCTTATAGGATTGTCAAAAGGACCCAACATGCACACCAACCAGAAACAGCGGTGCTACAGAAAATACTCAGCTGTATATGATACGATTCTAGAGCAAGGGTTCCCAACCTCAGCGCTGTTGACATCTAGGGCTGAATACTGCTTTGTTTGGGGGCTGGCCTGTGCGTTGCAGGGTGTTTAGAAGCACATCTGGCCTCTAACCACTAGATGCTAATAGTATCCCCCAATCCGAGTCTTGACAATCAGAAATTCTCAGGATACTGCCAGTTGGCCCATGGGGGCAAAATTGCCCCCAGCTGAGAACCACTGTTCTCAAGTCATCATTGTCTCCATTGTCACCACACGTGGCTACCACCTCCTCCTGTCACTCTGCTTCTGTGATCTCAGAACTGACTTGTAGCAACTGTATCTGCCTGGGCTGCCCAGAAATGCTGGGTGACTAATGTCACGCTTTCTGGAACCTCTGGTGTCCAAACCAGAGCCACCGCCTCTGTCTCTCACTTCCACTGCCAAGTCTCATGGTGGAATGTCCACAGGGAAGAACCTCTATCATGTCAAGGACTCCAGCTGAGCTAGCAAGAGGTCTGGGGCAGGGCTGTCACCTACAGGATCAGCCACGTCATCAGTACAATTTTACTCCAGGTGAAAGGCAGGCAGTGATAGGCATGGCTGTCTGAGGGCAGGTGACCAGTCCTCGCTTAGACAGTGTGATTCACTGTGATCTTAGCTCAACATTACAGTCCTATCAGTCAATATGACACATGGCCCAGGAAAGAGCCCTAATCAGGAAGAGACAGAAAACTCGAGTTAAAAGCTCAGGCTTTGGAGTTGAACCTACTGAGGTTAGAATCTCACCTCTGCTATCAGAGGCTGCATATGAAATTGCCATTTTTACGGTGGAAGAAAGGGTGACTCTTGGCCATTTCATGATTTGCTCTAACACTGTGCCACTTTTGGCAAGTTATTTACTTCTCAACCTGTTTTCTCCTCCTAAAAATTAGGGTGAATTGCAGGACCGTCTCCCATTGGTTTTGTAGTTGGTACATGGCATGTGTGAGCGTACTGCTCGATACAGTCACTTACAGAGTGGTCCATAATTGGGAGCCATCACCTCATGTACCAGTTTTGTAGACGAAGCTCCTTGCAGGTGGAAGCAGTTGCTAGGCATTTCAGCCAGCAGTTAAATTGTTGAATGTCAGTCACACCACGTGTTGCTCGGTAGAATGAAATCATCTAAATGAGTGGTTTTCAAAGCGTGGCTCCCAGGCCGGCAGCATCATTTGGGAACTTGTTAGAAATACAAATTCTCAGGCCCAACCTCAGACCTGCTAGATCTGAAACTCTGGCCCCAGAGTCTGTGTTAACAAGCCCTCCAAGTGGTTCTGATGCTCGAAGGCACTTGAGAACCTCAGGTCTAACTACACTAAGTGTTAACATCAGGGCGACTGGCTGGCTTCGTTAATTTGCTCCAGTGAAGTTAGCCTTTGAACCAATTCCATTACAGCACTGCTGGGGTCACAGATTGGTGCCTGAAAGGTACTTATGTCTCCAGGTGCTCTGGTACGCCGTCTGAAAGCCCTCTCAATCCAATCCATCCTCCTCAAATGTGCCATTGTTTTTATCTCATTAATGGCTCCTGAGAGCTGGGCAAATTTGTCCCAAGTTTCTTCACTCTCTCCTGTCTCAATTTTGGATGATGGCTAACTACCATGTTACAGAGTGTCTGCTCATTTCTCAGAAACCAGCCTTTTGGGCCAGAGATGAAAATGTCTTCAGGAGATTTGAGGCGGTCCAGGTAAAGATAATCCCTGATGAGAGGAACTGCTGCCCTGGGCTTGGTAGAACCAGCCTTTCTGCCATATTAGATCTGTGACCCTGAGGAAGTTATGTGTGCTTCTCAAACTTTGCTGCACTTAAAAAAAATCACTTGGGGAGTTTTTAATACCCCTGATGCCCAAGCTAAACTCCAAACCAATTAAATCAGAGTGTGTTGGAAGAGACCAAACATCCGTACATTTATAAAACTCTTCAGGTATTTCCACTGTGAAGCCAAGTTTGAGACTCTCTGAGTTACTATAACTCATTTATACTCCAGTTTATTCATCATTAGGACAGGGGTTAATGACACCAACCAGGTAGCTTTGTTGTGAATATCAAATGACATCACACAAGGAAGAGTTTCTAACACACAATAGCAGAGAATCAAAGATCTGATTTCCTTTCCATCAACTGCCTTACTCTGAGTAAATATCTGAAATGAACTACTCTCTGCTGTCTCTTTGGACACAAGCACTTACAAAATGGAAATGCAGAGAGACCCAATTTGACAAACAAACAAAAGGATTGTCTTCTGACTCACTTGAGAAAAAAATAATTCAGGGTTTGGTCGCAGTCTCTCCCCACACCAGAACCTCCGAGCATCTCCATCCGACCCTCCCGTTCGGCTTTTCTGTTTCCAGTCACTTCATTTTGCAGCCTGACCTTATCTGTGAGGTGCACCTGGTGCAACTGAGGCCTAAAGAGGTTAAACAGCATCACGGTGGCAGCCATATACCTGGATTAGACCACTGAGTTGCTCCTGACTGATTATTTATTTGGTCCACTAAGCAAAGCTGCTGGCTCACTCAGGGCCATGGAAATGTATTTTTCGAAACTTCATTAGCTTAAACTCCTCAGAAGAGGTCGAACTTGAATCATGGAAGAACCCAACATTCTTCCCTCAACTTTCTCCTCCCGATGCTGGGCTCACATCCGAGGCATCAGGCCCACAGCCTGGACCTGCCAGACAGTCAAGGAATGAAAACGTGTGTGGTCATCAATTCTTCTCTTCTTTTTTTTCTGCTTTAATTATCTAACTACAACCAAAGCTCTTTCATTGTAGCTGCTTTTCAAATGATTTAGCAGCTTCTTTTTTTCCCAAATGCTGAAGAACCACAAAATATCAGGACTGCAAGAGCCTTTGGACCCATTTTATCTAACCTGCTAAATTTATAAATAAGAAGCTCTATAATTGACCAATGGTTTTGACTCTCCGCACTGAAGAAAAGATTGCTGCTGTTCTGTTCTCCCTCCATAACAGGCACTGTGGCAGCCTCTCTGGGGCTAGATCCTGCAAACACAGACAAGACACTCCTTCCAGCTCCCACCACTCACTCTCCATCTATTCGCATTCATCAATAGGCATTAAGGGTTTTCTTTTTTTTTTTTTTTCATTTTGTAAAAATGAGTAGGGGAGGGAAGGAGTTTGTTGGGGACAGGAACTAGGAGGAGAAAGAAGCAAAAGAAGATAAAAACAGACTATCCTCCTCTGGCCCCTTAACGTGGGTTTGACACTTTGACGTTAGAGGGCAGAAAATTATGGAAATTATTTCTTTCATGAACTACTATACAAAATTGGAGGTGAGGACCAGAAGCTAATTAAACCAATGGCAAAAGACTGGGTAAGATTCTAGGTTCAAGCACTACGGCTGTGAAGCCAAGTGACAAAGGATGACACAGTTCTAAAGAGAGCCATCCCCCTGCCCAGAGATTCCTGCGGCACCTCAGCATGGGAGGGTGGGTAATTAAGGGGTGGATCACCATGGCAACACTCCCTTGAGTGGCCCGGATGAGGGGGGGAGATGCTGACATTGATTGGGGGCACTTGTGAAGTCAGCCTTGGATTTCCCAGTATTTTCCAGTATTTTTTGAAATACTGGAATGATGCTGTAATGGAGCCGGAGTTCCCCTTGAGCAGGTGGGAACCCGGGGTCCTGTGAAGTGGGTGAGTGTAGATGTGACCTATGTCCTCACTGAGGGTAGAGAGCTGCTGACCTCAGTTCTGGCCAGGGCCCTGCTTCATGTTTGACTGGAGCAGACCACCTTAATTACAGATTTAAAGTCGAGAGCGTCTGCGAGCAAAACTCCAGGAGACGAAAGAGAGTGTGTAGGAGCCTGATCTTTGCCAGCTGAGACTTCTCTTCCAGCCAAGAGAAGCGTAGGGGAAAGTAGCAGCGCCCGTGGAGAGGCGACTCGGAACTGCCGCAGGGATGTGCGCACGCCGCGGCCAGCACACACCCGGCAGCCCCATCCAGCGCAATTCAGATCAACTACAAGATTGATTGACTCAGCAGACCTCAATGGGATGCTTAATTCATACCAGCCACCGTTCCAAAGTAGTGGGGAGAGAGCAGCAGACCACCACCAAGTTTCTGCCACATGGAACTCTGTCAATAAATGAACTTTAGTGAGTATATAACACAAGCAGGTGGTTGTACACACTGGGAATAAAAATGGAGCAGATTAAAGATACAGAGCATGGAATGGAAGCAGCTGCATGGTCCAGGCAAGCCTGATGGAAGGTCTGAGGGCAGGAACACTGTCCTTCCCTTTCAGGTCTTCTTGACACCAAGGGTTCTCATCTAGGGTGACTGTGCATCCCAGGGGACGTCTGGCAGTGTCTGGAGACATTTTTGGTTGTCACAGCTTAGCTTGGTGCTACTGGCATCTAGTCATTTGAGGTGAGAGATGTGGCTCAGCGTCCTCGAAGGAACAGGACAGATGCCACATGTCATGTTCTGCAGGCACCAGCATGGGGCTGGCCTCTTAGAGGGTCTGAACATGTGGTTTGTTCACTCAAATACTCATCAGGCATGAATAGACTAGAAGTCTGTTCATTTCTAGGGCACAACAGCAAGGACACTGTCCCTGTCCTTGCAAAGCCCATGATCTAGCTGGGGATGATTTGTATCAAGACACCTCCTCCACCACAGGACAAGAGCAAGGCCAGGAACAACCTTCCAGAGGCAGGACAGCAAAGCAAGTGCCGAAGAATGAGGAGAAGTTAGCCAGGTGACAGGAAGGGGACAGGGCGGGAAGAGTATTCCCAGGAGAGGGGACAAAAGAGTTGACGATGCCTCTGCAGGAGAGTGAGGCCCCTGAGGGAAACAGGACTTGAACTTGACTCGCAGGGAAGGTAGGACCAGGTGCTAAGGAATGAGCTTAGATAAGACAGCCCTCGGTGACTGGTAGATGTTAGCGGATTTCAGGCTGGAGTGACGTGATCAGATGTGGATTTTGCACAGATGGCTCTGGTTGCCAGTAGAGGACAAGTGAGAGGTCACGAGTCCCATCTCTGGGTCTCTGAAGCCAGAGTGGCATATATCAGATAAATGGCATTCTCACCCAGGAAGAGCTGGGAGGTGAATCCAAACTCATAGTGAAGATACTAAATATACCTTTGGATGAAATAAGTAGCAAGAATTGGAGGACCTGGTCCTGCCAGGCGTTGCAGAGTAGTCACCCTTCTTTCGGTTTTTATTCTCAGGAGGCCTTGGAGAGTTGTAAGCAAGGGAGTGACATGCAATTTGCATTTCAGGAAGATAAGAATTGTTTGAGAAAGTCAACAATAACATTCAAATTGCCATAAAATAGAAATTAATTCTAAAAAATGCATTGGTTTGTTGAGAATTTACTACCTAGCAGGCCCTGGGGAAGAGAGATAAAAGATAAACCCTGCTTTCCCTGAGCTCAGCCTTGAAGTTCTCTTCCAGGCAGAGTAAACTAGAATACCTTTCTTCATTCTAAATCCATGTGTGTGGAGGGGCGGGGAGTGCATTATGTGCTTGCCTGGTCCTTCCCTTGTTTGGCTCAATCTCCAGGCCGAGAGAGCATTCTCTGTTAAAATTCCAGTCTTTCAGTTCTTTCTTCTATGGGAGTTTATCAGTGAGCTATCTCGAAATTATTTATTAAGCACCGTTGGCTGGAGCTGTTAGGTGTTGATTTGTTTGATTGGCATCTGTTTTTAAGATCTTTATTTTGAAGAAGGCTTATCTTGTTCTTGCAGTAAGGCGTTAGGTGCCAAAAAATCACTTCCACATTACTTTTCTTTCTTCTGAAATTATGAATATTTGCATATCAGGCTCCTTAAAGCAAAGTTCATCTTTTCTGGTACCACGTGGGAAAGATTACATGCTCGCTAAAAGAACTTGGTTGTGCTCTGTCCCTTCCAGGTGCTCATTCCCTGCCCGCAGCTGGGGCCAGACAGAACCTTGACCAGGCACTCCAAAGATGGGATAAAGTCAAAGGCTGGAGAGAAGGCATCCTCACTGAATGATGGGTTAGCATGTCAAACATTAACAGATCGAAGACTGGGTTGATGATGTTTGCCAAAAACAAGTCAGGAGAGCTCTTTCAATGTTGAGCATCCCCTCCTGGCTTGAGGGGCACATTGAGTCACTGGCTAACACCTGGGGGAAAGCAGTGGTCAAGGTGGTAGACCCAAGGCAGAGGCCTTGGCCAGATGATCATGAAGGCTCAGAAACCTGGGGGACTGGCATTTCACAGTATATTGTGTTTGCATTTTCTATTCCTTTTGAGTTTTTAATACAGAGCCTAATCATGAACTCTACTCAAGTCACCTTAGTTCCTGTTTCATGTTTCTTCCTTTCTGTTATGTGAGGCTCTGTTAATTAGCAGAGCTGTTTCAGCTTCCAAATAAAAGGAAATATATTTCCAAAACATAAATGTTAACTCAAGAGATCAGGGCACGTGAAGGACTGGATTTCTCATTGCTGATGTCGCCCGTGGGATGGGTGCAGAATGTAGAAGTTCTGCATGGTAATGGGGGCTTTCTCCCAAACCCCCTCATCCATCTACTCCCCTGTTCCCAAGTCTACGCTTATGTCTGGGAAGCGACCGCCGAGGGCATTGAACCAACGTGACAGCTATTTGCTGGAAACGCCACGGTGTGGGTGGCATTATTTATGATCAGTTCCAGGAAGTCCAGGCCCTGAGACAGAAGGAAGGAAAAACTGCAAGTTCTGTTATTTGGGGTGTGGATCAAGCATATGCCAGCATCCAGAATACATCTTGGAAACACCATTTCCATCCCGAGTGGTTCTTTATTTGCCTTCATCTTCCCTGGACTCTCTCACCCGGCTTTCTAGACCTGAGCTACCACCCAGAGCAAGAGCTGGTGCTAGGCGTTAGGGCTGGGGGAGACACAGAAATGAATAGGAAGGCTGTCCTCTGGAGGACCGGGACACCAGGTTCCCCCTCCTAGAAGGGTCCCCTCCCTCATCTTCCACCCCCATTCCCACCCCGACTCCCTCCATGAACAGTCAGTTAATTTTGTAGGTCAGATCATGACACACTGATCTCCTGGGGGTGAGGGATAGTTACCTTTCCCCTGGGGGGTCCTTCTATGTTGGCAGGTCAGCCACGTGGAGAGTTCTCCAAAGAAATCAATGGGAAGAGCTTGGGCTTCTCCCATAGTTCTGCTTCCTGACAGGTGTGAGGAGGAATGGCCAGGTGACCAGCGTGGACAGAGTAGGTGTCCTGTGTGGTAGTGAATCCTTGCCGGGTGATGTGTTCGAACACCACCTTCAGAAACAGCTCAGAGGGGTTCTTACATTGAGAAGTTAGATTAGAAGTAGGATTCACAGACATAGCAAACAATCTTACAGTTACCCGGAGAAAGGGGGTGGGAAGGGATAAATTTGGGAGTTTGAGATTTGCAAATGTTAGCCTCTATAAATAAAAATAAATTAAAAAATTTTTTCTTCTGTATAGCACAGGGAACTATATTCAATATCTTGTAATAACCTTTAATGAAAAAGAATATTAAAATGAATATATTTATATATATGCATGACTGGGACATTGTGCTGTACACCAGAAATTGACACATTGTAACTGACCATAATTCAATTTTTAAAAAGTAACCTAAAATAAAAAAGAAGTAGGAGGTCTGCAAACTATAGCCCGACCCAGAGTTGCCTGTTCATTTGTTGCCTGCGGCCACTCAGACCCCAGAACAGCAGAGCTGAAGAGTTGCTGCAGATCACGGCCGGCAGAGCACAGTGTCTCCTCTCTGCATGTCTACAGAAGAAGTTGCTGACCCTGGACTGGATGGGCCCTCACATCCCTTAGGAGTTGGCATCTCCACAGCCCTCCGATAACCTAATTTTAAGTTTTTTGAGACCACCTTCAGTCCCAAAAGGGAGCTTATCCATTTCCCTTTTCCAGAGATCTTGGAGGAAAGGCTGAATGTGTGGGGATGCTGTTAGACCCAGAGGCGAGCTAACTCCATTGGGACAGGCTCCCCGGAGGCATTTTCATGGAGATGCAGTGAACCCCACTTCCAGATCAAGTGCCAGGGCTGCCCAAGTTCGTCTGCTCTCCGCTTCCTGAGTAAATGAAAGTGTGCTTGGAAGAGGCTTCACTGAGGGAGAGCGAGCTGACAGATGCCCAACACGCAATGAGATTTACACTCGCTTCTCTTTCCTGGCAGGTTTCTGTTCCCAGCATCACTCAGGGAGCTAGGGGCAGGCCTGAGCTGTCCTGCCTGCGGGCTCCACCTGGGCCGACTCTTGCTCTGAGTCATAGAGTAACTACCACCCTGGGGATGATGGTGACCCTTGTGGGTTCCGCTTAGCCCTCAGTAACCCTGGCATTGACTCAGTGGGTTAGGTAGCCTGTGTTAGCTTCCTGTTTCTGCCATGGGAAATGATAGCACTCTTGGTGGCTTAAAACAACAGATTTGTTACCTCACAGTTCCAGAGGTCAGGAGTCAATTAGGGGTCTCCCTGGGCTAAAACCAAGATGTCCACAGGAAGGGCTGATTCCCTCTGGAGGCTCTAAGGAAGAATCAGTGTTCTTGCCTTTTCCAGCTTCTAAGAGGCCATGAGGCGCATTCCTTGGCCTGTGGCCTCTTCCTCCATCTTCACAGCTGGCAGTGGTGAGTTGAATCTGCTTACACTGTTCTCTCTCTGCATTTCCTCTCCCAGTTGTAAGGACCCTATGGTAACACCGGTCCACCTAGATGATCCAGGATAACCTTATTTTTAAATTCGACTGATTGGCAATAGAGGAACAGAGCAGGTTAGGAATTGATCCAAGATCACACAGCTGGTAAGAGAGATGAGCTGAACCTTTGGCCTCGGCTACCATCACCTCCAGAACCTGGGGACAGATGGCATAACCAGCAGTGTGAGCAAGGGGCTCCCCTCTTCTGTTAGCTGCAAATAGGGGGATAACTGGAGGGAGCCATAGCTCACAGCCGACCCTCAGGGGCACCCCTGTGATTCTCTCTCTGAAGGTCAGAGGCAGATTGTCATTTCTCTGATGTGTTTTCCTATTAGAACATAAATGTCCCGGCCTCTTTCACACTCTCCTCATTTCTCCTTTTGAAATGTCATCTCGGTGTTTCTCCAGAACAAGTGCGAAGCAGGCAGAAGTCGGACACTGGGTTTTTTTGTGCTTGGAGCAGTCTCAGGCTCAGAGCTGCTGTGGCACGAGGTGGGCCCTAAATGGTGACCTGCCCTGAGGCCCTCTTACCCACTGGAGAGTCAGGGGAGACTGGGTAGAGTATTGATTTCTCAGCCTACGAAGGCAGGTACCAGCACACCTGGTCCTGACCCTGACCCTGATGCTTTAGAGGAGAGCATCCTGGCATGAGACCTAGTCAGCTCCAAGTCCAGATTCCTGCCCCAGCACCACTTACACAAAATACCAGCAGCCAAGCTTGACCTCACACTGACTGTGTCTGGCTCGATTAAGTCCTCTTCTTGGATGCTCTCTTCAAAGTTCAGTGTCCCCTAGCCTGCTAGGGATTTGAGAGTGAACAAAACACATCTTATGTGGAATCTTAAAATATGACACAAATGAACTTATTTACGAAACAGAAACAGGCTCACAGACATAGAAAACAAACTTGTGGTTACCAAAGGGGAAAGGGTTGGGGAGGGATAAATTAGGAGTTTGGGATGAGCAGATGCTAACTACTATAGGTAAAATAGATAAACAACAAGCACAGGGAACTATATTCAATATATTATAATAACCCATAATGAAAAAGAATACGAAAAAGAATATATATGTATGTATAACTGAATCACTATGCTGTACACCAGATACTAACAAACATTGTAAATCAACTATACTTCAAAAAGAAAAAAAAAAACAAACACATCTGTTGCTCCCTCAGGAACCTTGAGGCAGAGACCGTTTTTGTGCATTTTTCATTTGGAGAAACTAAGGGGAGCATCAGGAAGCAGCTTACACAGCTGGTAGGTGACAGAGCCAGGCTGACAGCCTTCTTCCCCATCCCGAGCCCAGGCTCCGCACACTGGCTCCATCGCACACCATTTAAATGCTTGGTTTGCTCACTGTAAACGAGCGGTTCTCACTTAAGAATGATGTTGGCCCCCAGGGGACAGTTGGCGATGTCAGGAGACATTATTGGTTAATGCATCTGGGAGAGGGCTGCTACTGGCAGCTAGTGGTAGAGACCAGGGGTGCCATTAAGCATCCTGCCATGCACAGGACAGCCCCCACCACAAAGGATGAGCCAGCCCCCGATGTCCTAGTAACACTGCTGAGAAACCCTGGTGGAACATGAGAAGAGTGAAACACCCTCTGGGGTTGCTGTGAGCTTTGAAAGTGGTAACGTGTGTGTTAAACATGGTAAATCTTCTACCTAACCAAGCCCTGTTTTCACCAACCAGACTTCATTTTAGCTGGAATCTTGGCTCGCTCGGGGTCCCCCACCCTGCCTAGAGATCCCCCCTTTAATTCTGAGAAGCACCCAGTAATATGGTTCTAGAAGAACTCGCCAATGCTCATTTTTTATTTGGCATGGTGTTTTAATTTTTTCTTTCTCATTGCAGAAGACAAATTCCATTTCCTTACTCCTGAGGGAAAACTAATTCCAGCAAAGGCCATTTGTCTTTGGCACCTTAAGATCTAGATAATTTGCTGCAAGTTTATTTTTATTGAAAATTATGTAGATATTATTCAGAAACACAATTTCCAACTCTACGGCACATTTCAGCAGATTTTATCTTAAGTGTTAATACATCTACTGAGGATATATGCTCGAATGTCCATTTCTTAAAGATACCCTTTTTTATGACTCTCTGCCTTTGAGATCCTCAAACTTGTGTGCTATGGAGTGCTGAAGGATTAAGATATTTTCCAAAAGAAAATTGTGTTATAAGTTATGAGCTGTTACCATTCGACTGCAATTCAGACTCATGACACTTTATATAGCTTATATGATTAATTCAGAAATAATTTGCATTTAAATGCATTTAAGATATTTAACTTGTGATTCCAAATGTACCTATTTTAAGCTTAGCAGAATACTCCAAAGTGTGTGGACACCCCTCCGCCCGCCCAGCAATTACATAGACCTGAGAAGGATTCAGATGTTAATTTAGAATAGCTTTATCAAACTGTTTCTGGAAAAACAAGAACTAAGAGATGGCCCCCTAACACACACACACACACACACACACACACACACACACGCAGACCCACACTGTCACATGAAAGGGAGTCCTGTGCTCTCTTGGGAACAATTGGGAAACATTGAAAGGCTGGGAAACATTGAAAACTCTAATTGCTTCTTTAAAATTTGCAGTGTATATATGACACAGTAAAAACAATTTGAAGGCCTTTAGTTGAAAACCTGTTTAAGTGAGCATAGTCCACACTTTAAAAAACTAAACCTTGTAACAATGCTTTCCTGTAAGAAGTATTAACCATTACAGAACTCACACTCTGGATAATGTTACTGAGAAAAAATTTAATTGATGAGACCAGAAAGAAACAGTCAGTGTGGAGTGCCCAGTGGGTGCCAGCATGCCTTCCTGAGATGTTGCATGGTCCGCCATTTTGGAAAAACAATTCTGGAGACAATTTGGCATCAATATTCTCTATTAATGTAGTGGAACCTAGGCTTATCCTCCTTCCTGTTGTTTTAGCTCATCAAGAGGTAGGGGAGTATCTGGACTAATGGATGGATAAATGAATGTTGGTCATCCACTCAGTGGGCTATGATTCAGCCATTAAAAAGGAACCAAGTACTGATGCATGGTACAATGTGGGTGAGCCTTGGAAAGATCCTGCTGAGTGAAAGAAGCCAGACACAAAAGGTTACATACTGTATGATTTCAATCATCTGAAATGTCTAGAATAGGTAAATCATAGAAACAGGAAGCAGATCACTGGGGACAACTGGTGGGTATTGGGTTTCCTTTGGGGATGATGAAATGTTCTGAAACTAGACAGTAATGGTGGCTGCACAGCACTGTGAATGCACTAAATGCCATGAACTGTTCACTTTAAAACAATTGATTGCACTATGTGAATTTGACCTCAATTTTCTTTTTTAAATAACGGAAAATAAGAAATGGTGAGGGAGGCAAGAGCCAGAGGACAGAAACACTCAGGTGGAAGTCCCAGGAGGAAGAGGGTGGGGCAGAGGGAGAATCCAGGGGCGGGGTGTCCTGCACATTTTCCATGGTGGCCTGGGCACCTTGTCCATATCTGACAACAGCTTGAAGAAATTACAGCCTAAAGGGATGAATATTCAGTACACAGAGTGGCCGCTGAGAGACAGGAGAAGGGCAGTATCTGCCCAGCTCAGCAGGAACCCACACCACGGCGATGTGTTCATGACAGGAGCCTGGTGACCCACACTGGTCTTTGCTCCAGAGTTGGAAGCAAGTGACCAGGAAACTAAGCTGGACTTTCAGAGTCCTTTACTTATAGTGACCCCTTCTGCAGCCCCGCTCCCAAGGTCGCATTGCATGTCTTCTGCTTAAAGGAAACCCTCCCAATTGCATAATCTTCGGCTTCTTCACAACCTGAACCAGCCTCTGTGACTTTAGCCTAGTGGAGCCCAGCTGAGGAAGCATCCCAGTTCTCTTCTGACGTGGTCAAGCCTCACATTCACTAATGCCTCCTGAAAGTCAGGCTCCGTACATATTGGAGAAGGACTGGACCAGTGTGGCCCAATAGAACTTTCTGCAGTGATGGAAATGTTCTGTATCTTTGCTTCCCAACATGGTAGCCAGATATATGATCATCTATTACCAGTGGCTTGAGCCCTGAAATGACGGTCAGTGCAACCATGAAACTGATTTTTTTTAAGTTCTGTTTTTGTTAGTTTTTATTTAAATAGTGACTTGGCTGATGGATCTGGTATTGGAAAGTGCAGATCTAGGAAGAAGTCGTGGGTGAAAGTGTTGTTTTTCGCATCACACAGGTCTATATTTTAATATTAGTTTTGCCTGTCACTAAGAAAGGTAGTTTGCGGCAGTTCACTTAATCTGTAAGCCTTGGTTTCCTCATCTATAAAAAGGTAGAAATGACAGGACCTACTTGCTAGAGCTGTTGTCAAGAGGAAATAAGACATTCCTCGTTAAGTGCGCAGGACTGGGCATTTAACAGTGCTTCAGTAAACACTATTTGTTCTTTTTGCTATTGGTTGTTCATCTCTGCTTTACACAGCGGGGCTTTGAAGAACTGAGGGCTAGGGAGGTGAAGTAACTATGCTCAGGGTCGTATAACCAGAAGGCAGAGGAGTGGGAATTTATTTCCGCATTTCCGATGTCAGAGTCCATTGGGTTGCTGTGGTGCTGGGCTTCCTCCCCTTGGAAGCCTGTTCATCAGGTTCATCCCCACCTAGAGACTGAGACAGGGACTGAGGAACAGGTTTTGTTTCTCCGTATAAGCTGGTCCATTAAGTATGAGCTATCTGTTGTTTGTTGAGAGTGGGTGAGTAGGAGTTGAAATCCTCGGGAGAACATGTGAATGTGTGAGTGGATATCTTGTCTCCATAGTGGTCTTTGTTTCTTGGCTGGATTGGTTCTAGCCAGGTTCCAGGCTGGATGAGCACAGATTGGTCTCTGTCGTCTCAGCCTCCTGAAGATTTTGGTTGAGTCAGATTTTTCAGATACACTATGTATTCATCCAATCTTGATTCATGTGTTAAGACTAAACATCCCCTTTTGAATGTTTTTTCTTCTTTCTATGGAAAGTTGCCTCTAAGTCTAGAGAACTAGGTCTGGCATAGAGGCAGGACAGTCTCCTTTTGCTCCAAGTTTAATTGTAAAGAACACGTGTATCCCACCGTCTTCACCTGGGAGCTGAGGGCAGGCTTGGGCTTGGGGTAAGTCACATTCTGATCTGAGAGATGAATCAGTCATTGCAAAATCCCTGTATGTGCTCTTGCTAGCAGGGCGGTTGCATTCTCAAGGAAAGCTTAAGGAACCAAGAATCAGTGCTGGTCTAGGGGCTGATGCTTCACTTCCCACTTTAAATACAGCACCTGTCTTGTCACATTGGCTGTTTCACAGCCCTGCCCGTGTCATTTCTTAAGAGAAATAGAGGGAGGTTTCATTAACGGGAGAGATCAGCAGTAGTTCAGTTATAAGTTATCACTGCAGAGGGAGAGCAGCAGGGTTAGCTCCTCAAGTTGGAAATAAAAAAGATGAATGCGAAGAGGAAATGAAGTTAGTGCTTTACTGCCTGGATGCTTTGCACTGGTGCTTGAGAAGGGAGGGGAGAGCCCTTTCTAAACACAGATTGTATTCCAAAGGCAAATACTAATTTTTATCTGTGAAAGATCCACTTGCCATGTTAAGATTCACAGGCCTCTCTCCAATGCCGTGACCCCAGGACGATCTTATTTTGTGACCCATCAAACTGGTGGCATCCCACTGGCTAACTCACGGTAGCCACATGGAACCATAAACCTTCCCTAAAGGGTATGGGGTTCCCCGCGTGTCAAGAAGACAGAACAGTATGGCGTCACTGCAGCCAGTCTATTTCCTGTGACTGACGTGCTTATTGTGAAGTGTATCTATCTATTCCACCTGCCCCGCACATTCACTCTTTCACACTCATTAATTCAGCTGGTGATGACTCAGATCCTCCTGCCTGTCAGGTACTGTTCAAGGCACTAAGCAATGCATTTAGGGTATCTCTCCCTCTTCTTAGAAGGACACCAGTCAGCCTGGATTAGGGTCCACCCCTTATGACCTCATTTCACCTTAATTACCCCTTTTAAAGTCCCCATCTCCAAATACCTTTGTATAGGGCGTTAAAACTTCAACATGTGACTTGGAGAGACAGTTTTGTCCCTGAGAGACACCTATGTTGAGGAAGATTCTGAGGCCACCTGCAGATCTACAGGAAAGAGAACTGCAGTCGTTGACTGTGTCTTTCTCAGGAAATTGACATTCACGCCACTTGCACACTCTGCCCAGCTGAGCGGGTGTCCCCGCCTCCCTGGCTCAGATGGAATTACCCTCAAAAACAGCTAACACTTTCAAGTATGTGCGATGTGCCTCCTGCTATTCAGGTAGCTTTTTTTCTTTGTGAGAACCCAGTGGGGTAGGTATTACTACTATCTTCAGTTGACAGTTGAGGGAAGTGGGGCACCGAGAGGTTAAGCAGCTCACCTGAAACAGGCTTAGTAATTGTGGAGCCTGGTCCTGGCTGAATATATTTGAATGTAAGACTATCATACTTACTGTCAGTGTGTATAGGAGATCTTAGCCTCAGTGGAAGTGAAGCTTTACTGGAATAAGAAACCTCTCAGACAAACACTTTATCCAACTGGCTTAGATTTAGATTTTTGGGGAAGTGTAGCATCACCATTTTAAGCTTATTCTTCTTCCTTAGCTATGAAGCTTTCTCCCGTAAGGGTTTATCAGCTTCATAGAAAAGGTTTTTGTGGGACCACCTAATTCCCATCTCTGGAAATTCAGAATTCTGAAGTCCATCCACGTGTCTTCCTCTAAAATTAGGAACGTACCAAAGTGTCAAGCTTTCTACTTCAGGAAAGTGTATTGACCACTGTTTTTTTTTTTTTTCTTTTGTTCTTGCATCTGTTTGTTTTTTATTGCTGAGTTTTCGGTCTGTATCTTTGTCTACAGCTCTGTCTTTACTGATGGTGTTTGTTTTAGATTTGTGAGCATCAAGGGAGCTGAGACAGCACACTTTAAATGGGCTTCACCATGTTGGCACAGCACTTTGTAAATAAAGGCCCAATAATTAATTCAACAAACATCTAGTGAGCAGTTGTGTGTGGAACAGTGTGCAGGGCACGTGGCTGATGTTCAAGGTGTGGCAAAGAGGGCATCTCTTTTCTCAGAATTATAGTAATATTAATAAAAATGTTGGGGTAACAATATTAAGGACTACCACTTATAGAGCCCATCTCATCTGCCCGAAACTGTGCTCCAGTTTTTACATACATTCTCTTAATTCATCTATGCTCTTGAGCAATTGTTTCCCTCAGAACACAGTCTAGCAAAATGGTGATGGATGCTCTGTGTGTCAGGTATCCCCCAAGACCACCATCACTTTGAATAATTCTCTAGAAGAACCCACAGACTCGGCATGTTGTCACACTCATGGCTAGGATTTATTACAGCAAAAGGGTACTGAGCAAAATTAGCACTGGGCAGGGGCGCGGGGGATGTGGCAAGGAAACCGGGCATAGGCTCCCAAGGTGCCTTTCCTGGTGGAGTGGCCCAGAATGTGCTTAATTCTCTCAGGCAGGACTTGGGCCAGCACATGTGAAATGCCTGCCGGGGAAGCTCATTGCAGACTCCTTGCCTAAGGTTTTTGTTGGGGGCTGGTCACATAGGTGTCATCTGCCTGGTGTGCAGCAGGACTCCAGACTTCCAGAAAGAAAGCAGGTGGTTAGTAGAAACCGTATGTTTTCGTATGAACAGGTTAGGTACTGTTAACCAACCTTATCTGTTAGGAAAGAGTGGAAAACCCGTCCAAAATCCAAGTTCCCAGATGCCAGTCAAGGGCTAAACTTGGAAGCAGGCCTTCCTAGGGACAGCAGTCTCTGCTGTGTTAGCTCTTTTCTGCACATTTTGCCATAGACAGACAGACAATGGATAGATAGATACAAACAGACAGACAGACATATCCATAACCAGGTTTGAAAAACCAGTTGATCAAAGTTAAGCCGGTTTCTTTACCTCTGGATTCTAATAGTCCAGACTCATTTGACCAGGGATATCTCCCTTCGTCTCCCAACAGAGCAGCTTAGAAGACTTTTGCTTTATAGGAAATGACTTCAAGAAGTTTTTTGGTGAGAAGATGACATTGGTCTCATTAGGGTCAAACACTGGAGAAATTCCACTGCAGGAGAAGTCACTTTAAAATGTATGATTTATCTTTTACTTTACACTTCAGCACTGACAGATGATTGTTGACCTAAGTATCATCTCAGATGTTGCTCAGAAGTACCGAGAGAGAAGGGCTGAGGCTGAGCTGGCCTCCTTGAGATGTAAAATCTGAGAAATCCACTTAGACTTAGAATTATTAGCTGTGGTCTTTACAGATTTATCAAGGGGTCACCTGTTAATTAAATAATTATCTTTTTCATTTGAAATTAAATTCAGATTGTTTTCCTATGCAAGGGACTTTAACCAGGGTTAGATCCGGAGCTATGAAATGCAATTTAAACATATTTTCAGCATATTGAAAACCTAACCTAATTGTTTTCTTCTATCACTGAGAAGTTTTTTGCCTAAAACCCAAATTAGTTCTTATTTATTGTTACAATCAAGATTTGAGAATAGGCTTTTATTCAGTTAAGTATCTGGACTAGAATTTATTCATTCTCCAGATGCATTAGTTTTGGAATCATTGAGAAGACAGGAACCCAGTTTCCACTAACATTTCCAAGAGGGATCTTTAAATGTTCACCTGTGGGAAAAATTTTATGTGAAATCTTGAAAAAGACGTAGTATTTTTCTGTTAGTAAATTATTGTTTTTCCCCTGTCAGAGTGGTGTACGATTATTTTATTCCTTGATTTCTGCTTCCATCTGCATTTGCAAACTTCACGATACTCATCTCCTCATCAGGGCCTCATGCTGATTGATTTACTGATTTTCCCCAATGATGCTCTGCAATCTATCAGTCCTACCTGTAGCCTGGAGTGTTTCTTCATCTCCTCACTTCTCCATGGTTCATTCATCTCCATTTGTCTTTGTTTTTCTTCTAGGTAATCTACTTTAAGAAGCAATCACTAAATCCTGTTGGAGTGATCTATAAAATATTTCTTCCTGGGTTCCATCCTGAGCATTACTTTCTCAGTTCTAACTGTCATTTTCACCTGAACAGGTGAGACTCTTCCCTTTGGCTTTTAAGCACTGGTCTGTACTCCTCCCCAGTGTTCCTGCCAGAGGCTTAACACTAGATCTGGTCCTTTCCTTGCTTTAGCTATCAGCACTTCTCTGCTAACTTCAGGATAAGTCCAAGTGGGACACAGACCCTTGGCCATGTGTTTCCTTCTTCAGTTCTCCTTCCAGTGGTGCTTCTGCTCTGCCATACTGAACTGCTCATCATTTCCTTAATGCACCTTGCTGCCTCAGTGCCTTTGCACATCCATATCTAATGGGTTGCTGGGATGGCTTCTGCAACATGGGTGATGACTGACGTGAACCAGGAAGGACATCTGATTTGATTTGGGGGAGGGGTGAAAATGGATGCAGGAATGTTTAGGTCTTTAGCTCTAGGCAAAGGGATCCTGTGGACTTTAGGATTAGAGATCATTCGATCTATGCCATCCCAGGAAAGAGAGGAGAAACAATTCACAGACTTGATTTTAAGGAAAGGACAGATGGGGTCTGGCAGGTCCTTTAATTTAAGCCCACAGGAAGGTGGCAGCGTGGGACAGAAACTGGCGATATATTCTGTACCTGGTATCATTTACTTGGACACTTGGATAGGATATGCTTCCAGAGGAGGATCTCAGTGGCTGAGTTGCAAAGAGCTGGGAGTGTTACAGGGTTTGATGAGGGCTCAGGCTTGTATGGGCTTCAGTAGGGCACACACTGCACTCTTGTGTCAGGACCTAGCGCCTCTCCTTCCTGCTTCATTCTGGACGTCTTGAGAATACAGTCCACTCTATCCTCACTTTTGTTTTTTGAAAAATGACCACAGTGGCACACTACCTATAAAACATGTGTTAAACACGTATGTTATTGAGATCTGGATATCACCCCCCCCACCACCCTGCATTAAATCACCTATAAATACTTGCCTTATTGTTTCTTTTCCTCTGGGGTTACTTTTGGATTTCCCATGAAGCCTAAGAAAAAGATAATAAGTTATTATCTATACCATTTTTAACTATTGGGTTTATTTTAAATTTAATCTTAGAGACAGGAATCAGCTTTCCTCATTCATCATGTTCATTCCACCTGTAATTCTAAATCCTTTCAATGGGCAAACCAAACAGTGCTCCAATATCAAATCCAGAAATCAAGCCTAAATACACCCCATGAATATTAGCTAGTGAGTTACGCAAATAATAAAACATGCTTCCAAAGGACAGATGCTTCTTAAGGAGACCTGCTGCTCTTTAAATGTCACCCACGGATTAGGGTCCTTTGTTCTGCTCTGTCTCTACAGCTCTGTTTAATAAGTCCAGGGGACACCAGGCTGTTGGGCAGGGGACTAGAAAAGGGGGGGTGGGGAGAAGGCAAGATGAAGCCATAGGGGAAGGTCGATGTTTTCTCATTTCTGAGGGCTCTTCCTGATCAGGGGGTGCTGAGGAGATGGGGGGTGAGCACTGTGAGAATCCACAGGCTTTGTTCGACTCACAGCCTCAGACTGCTGCCATCAGCGGGGCCAAGGGGAGGGCGTGCTCCAGGAAGGGAGAGAACAGTGTCGGTGTGTTTGTGTGTGGGTGAGAAGGAGCGAGAACAGAGAAAAATTAAAATCCCAGACTCCGGGACCGCGTTCTTCAGGAGTGGGTGTGTTTTTGCTGCTGTCCGCAGCCTTTCCTAAGCTTGTGGGAGATTATCAGAGACTTCACCGAGATCCGCAGCACCAAATCAGCGACAGGAAGTAACTAAAAATTACTTCACAGGGCTAAGAACTTAAAATGAAAGTAAGCCTAAGGAATCATCAGTAGGTTGGTAGATGAAGAGAATTCTCTCACAATGTAGCAAGTCTCTTTTCTCTCCTGCTCTTCAACATTAACTTTCCCGTTCCCTTTCCGTCTCCTGGAACTTTTCCCAAAAGCACTCAGGAACTTCTTTGCTTCTCATCTTAAACAGACCTTCCCCCAAGTTTCTTCCTTTTCCGTTTTTCTATTTCTGGCCCTTCCAGTCTTAACCAAACCCAAAGCTTCACCCTTTGCTCTATGCAGGGAAGTCCCCTGCCCAGCCCAGAACTCCTACCATCCCGTGTTGCCACCTGCCACATGTATCAGCTCCAAGTTATCTTTTGCCATCTTGCCCTTCCTGTTTTCCCAAGCTGAACTCAACATCCTTGTGTCTAATTCTAGCAAAGAATCTGCTAATGTCTTTCATTTTTTAAGTTCACTGTCTCTCTCACCCCATTTCTTTGTCCTGAAGGACTGGACTGGAAATCATGGTCTCTGTCTGACCCTTAGGAATCATTTTGAGTTGGGGAAAAGTACACTTCCAAGTCCAGGGTACTCAGGGGTATCCCTCAGAGCTTTATTCCTAACACACAATTGTTGTGTGCCTGGACCTTAACCTTAGTCTTCCCTGAGTCATTGCCAACACTCAACTCTCTTTAGCAAGTTACATGTCATACAGAACCTGTTTTTGAAATACATCGACCAGACCAAGTAGAGGATATTGTGTCCTTTAACCAAGGGACGATGTGCTAGAGCCAGCTCATCCACTCTCCTGCGATGCTTGTTGGAATCTCTTTCCAATTCCACATTCAGTGTTTATAGCTTGACATCAGTCACGACAGGAGACTTTACACCCTGGAAATGGGCAGGTGCTGCAAGCCAAGGCTTTTTCACTTTTCCAGAAAGCTGGTGGTTAATCATTTACCTGCATACCCCTGCCCCCACCAGACTTACCAAACAGAACTTAACCTTGTTAGAGGTTAGCCACAAAAAGAGTTCATGAGACGTCCAGGGTTCTGTTTGGATGAAGAGTTCCCAGTAAAAAACTCCATAATCTGTCCAACTGAATAAGATTTTAAAATCCAAGTTTCTTTCTATAAATGTTTAGCTAACAACCCCTGTCCCCCAAAATAGCACTGTCATTGACCAACCAAATAGTTGTTTCTGCGCAACAGGAACAACAGACACGAGAGAATGAATAACTCAAGATACCTGAGGTGGTTAGCAGCAAACCCTTTAGCTAAATGGCTGTACTCATGGGGCGTGAGAGTGATAGTGATTGTAACTTATCACCGCCTTTAAGATATAATGCTTTTGGTCTAGGTTAGGTTTCCTAGAACTGTAAATCTGAAGAAATATTAGGAGGAGAGTCAACTGCCTCTGGGGTCTTATCTGAAAGGGCAGGCCTCTGAGATCTGGATGGATGGGCTGCACGCCAGAGACCCTGTCTCCCCGCCTTGGTAACACTGCTGGATAGCAGCTGGAGGCTTGGTTCCTTCTGAGGAGCAGGCGTGTTCTGTGGGAGATGAGGGCACCGTGTGAAGTCACCTGGCTGGGACATCAGAGCTGAGGCTGCCTGGAGGGAGGCACATACCTAGAAAGCCATCTGCCCAGCCCAGCGGAGCTTTGTGAGCATTTAACGTGCAGACCCAAAGGGTGTGCCTCTTTCTAGTCCCCAGGAAGCTGCTCCAAGGCTGGTGCCCCTGCGTAGACTGATCCGTGGGTGGGAGGGGAGGGTTAAGTTCTGTTGTTATCCCAGGCTTAACAATTTCCCCCGTCCATCTTTACACTCCTGTGCCAAGCACCATATGAGCTAGCATCCTTACACCAAGTATACTTTCATTTTAGGATATGAGTGGCGTTTTTAGAATTTGAAGAGAAAGTTTTAATTTCTCCTGATGTGTTTGCTCTACCTTTAGGCAAGTATTTATTAGGATTTTATGGTTAATATAATAATGGCCATAACTTCCTAATGAATGCAAATGGAGAAATAAGATTTTATTAAGCAAGAATGATCATCTTAACACCATTATAAAGTTGTGTTTATGGAAAACATTTTAGGAGTACACCTGTTCTTAAAAGCGAATCTTACCCTCCTTTCTTGTGCTGAGGACTCTTGGAGACTTACACTGAGCCACCTCTGGTGTGACGAGCAGTTGTGTGAGGTAATGAGTGGTGAACGCTGGCATCTCAGCTGCCCTGGGAAGTTAAACTCAGCACATTGTCTGAGGCACACCCGGTGTTGGGGGCAATGACCCCCACCCCCAGGGGTCATTTGGCAACATCTAGAGATGTTTTTGATTGTCCTGAATACAGAAGGGAGTGCTACTAGCATCTAATGCACAGGTTCACCAGTCCCCAATGTGGGGGACAGGACAGCCCCCACCAGAAAGAATTAACTTGCCCCAAATGTCAGCAGTGTAAGAAGTCCATAGGGTAAGAGGTCAAGTCTTATAAAGTCAAGTCCCGAGTTAAGATAATACACTCAGGTGTCACAGGGACTTGTTTCCATATCCCAAATTCCAAGACCTCAACTGTTTGAACTTCTACATCCTGGTTTTTAAACCAAGCACTGAGACTCAGGAATCCCTTTGATAAAGTGCCTCATGTTCTCCACCACCATCACTGTCAGCCATTTACATCATTCACTGGCCATGTTTCTCCTTTTCACTTTAGCCAACAAGATGCACGGGGTCAAGCTTGTGGTTCAAGCATAACAGCTACATCTGTGGACGGCCTATCGTGTGCATTTCTTTTTGATCCTTCTTCTCATCTATTTGTAATTCCACATTAATTGCGTTTAGATGTGCAGGCTCCCTCGAATCCAGTGTGGATTCACGTGTGGTATAAATAAATTTTTTAAAAACCCAAACCTTGAATCTGTTCAATAATTCTCCAGGATTTTGCTTAGCTTTTTTTGTGCTTCTTCCAATTTGAGACCCACAATAAAAGTGCATCACCTAGCTTCTCTTACTGGCTGACTGTAACTATAAAAATAACTGATTCCCATACCAAGTCTAACAGGATCAATTAAATTCCCTGTAAAAATGTCTCTAGTAGGGGGAAATGCTGGGTGAGATGCTAAAATTCATGTGTCCAAAAGCAAGAGGCCAGCTCTTTCTTGTTTTTCTGCAGCTGATCAAAGTGCTCCTTGAGCTCCTTGTAGCTTCTTTTTGCCCAAGGTGTCTGTGACAGATGGCTTAGGAAGCAGCAGGAATGCACAGAACCTCTTTTTAATAAAAACTGCTAACTATAAAGGAAATTGACTATTGAAGAGATTGAGTATTCAGTCATTGAAAACTGTGTCAAGTCAGGGCACATTACGACTTTCTCAGCGTGGGCTGTGTGGCCATGACGGCGGGCTTTGAAATTAAAAAGAGAAGTGGAGACATGCCCCCAAAGGCCAGCCCCCTCCCCTTTCTCCAGCTTTAAACTAGGGTCACTTGCAAGATGCCTATTTTTATTTGCATCGGAACATTAGGACTGCGTGCAGAAGATGGCTTCCTCACAGATAAAGACAATTAAGCCTCTTAAACGTTGGGAAATGTCTCCCCAAGCATATTCAGATATCAGGCTTTTACTCCACTTGAGAAAGTCCCTGCCATCCTGCCCGGCTTGGCTCGTCCTGAGAGGGCTGTGCTGGCCCAGATGTCTGCGCCTCATTTAACCCTTGAGAGGCCCCTTGCTGGACTCATTGCTTCCCTGGTCCAGTAGCAGGATGAATTCAGCAACCTGAGACAACTTCGGTTGTGATATTTGTGATACTTGTAATGGAGTGGCACTCTGGTGTAGAGAGGGCTGGGTTCAAAGTCCAACTCTGCTTCTTCCCGACTAAGCAAGCTGTGTAGCTTTATCTGTAAAATAAGAATATTGGCTCCTAATTCATAAGGTTCATCTAAAGGTTACAGGAGACAATGTTGGTAAAGCACTTTATGGTAAAATCTACTAATATGCTAGATGCGTGGTAGGAATCAGAAAGGGGAAGTTGACAGCCTAAGTATGGTCAAACCTAGGAGAATTTGACGTAGACTCAACCTCATAGGGCTGTTAAGGATACATTGCTCATTGTAAGTACAATTGTATTTTTAAAAATTCTAAGTATTTATGAGGAACTGATGCTCTGAGATTCAGAACCCATTGTGCCTTCATCTTAAGTATTGCCAACTCGGAGCACTTCGAGGCCACAAGGACATTCAGGATAATCTTTCAAAACATTACAAATATTGCGAGGCACCTGCAATGGAGGGGATATGATCCCTGCCCACAAGCAGTCCCCAGCCCCTCCCGAGCCCCTCAGAGGTCTGCAGCCTGGCCGTGCCCTCAGGAAGCTGTGATGGGCCCTGATGTGTCTCATACTCCCTAACTTTCCCTCTCTCCTGCAAATGCGTATTGCTCACCCGTTGTATCTCTTGGGGCCTGTATGCTCTGTGTTGTGGGGCAAAGGTGGTTGTCCTTGGAGCTCATTATCTGGTAAGGAAGCAAACATTGAACAAGTAAGATTAAGTGATGAGTCTCTGAAGGAAAATACAGGACACCATAGGAACACAGAATGGGAGGTCTTAACCAAGTCTGGGGATGGAAGAAGGCTTTTCTGAAGAAATGATGTCCATTCCCTCTTGCCTGAGGGTGAGCAGGAATGAGCCACACAAAAAAGGGCTGAGTCATGGACAAAGGGACAGAATGTGCAAAGCCTCCAAGGGGGGAAGTGATGGCGCGTTCGACAGATTGAAAGAAGCCCCTTGCAGCTGCAGCTTCAGTAGAATTCATCTGTATTTCCTGTTTTTGTTTACTAAAAGTGAAATGGTAAGATAAGAAATATAAGGACCATTGAAGTTGATCCAAAAAGCAAAGGTTCAAGGATGCTGGTCTCTCCCTTCCCCACCCCCTTCTGCTTTTAGGTTCAATTCATTGCCTCCATCGGTCCCAGTTCTTTGGTATTGGGTCCATGATGTAAGAAGTTTACAAAACTTCTTCTGTCAGGGAAGGTATCTCCCTGAGTCTCTTAGGAAGATGAACCCCCAGTGGGTGGGGCCACACACCAGCAAAGGCTGATTATCTTAAAGATTTATTATTGCTTTACTCTTTTCTTTAAATATTTGTTTATTTATTTATTTATTTTCTTATTGATGTACAATCAATTACAATGTGTTTCTGGTGTACAGCACAGCACAATGTCCCAGTCTTGCATATACATACATATGTTCATTTTCATATTTTTTCCATTAAAGGTTAAGATATTGAACATAGATATAAGATATTGAACATACTTCCCTGTGCTACACAAAAGAAACTTTTTCCAATCTATTTTTATATATAGTGGCTAACAATTGTAAATCTCAAACTCCCAAACTTATCCCCTCCCACCCCTGTTCCCTGGTAACCATAAGATTAAATGTGTGAGATGATAGATGAAACCAAGCACCTTTATAACCGAGCACAAACTGGTGGTGGTTTGTGGGATATTTTTTATTTAGGCCACGAATTATACTAATATTGTTCATTAAGATGAATGAAAGCGTTGATTTGGCTGAAAAGCATAGCTCTCCAGAGGCATGTCAAAGTCTGACTATTAAAAAAAAATTTCTACTGCTAATATTTTCAGCTGAAGTAGCCAAAAAAGGTGTATCATATTTAAAATTGCAACACCCTACTGAGAATGGCCCTCTTTAACAGCCCTGTTTCCTGATTATTAAGATGAACCTTCTTAATGTACCCAATAAAAATTAGACTCAAAGATGCCTACCAGCTTTAGTGGCTGCAATTGGAAAAATACGCCAGCGAAGCCCAAAAGCTGAAAGTAGTGTGGTCGCTGCAGATCAGGATGAGAGAAGGGCAGCCTGTGAAAGATGAGGGGCAGTGGTCTGCCTGCTGCATGGCTTTCTGGAGTTGCATGGAGACCACTGGCATGTCTCGGATGTGACCAACACATAGGTGCCAGGGACAATTAACAGAGCCAGGGTGGCAAAGCCATTAACTCAAGAAGAGAATCTGCCATTCGGAGACGTTAATTTAACATGACACCAACAGGGGTGTTTATATGTGCTCATCGTGGTGTCAGACATTCTGCTCTAACGGAGTTAATTAAAAGTTAATGGCATAGAGCGCATCACCAAGATGCTGTAAACGACAGGCACGTGACCAGTCCTCATACCCTCTTGTTTGAATGCATCTTTCACTCACTGTCAAATTCCACTTCTGAAAGACTCATTCCACCATCACTGCCTCTCCCTCTCCCTTTGAAGAGGGTGCGTGCTGTTCCATTTGATACATAGACAAAGGGAAGCGGGAAAGATAAAAGGAAGCTTGTGTGCTCTGTCGTAATATCGCCCTTAATTGCCAGCCGTGCACTTGAGCGTGTAGATCAGAAGAGGGGTGCTCCTGTTACAGCTGTGGTGGGACAGGGAGGGGGGTCCCTGCTGGAGGCGGCATGAAGGTGACGAGAGGGGACAGTGCTCAGAGGACGAGGTTTCAGTCAGGTTGGTGCAGATCTTACGAGGTGGGAAAGCCACGTAGCCTCTCTGAGCTTCCTTTTGTCATCTGTGAAAGGGAGATGAGAAGAGGGTCCAGTATCCACGTCATCGGATGCTCCGCCCAGTGAAATGGGAGAATCTCTCTCAAGCCCTTGACACAGTGTTGGGCATGAGTGCGTCTTCGGTAAAGGCTGGATGCTGCTGATTCGAGAGTCTCTTCTGTGAGTGGGGAAACAAAATCCCCAGGCATGGTTTTACTGTGCTTTCTGCCTTTGTTTGGGCAGCCAAAGGGGCTCTGCGTGTTAGTTTTTATATGCTGGGTTGTTTGATTAATTTATGTTACAGATGTCTCTAAAAGGGGATGTTGTGAGGAGGGTATAGCTCAGTGGTAGAGTGCGTGCTTAGCATGCATGATGAGGTCCTGGGTTCAATCCCTCGGACCTCCACTAACAAAAACAAACAAAAACAAAAACAAAAACAAAGTTTTAAACTTTAAAAAAAAAGGTATGTGCAGCATACTCACAGTACTGGCAGAGAAGCACTGAAGAATCATTCATGTGAGACAAGGCAAAGCCAAACCAAAAAGGTCTCGGTCTTGCATCCTAAGAAATGCACTGGCTGACTTAAAACTGAGCTCCACGCCTCCCAGCATCTTACTCGGGCCTCATGTTTACTGTGCTGCGAACCAGAGCACCTTTTCCGAAAAAGGAGGGAGACTTCTTCAGGGGCCTAAATTCTACAAAGAGTCTGTGATGGGTCATCACAGAACCCAGTGAACATAATTTTTGAGTAATTTTAACAGTTAAAAGATAGTGAAATGAAGCAAGTCTTAAATGGCTCTTTCTTGGGACAACTCTTGATGAAGGTCAAAGATAGTGACTTTTAAACTTTTTTGATAGAACCCCTACAGTCAAAAATGGATTTTCCACCACAGTCCAGTACCCTCAACACCCACGTGCACATACACACACACACACACACACGAAATGAATTTTATAAGTAATACTGACTGTCTTTACTATAGGTGTTGCTTGCTTTCTGGTTTCTCCTCTGCTTGCTTCTGTTACTTGAAGTGCTGGCTGTGACCTATAAATTGATTTCATAATCTGGAAATGAATTGTGACACTCGGTTTTAAAAACACTGATCCAAGGTGTTAGGTAAGAAAATATTTCTGTGAAAGTGCCTAAGTGGAGAGACAGGGATGAGTGGGGCTAGGTGTCTGGGGTTTTGGAAGGAATTAAATCTTTTATTAGCATTCATTTCTCATCTTTCTGTCTCCTCCCAGGCATGGTGGCTTCTGCATGGCCCAGAGTCCCACCAAAGGGAGGCTGTGGGCGCTTTGATCGCTTTTAATCTCAGCCTCTCTCAGGAAGTACTTCAACAAAGAATCAGCTGGGATCTTAGGGGGCCTGGGTGGGGCCTGAGATTCAGCTCTAACCGGCCCCCAGGTGCTGAGGCTGCTGGGCCCCAGACCATACTCTTTGGAGTGAGGAGAGGTAAACACAAAGATGGCACCTGTGTTTCCAGTCGGACACCTCAGCCCCATCCACTGACACCCCTTTGTCTTCCAAGGCCATCCTGTCTCTCGCCACTCACTTTTAGAGAATGATTATGCCATTTGTTTGCTTTTGCTGAATTTTTTTTTAAATCGCTTGGATGAAGTTGAAAATGAAAAAAGAATGTACTTGAAAAGCTCTCAGAACTGACAGTAAAACTGATGAGACAGATCCTTAGAGAGGCTGCGAAGCCGAGGAGCTCCAGGCTTTGGTAGCAGCTACTGGTGTTGCTCCCTTCAGATGAATGAACCCACACCAAGGGCCCCTTGACAGAGACACTTGAATTCCAGAGAGGGTCCAAATGGCCTAGCTTGGGTAACAGGTCCACCCCTTAGTCCTCCGCTAGGACAGGGCATCTTGGCTGACAGACCCACCAACAGGGCAATTATGCTTTAGCCACCATCCAAAGGGCCATGTGTGGTTGACCATCTAAATGGCAGTGAGAGGGGAAGAAGTGCTCTTTGCTGAGTTCCAACTCTGTGTCAAGCACATGACAGATAGTATTAACTTAATACTCATCTTAAGCCAATGGTTATCAACTAGGAATGATTTTGCCTTCCAAGAGATGGTTGGCCATGTCTGGAGACAATTTTTGGTCATTGCAACTGGGTTGGGAGTGTTACTGGCCTCTGGTGGGTATATGAGACCAGAGAGATTGCACTTTCTTTCAGATCTCATATGGTCCTGCTAAATGTTCTACTGTGCACAGGACAGCCCCCTCAGCAGAGAAGTTATCCAGTCCAAAATGTCACTAGTGCCAAGTGGAGAAATCTGCAGTAACTCTGAAAGATGTTAGTGGTTTCCTCTTGTCTTCGTTTCATGAATGACAGAAAGTTAGGTCCTTGTCACAAGGGCAGACCTCAGTTAGGTAACTCGCAAGTTGCAGAACTAGAACTTGGACCAGGAGTGGGGTGGTTCCGGGACACGCCACCTTCTTTGCTGTACCTTTGAAAAATAGCCTCATGCATGTAAAAGGGTGGAGGGGAGGAGAGGCACTCAGACAGAAGTTCTGTAAACCTCGTAACAATGCGCAAGCCCCGCTTTTGCTAATCAGACATGTTCTATCCCATCTGGAGCCATTCCAACCTAGCAGGTTTTCATTTAACGGTAATGTGTGGAAAGGCTTCGTGTCTGAGGTTACCTGGTGCAGCTGTCTTCACGCTGGCACAGTGAGAAGTTACCAAGTGATTAATAGCCGTGGTGTTTCCCGAAACATCCAGGTGGAAGGCACAACCAACTTCCTCTCTTTTAATATTCAGTCGTATAAATTGAATATAACAGGGTAACTGCAGGCACCCCTGGAGACCTGGGAGTGAGCTTTAGACTCATGTGACCTCCTCCAAGTATAATTTCCCCAGACCACATGGTGGGTAATGGGCCTCCATCCCTCGGATTTATCCACAGGGAAGAGGGCATTAAGTCTGCACGGTTGTGCTATAATCAGATATGCAGGGAGACAGAACTGGAGGAACCTTTTCCCCATGCTGTCTCTCCTGAAGTGCTTGTCAATAAAAGCAGACTTGGGGCAGACATTTTGTTTGAAAAGAGGAAATGTCACTTCCTTTCGAATCTCGTATGGTTCAGGTGAAGAGCCTGGAGTTTTTCTAATTATGCTGTGAGCCACTGGGAAGTATGAACACGTTTTGCACATTAAAAGACCTGGATTTTCTTGAACACCCAGGGGAAATGTTCTCGCTGTAGTGCCCCACCTTCACCTTAGGAAGAACCATCCGAATTGAAAAAGAAATCTGCAGCAGGAGAGAAAGTATAAAGAAAACTGAAAAAAAAAAAATCATAACTTTCAAGTAAAAGGGTTTCCTAAAAAATTCATGAGATGGGGCATAATAAACAGCCTGGAATAACTTGAAACCAAAATATCAACAGGTTTTCTTCTGCAGATGTTTCTAATGTATTTGGGGTGGTTTTTGATGGTCAGTATTTTCTATTTCGAGCAGTTTTGCCCATCATTTTTATGTTGCCCACTGGAACTACTGATTGATAACGGTTTTTGCCGATTAGTCTAAATTCATTAGACCTGAATGTGATTGTATTTCAGACCAACCAGCTAAATTGATATTATGTTGTTTGTCCTAAGAGTAATTGAGTGACTCATAGGAAATAGGGACATATTCTTTTAAATTTGATATTCGTAGTTCTTGATATAGTCTGGTATTTAGTAACATTTTGCTAAGTAAATGAATACACTACAGAAATAGATATAAATAAGTAAGGTGGGGAAAGATGGATGGGCTGTGTGTGATTACATGAGAAACACAGGAGTCATGGCTCCTAAAGAAACTTGGATTTCACTCCAGTGGAGTCGATGATATGGGTGTTTCCATGAAGTCTGGGAAATAATTACAGAAATCAAACATTCCACCTTTTTGCACACAACATCCTGTCTCTTGGTTTTCCTCTTTCTCCCCAAATGCTTGGAGCATTTCCTGTGATCAATGAGTGTGCAACAGCAACCTTTCATTTTCAGGAGTTCAGGCCGTAAGTGACTGCCTTGTACTGCGTGCACATCTGCCTTTTCAGAAGCATCCCTTTCCTCCTGGTTCTTCCCCTTTGAGATACACAGAGATCTTCCAGCCATTCTACATGACAGATCCCAGGTGTCTGGGGCAGATTCTTTGACCATCCTTCAAATGAAGGGTCTTGACTGTTCCCTCACCACTTTCCACTAGATGGTTAATGTCAGACAACAGCTCTTTAAAATAAGATCTCCAGGATGTGGTTTGCCCGTAACATCGGCTATTATTAAAATTCATTAATGGCAGCTACATAGACTGATTATAATGGCTGTTTCAGTGTGTTCATCACCTTCCAGAGATTGGCTTCTGCTGGCCTGGTCTCGCCTCTTGAAGCTCCTGGGAACATCTGAAAGAATGGAAACGTAGTCCTTGTCCTTTACTAAGCCTCTTGACTCAAGACAAAGATGCCTAAATAAGGAGAAAGGGTAGAACACGCGTTAAGCCAGTAACTCCCATGGGGATGTTCAAGGCACCAGCACCACAGACATCACACACAGCAGGTGTCTCCCACCTGACTCATGGTGGTGGGTGAGGTGCATGTGCTCCTTGAGCCCTCTCTCTGCCCACCTCTAAGTGCTTCTAGCTTTCACTCATTATTCCTGGTCACAAGTGGAGGTGTCTTCTCGTGACCTGCTCTGTGACTCACAGGCATCTCCACCTCTCTGCTGAGTTTCAGCCGATTTCTCTTCTCCAGTCATGTTCTGATTGCAGCTGCCGGTGGTTGTGTTGCCTCCAATCGCTTGTCTGATTAAACATCTTTATTTGCCAGTACTTCCAGCCTCACTTTCCTCCTCAGCAGCAGGGATCTGGGGGGAAGGAGCTCGTGAAACCCAAAAGTGCAGCAAGGACCTACATTGTTTGTGGAAACAGAAAGCCGTTGGAAACCAGTAACAGAAAATCCCAACCCAAACTGTTGTAAACAATGAGGAAAACGTATCATTTCACAAAACATAGCCTGGAGCAAAGCTCCAGGAATGGTTAATTCAGCGCCTCACCAGCATCAAGATTGGGTTTCTCCTCTGCTTTGTCACCCTTAGCCTGCTGCATTATCATCAGGCTAACTCTCCACGTGTTCAGGACAGCCGCACAGCCACAGATGTTGCAGGTGGGCATGTCAACTTAAGGTGAAGGAAGAGAGCACATCTTCCTTGGCATCTGATGTCATCATTTTCCTGGAAGCCCCCGTCCCCATCATATGTACCCTCATGCCTCATTGGCCAAACGAATCACTAGCAAGGGAAATGGAAACATCCCTTTGTTTGGGTGGAGATACCTTCCTTGACCACATGGCTGTTTGGGAAATGGTGTAGCCCAAATATAATTGGTTATTCTACCAAAAAGGAAGGATTTCAAAGAAGTAGTGAAAATTGCCTGCCATGTTTACATCACCTCACCTTCCTTCCTTCACTCATGTGTTTGCCTAACCATCAATGTACTTTCTATTCTCGGCATTATATGAGACATCGAAAATGGAATCAAAAATAAGATATGATCCTGGTTCATGAAAAGGAGGCCTGATAAAATGGTGGCTAGTTGCCCAGGGTTTGGAATGCCACCGCTCTGATTTTGATTGTGGCCCACCTCAGTCAACTCCAGCTGTGTAACCTGGAGCAAGTTACTTCACCTCTCAGAGCCTTGACTGATTCATCCAATACATGATGATGACAATATCTCCTTTCCAGGGCAATTATACAGATTAAAAGTTTATAGGTAGATGGCTAGAGATAGGTAGACATACACACATACATATTCACATGTGTTCACAGTGAGAGGACCAGAGTAAACCCTTGATAATGGTAATTGACTTGATAATAATAAAAAACAGTCAAAATAACCACATCGCTGTTTGACCTAAGTACAGTGATATATATATTTGTATATGTGCACACCTATATACATATATGTATGTATCCATATCCCTATCATACGTAACTTTTGCAATATGTAGAAAGAAAGTCAGGAAATTCCATGGGAACACAAACTAGAGACCAACTGGATGGAAACCGTCTATGCCCGAGCCGTGTGCAGCTGATGTGTCTGGCGCATCTTGGTTCTGTTCATAGCGATGCCGCCGCCAGTTGGCTCAGTAACACCAGGGCAGGCACCACAGCTGTTCCTCCAGTTCCCACATTTTTTCCAAACTAATAGGACACACAATCTGTCAGATACTTTTTTTCTGATTTGTGAATTCATTTATGTGATATGAATTACAAAAACATTCCATATTGAGTTTGAGTATATATAAATTATATTTATATCTAAGCTATATATATATATAAACTATATATCTAGATCTATAAGCCTATATATATAAATATGGAAACTATATTTATCTAGATATATGGAAACTATATAGATCTATAGATCTAGGTATATATGTAGACCTATAGGTATATCATATTTTTTGGACACATTAATGACATGAAATGAAATACAGATTTCAATGTGTACATGTGGCATCCTGGTCTCAATAATTTTCCTAGTATAGGCATTCCTCCTACACTGAAAATTTATCAGAATTTGAATTGAACACAACGTGACTGAGTAATTAAGGACTGTGAGTTCTATTCCATGATCCACTAGTGGGTAGACAGTGGAAACCGGGCACCAGTTCACAGGAAATGAGTGGTGAGAACACAGCAGAGAGGCCCCGAGCTGCTCCCTGTCCCATACATTCTCGGGTTTTGCCAATCATTCTTTGCTTCTCCATTGTTGGAGGTGAACTTGGCCGCAGCTGAACTGCAAGGCCAAAGCAGGAAGCTGGGAAGGTCGTCAGAGAAGCTCTTTGGTTTGTTTTGTTCCAGTCTGACCAGCCAGCTTCCTCAGCTTTAGCTTTCAGTAGTCAAATACATTTTATCTGTAAAGATGTCTTTATTTTTAATGTTTTAAACAGGAAAACAATAACTTAGTGAGTCCAGAACTCTCTAGCATCTCCTTTTCTGTTAGAAAAGCAGTTCCTTTTCTATGACAATTTTAGAAAACATGAGACTTCTTAGAAACTCAACTCTTGTATTTGTAGCATAACATAATATTTACATCATTGCAGAGAACTCACAGGGTGGCATGCCCCTGTGTCACAGTCCGCCTTCCCAGGACTCCTGAGAACATCTGAAGTGCCGGGAAAATCCTGTCACCTCAGATTTGTATTATGAAATTTCATTAAAATGTGATGTAACATTATTTCTGTAAGCATAGTAAACAGAGTCCTTTAGGTCCTACATATTGATTATCTAAATCATGCCAGGTCATCTTTTTGGACCTGGGGATGGAAGATATAAAGATGCAGTCTGGTGAGAGAATAAAATTCCTAAACAGTTATTAGAATAGTATGGAAAGTGCATGGGAACTCAGAGGAGGGATCCATAGCCCATCAAGAATTCTGGGGTCACCCCAGTCCAGGAGGCCTGCAGAGAAAGTATGAAAGTGTGCACCCCTGGTGATTCTGTCTGCATCAGGCTACCCAATTCACAGATCTCTGCAGTTGGTATTGACCTGGTTCCAACTGTAAAATAGTTAATTGTGTCTGCGACAGAAAGATTCTTACAACTCGGTGGTCTTATCAGTCAAGGTTGCTGCCTTTAGTTAATCCACCACCACATGTATAGTGTGGATAACTGGATTTTCTTCACAACACACCATGCCTCTGCATCTCTCCATCTTCTGTGGCTCCACTGGTGAAGGGGTGTGGAAGGGAGTGTTTTTATTAACCTATCTCTCTTATCTGTCCTTTTATTCTTGTCCCAAAGAACCACTTTCTCAGACATTGAACCTTTCCAGCCCGCCTCAGTCATGCTAAATCCCTCCTCCATGGTCTGGCCCCATGGTCAGAGCAGTGTGAGACTGCCCCAGAAAATTCTGAACGGACACTTGACAAAGTGAACGCTGTATGTCTTAAGAACATGGGATCTGGAATAAGTTTTGGATCTGAGTCCAGCTCTGTAAATTTACTAGCTGTGATGTTGGAAAAATCCCCTGATTTCTCCACACTTAAATCTCCTCATGTCTTGGGTAAGTTTGATGATGATAACACACATGCCCTAGGGATGTTGTAAAGAATAAATGTAATAATATACGGTGTGTAAAAAGCACTTTGTTAAAGAAAAAAGGGTAACGCTGACCGCAGTGGGTGGTAGTCATGGGTTAGGTCATATTACTTCATACACTGCTCATCCCTACCCAGGACCCTGAGTACAGTTCCCATGACCTCATCTTTGACCTGTGTCCACCTGCCTTCCAAACGTGCTCTTCACCGTGCAGCCACAGATAACACAGCAGCTCAGCCTCCAGAGAATTTGGCCGCTGGAGAACAACTCCATCCCTCTGTGCTTCGGGGATGGTCTGATCTGGTTTGTCTGCCCTATTTCTCTAAACTTCTATAAAGTATTTCCATGCTAACAAAATTGACTGAGGCTAGATTTGCTAAGTCCTTTGAAACGGTTCTATTATTTCAAGTGCAAGAAAAGAATGGACTACACCTCCTGAGAAATATATCTTCTGCAACATTTTCATTAATCTCTTTATTAAACTAAACTGGTTTCTCTTTGGAAATTAATTACTGAAGTAGTATTGAGAATTTTAATTTTCACAATATACCAGCAAGAAATACTGCTGTTTCTTTATACACTATTACACAGCAGGGCAATAATCTATTGAAATAAGCCCGAAAAGGGGGCAGCTTGTAATTAAAACAGTATAACACGAGTATTTAATGACTCTCTTAGTGCTAAGATGGCCCTGTCATGCTGTGTTTGGGTGGAATAAAATGTGTATTTAGGAAACAGCTCTATATGGAAAAGTCGACAAGCTCAGGTTTTACAGTTTGGGATGTGGCTGTGTTTCACTGAGGAAAGACACCCACAAGGAAATATGGCTTGTTTTGGGCATCTGAGAATTACAGCCACCGCTGTACAATGGGAAGCTTCCCTTATTAAGCCACCCGCATTGTGACGTTTAAAATATTTATATCATGAAGTAGAAAGCATGAATTATAGATGTTGGTGTCCATGGAAAAATGTGAGTGTGGGAATCCTTGGACTTACACACAACAGACACGTGTAGATGTGACTCCCTGTGAGAAGACAGGTCCCGCCTGTACGCGTGAAGACGTTCGTCTATGCAGATTTCACACTTCATCATTCTCCTTCAAGTTTAAATGAGGCTTCATATTTTTCAAGACACGTTCCTATCTATCATCTCTTATCCTCCCCGGCACGTTTTCTCATGGTAAGAATTATTTACACATCATTTACATTTATAGATCTGCTGCTCTTCCTCGTGCCAAAGACATTTTGTGCAGATTCTGTTTCTTCTCTTCCCCCACTCCCTCCTTTTCCTCCCTTTCTTTTGTAAGAGCAGTAACATGATTACATTTCCCCTTTCTCTGTTCCTTCCTCCACATTTCCACTACCTGGGGAATCACTCTCTATAAATTTTCTGCAAACAAAAACTCTATTCAGAGGCAGCTCCAGACCCAGCTCCAGAACATTTTTTAAATAAGCAAAGGAGAATTCCTGAAATTGGCAGCAGAATAAGACAAGGAAGCTGGTACTTTTCAGGAACTCAGGGTGGTCCATTCACCCCAAATCAGCTCAGGGAACTGGAGACCCTAACACAAGACATTTAATGCCACTTATTTCATCTGCTCTGGTGAGCACCGGCAGGCTGGCCGTAATGTTTCCCCAATTTCAGTTGCTCACTTCCCAAATTCATGATTTTTGCTCCATTTGGGTACCAGCTTTACCTAATCCTAATTCTATAATATCTGTATAAACATAGATTTTGTGTAATACTTATTGTTGATGTGTCGCACATAAGCAGTACAATTCCAGATTTCATCCTTGTACCATCTAAAATAGTCTTGCGTACTACTGAGAAAAAGTGTTTTATTATCATTCACAAACATCTACTTGTTTCCCTATGGCCTGAGTGTTTACTGACTCGTTTTAGAATTCTGCCAGGAATCAGTGTGAAGTCACAGACCCATCCTTTCTCTGTTCTGTTTCTGTCTGAAAATCAGGCCAACAAGCAACACAGAGAACCTCCAGAGGGCTCTGAAATGAGATGGAAGAGGTAGGCCCGCCTCTTTGCTAACCGGGAAACTGAAGCGTAAAGACATGACAATGAACCTAAGCTCAAGTATTTGAAAACACTCCTTGAACCAGGAGACTCTTGCATTATCAAAGAGTTCATTGTTTACCTAAGAGGGGTGGGGAATTCAGGCTCTTGGCCTATCAGATTAAAATAGGAGTTGATGGTTAGAGAAATTGATTGTTTGTAGGAAGCAATCAACTTGGGTTGAGCAAATAGGATTGAATAGAGCCTTGTGTGCCCTGGACAGGCGAATAATTTGGTGTCATTTCACACTGATATCCTTTAGTGGTGTTGCGTATTTATTAGGAAGGAGAGGATGAGCCCTGTGTGCGAAGAAGGAAGGGGACCCTTTTGTGGAGTCCTCCCCCTTCCTTTCTCACCTTAGCAATTCAACTCCAGCCTTGAATTTCAAACATTTCTTCCACAGAGATCTACCCTGTGCTTGCAATGACCAGGCCCTGCTCAGGGTGCTGGGATTACTGTCATGGACAGCGCCAGGCCCCTGCCCTCAGTGAGGGTACATTCTGTCCCGCTTAACAAATAAAATCCTCCAGGTGCTGCTTCTTGGAAGGCAGTTTGTTGATTGTTACCACTGATCCACGTTCCTTTGAGGGCTTAGGTCCCATCCCCAGGAGTTTTTCAAAGAAAACGTAGTACATCCAAATCACGTGCTCTGAAACTCTAGGAGTAAAAATGTTGTTCATCTCATGAATAAAGTGATATTTTTATAAATGATATTTTAGTCAATCTTACAGGTGAGTTTTCAAGGCAGCTTCCAAACTGGGCTGCTCCTTATTCTGGTTTAAGGCCACTAGCAACGTTCTTGAATGGAATTTAGACAGCATCTCTGCCCCCCCGGGAGGCAAAAGTGACCAAAATTATGTCTGCTGTTTGAGCCCCGATCCAGGATAATGATTTTCTATTTAAAGAGGTGGTACTTGGAAGTAATAGTTAAGAAAAGAAGGACATATGACATACCCAAGACCATAAAATGCTGAAAATCATAATATTGCCAGTTTCTCAATAAAAATAAAATAACTCATGGTTCTTGAGTGGACTGCAGCCCTTATGAGCCAGCCTTATTTATAGAACCCCCTTCTTTCACCTTCCCCTGCAAAGCTTTTGACTGGAATTGTTGACTTAGGATAATTAGAGGAAAATTCCAAAATAAATCCTGTATGAATATTGACTACAAATCAATTCCAATAAAAATGCTTCTGTCCAATCACCTGTGCCACTGCCACTGGGAGGTGAATAATTTATACTCAAACCTCTTTAGCTGAATTAATCTCTTCAGACCTAAATGATCCCTATGAAGATTGTTGTCACTGCAAATTATTTTTGATCTGATGCAGCTGACATGTCATGACGGTAATAAATAAACGTTTGGGCTCTGCCTCAGCCTTTACAAAGTGCTTTCCCATCTGTTATCTCTCTTAATTTTCGTAACAATTTCTAGGTAGTTAATTCATTTACCCAATAGCCGAGTGTTTCTTGCTTCATTCATTCAACAAACATTTATGAAGCCCCGCTCCGTGGCAGGCACAGTCCTCACCACTGGGGATCAGGGCACATAAGACAAGGTCCCCAGTCATGCAGGAACTATATGCTAGTGAAGGAGGCAGATGATAAGTGTAAAAATTACACAGATGTCTGACCCAGCACTGGGGAGTGGTGAGGACTGAGAGGCTAAGGGACAGAGACTGACGAGGAACACTGGTCCCTCTGCCGAGGTAACGGGGGTAGTCCTGAGTGACTTGAAGGTGTGAGGGACAGTATTTCAGGCAAAGAGAATATCCCGCTCCAGGCTCACAGACAGTATTGCATCCTGCACTTCCAGCTAATGCCGCGCGAGCATTTTCCCGTGTTGTTAAAAGTTGAATTTGTAAAGGCTGAAAAAGTGCTGTTTTTTGAAGTCCTTATAGATGTTATAGATGTCCAAAAGTTGCAGTCCAGAGCTCATCAAATCTCTCCACTCCTTTTGGGGCCCACCAGGCTTCGCGGGAACAACCAGCAAATCATAATCATGGGGGTTAATAGGTCTGCGTGGCCCCTAACGATTTACTAAGCTGGAGAAGCTACCCCCAATGCCTGGAGATTCAGCTGGACACGCTTAAATAGCTTTCCTCAAAAATTGAGGAGGGAGGAAGATAAGCTGTGGAGGAGACAGCATGGGAAATGGGGTCTACTGAATGCCTAGGACTTCCAAGCACAGCTGTTCTGTGTGGACCAGTCACCAGGTGGGGTTTTTAGAAGGGCTTGCACTGCCAGGGCCCACTGATGAGATTGCTGGAAAACAGCGTTTCCATTTCCGCATACACTTGTTAGTATATGATGTGTGCAGGCTGCGCTCAGATAACCCAGCCTCCCGGGCCATCGTGTGTCCTGTGCTCGTGACTGGGGCTCAAAGAACAGGCTCTGGTCTCATAACTCCAGCACCTGTTTTTTCAGGGACCCACAGAGATGGTATTTGCTGAGCGTTCTTCCCCCGGTGATGGTGCATATCACTTCTGTAATCGAGCAAAGTGGCTCTAAAACAACGCCAGTTCTTAAGAAGCCTGCAGGGTGGCCCATCTGAAAGCAGCCACTGAGGGCTGTGCAGAAGTGACTCTACTGTGTGTGGCTCTGCGGTGCTTTCCCTGCGGGGAGCACGTCAACGCTATGGAGCTGTCGTTAGGTTTCATTTTCACAACCGTCCTCGGAAGCAGGTTGAGTTATCTCCACGTTCAACAGATAAAGACCTGGAGCCTTAGAGGGATGAAGAAAACTGCCCTTGACCAAACAGACCTTGGTACAGACCTGGAGCTGGGTCCCGTGTGTCGACATCGAAGGTCTGAAGCACTGACGTGTGTCGGGCTGCTGTAGGTCCGGGTGTGTCGTCTGACCACACTGCTCACACGTTCTCCTCTTCCTTGGCACCGCTTACCTGGGGTTAGGCCCTCTCTCCTCTAGCTTAGCCCATTCCAGCTCCAGTCTCACACCCTCCGCCTGGCCCCCGGCTGTCTCATCTTCCACGTAGCCAACACCACCGTCCTCCTAAGGGAGCAGCCCATCGGTCCACAACCCAGGTTAACAGCCTTCATGACCACAGTTCTGCTGGGCAGGGCTGCAGGCAGAAAGGTGGCCTCAGGGGAAGGGCTGGTGTCAGCCATGGCTGGGGGTGGGGAGAATGTTCTAGAAAGCCCATGTGGATGGAAGGGGTTGTCCAAGACCTCTCATTCATTTCAGACCCTTGGTACATTTTTTTTTTCTTCCTCCCACTCATCATTTGACTCCTACCCTTTAGGAGGCCGCTCCTGACCTCCTGCTCAGGACCTGCCGCAGGCTCCTTATGCTACTTCTCTGTGAAGCCCTTACTGCATTTGAACTTGTTTGTGTAGCTATGTAATTAACTTCTATAAATCCCATTAAACAGTGTACTCCTTCAAAATATAAATCCTGTCTTCTCTCCCAGAGAAACCCCTACTCCCAGCACATAGAGTGATTTGCAGAACTTGCTGAATGCAGTGAACAAAAAAGTAGTCATTATGTAAATTTATTCAAAGGGTGTCCAGCTCCTAAAGCTAAGGTTCCCAAACACGCTGAGGTCAGGGAATGTGTTGTTAAATATGCAGGTTCTCGGGCTCTTCCCAGGATTTACTAATTAGAAATTCCCAAGTGTGGACTCCAAAGTGTTTGTCAGAAAAGCTCCCAGGATGAATCTGATTTGGATGAAAGCATAGGGACATCCTTCTCAGCAGATAACAGCTGGTCTCTGCGTACATTTGTTCTATTCAGCTGTGTTCACGGTGTACTCTCAATGAGTTCTTCTCTGACCCTGCTTCCTGTTTAAAATTCCAAACTTCACCCTCACCCACCTCACCTAGTTTTTTCTATTTTTATCCAGAGAACTTGACTGTCACCACCCACTAGTATAGAAACACCAGGGCAGGGATCTTCATCTGGGTTGCTCCTGCCACATCCTCATCCCTTAAACGGGGCCTGGCACATAGTAGGACCACAACAAATATTTGAATGAATAAACAGTTTGCCCCATAGAACATTTAAAGTATTCAAGGCCCTGTGCAGCCGGGAAAGGAGAGATGCCAGGCCAGTGCAGCTTGAAATAATGTTGACTTTTTTTTTCCATTTTTTTCTTTTTTCCTTTTGATTAGATGACACTTGAGAAATTAGGGCAGCCGTCATACTTTCTCTCCAAATGATGTTGGGTTGTGTCCACCTAATAGAAAGGCAATTTTGGCTGCTAATTTCCTGTCTGATCAGATTAATTGAATTCAGATGGTGAGCAGAGTGCCTCTTTAGAGTAAACAAGACACCGCTGCAATTAATCCTCACCCAGGCTTCCTAACTTTCCTCTGATGAAGAGCTGTGTTTCATTGTCTTGATATGTTTAAATTTCTGGGAAGGAGGGCCAAAGAGAGGAGGGAACTAGCAGAACATGCAGGAGGGGCCCCGAGGGTGAGGACTCCGTTTTCCTCACTGGCTTTAATGGAAACGCAGAGATGAGCCTTGTGACTCTAGGTTGGGAGATGTGGAGTATGTGCTTTGTTGATTGTAATGATGGAAAGCTTTGGTTACATGCCATTTCTGAACCCACAGTGCCTACTGTCTGCTTGATGTGAATTAGACCTTCCATTCCTAGAAAATAATTCCTGTGCATGAACTGAGTACCAGACACTGGGGTAGTGGGATGGGTGGGTGGGAGGTGAGAGAGGCAGAGCAGTCACGAATAGGACAGAGCGACTGACCTTAAGAACTTACACACTAATGAAACGCTTTCAATTGTATGCTTTATGTCCCATATTTGGGGGAAAAAATTTGAAGTGGCTTGTAATGAAAAGCACAAGTTCATTATGACCATTTAAATAATCACAATAGAAGGAAAGATGTATATAAGAAAAGAAGCCAATAGACCCTGAGTACCCAGGGCAAGACTAGTTTGCAGGATCCTAAACCATCAGGGGTGAATAGGCTGATCCTGACTGCTCGGTTCAGAGTCTTCCTCATACCCTCAGACTGTTTCTGAATCCTCTTGAGAGATAGTCCACTGGGTCCCAACCACTCCTTCTCTGAGTAGCTCTGTTTAAAATATTTTATTTATCAAGCCAAGATCTGTTTTCCACCCATTGATCCTAGCCCCACTCCTTAGGAGCCACCCAGGAAACCCCCAGGCCTTCTTCACTGAGTCCATCACTGAGTACTTCAAGGATGTCGTCTTCCCTCCAGCGCCTTGGTGTTTCCTCATATGACTTACAAGCATCTAAAGCCAGTGATCACCCCTCATGTACCTATGAGTTTGCAAAGCTAGCACAATAACTGTTGTAGACCAGGTGCTCGATAAACATTGGATAGACAGATGCTTTAGTCCCCTTCTTAAAGGAAATTCCTCTCACTTTGCAGAGGGAATGCGTAGAATTCAGTTGGAGGTTTCTTGCTTGTGGTTCTGACCTCGCAGGTGAATGGGAGCTCATCTAACTTGCAGATGTGTTTTAGCCTTCACACGCTGGCGGAAGATTGAACAAAGCCTGCCTGAAGCTTGTAAGATGAAGGTCTTTCTCAAAGTATGGGGAGTTTGTTTATAATACAGATGCCTAAGCTGACCCACTGAATAAAGAATTCTCTATGTAGGGCCCAGGAAATCTGCATTTTAACAAGTTGTACCAACTGTGTACCATACAGTTTGGGAATATTTTTAAAGGCTTAAAAATGGCAAGCATTTCTTAAAATGTTCCTGGGAAGCCCTGAGACCTTCTCCAGGGGTACATAGGGCCGAAACTATCTTCATGGTAACACTAAGATGCTATGTGCCTTTTCCCCTCTCATCTCTCACAAATGTACCATAAAATGTTCCAGAGGCTACCCGGTGGGTAGACTTGCGATAGACTGAATGCAGAAGCAGCTGAGAGAATCTAGCTGCCTCCCATTAGTCCAGGCATTGAAGCCAAGCAGAGGGCCACTCTTCTTACTATATTTTCTTTTGTTTAGGGAAAGACGGTGATTTTTTTCATTAAAAAAGTATCACTTTTGTTTACAAGTTATAGGTTTATTACTTTAAGCGAATTAACAAATGCATATTTTTAGGTTCAAGGCTTTAATTTCTAATATGTAAATGTTGATAAGCTATAACCCACACGAACAAAAGGCCCTTGGGTTCCTCATTTTTAAAAGCAAGAAGGATCTTGAGACCAAAAAATCTGACAACTGCTGCTAGCAAGAAAGAGACTAAATTTGTTTTAAAAATAATTTCTCTGTCTTTATTCACCTGTAGCAACTAGTTGATCCATGTCTATTCAATTTGTACAAAATTATGATTTCTACTGGTATGAGTTGTGATATTTTCCCTTCTCTAAAGAGGCTGAGGTGTTTTTGCAGTATTGCAACATAGAAAGGAATCTGTACCAGATTTTTTTTCCTTGCTTAGAAACAAATACTTTATACTATCCCCCAAGACTTGCCCCAAATTCATCAAATTTGAAATTATCCAATGTTATGTGTATGGAGGACAAAACCTGGATAGACGAAAAAAATGTAAAACATTGGGGATTTAGCTTCAGGACTTGATGAGGTCACATATCTGTCTGGCTCCATTTGTCATTCCCAAGCCTAAATCAGAGCCAGCCTGAAGCCATCCCATGATTTCTTCCTTCTCTTTCCCCGTCCACCGTGGGCCCCTTGAAACAAAAGCATCTTCTAAGCAAAAGACTTAACCTCCTGAAATAGTGCTTCCAAAGTGGGGAGACAGTGGGGTAGTGATAAATGTTTCATAACTGGGTGAGAAGTGGAAAGCCAAGCCCTGATTGGTAGCAGTTGCCAATTTCCATAGGGTGAATGTTCTCGCCTTGGCATTGCTGGGAAGGGATGCACCTGGCAGGCTTGGGAGGAGGAAGCAGGAAGACTGCTGTAATCCCTTAGCTCCTCCCACCAAAGTTCTACTCCTGGATCCTGGCAGAGCCCATGGATGTGGTTTTACTCTTGGGGAGTCGTTCATACATGAGCAGAGAGGAAAAGAGTGCAAGTGCAGGAAAATATACTAGAGAGCTGAGGAAGCTTCCTGAGGACTTCTCTTTCTCATCCCAGAGAAGGGAGACCAGGACCAGCTGAGTTTAAGACTACGCTCTTCCTTGCCAGGAGATATTGAGCCCCAATTGCTTCATTAGTCTTATCAGAATAACAATAGCTAGCATGCCAGGCTACTGTGAAGACAAGCCATAAATAAAGCAAGCACACAGCACTCTGTCTGGCTCATAGTATGGTAATGTCCTTTTTATTTTATTTTTTATTGTAATGGATGCTCTTCTTGGCAGAATGAATCAACTAATTCTGAATTCAGGTTCTGACTACTTTTGTGCAGGTTCATCTCATTTTAGCATTTTTTTCTCTTCACATCGTTAGATTTGAATTGAATATTTAGTCACAGGAAATTGCTTTAAGTTTTCTGGGAGTCCAAAGGTAAGAATTCTATATAATAGACACAAACAGGTCTAATGTCAGGACTAGATTTATTTTAATTAAGTCATTGTGAGCCACATATTTTTATCGATCTGAGGCAGAAGGAAAGTAAATACACCATCCCTGAGGATTTGTTAGTGGAGATTTACATGCCTCCTTTCCACTGTTGAGTTTAAATTTAAAATATTCCCAATGCCAAGGGGCTCCTGGATGCACATACAAAATAATTGTTTTAAAATTCTATTAAGGGAAAACCACAGTGCAATAGCTGAACTGCAAATGCCAGAGGCTAGGGAAAACTTAAACATCAGTCAAACACCACACACAGCTACCAGGTTCTGGAGACCATTGCTGAAAACTGGTATTAAATCTCACCTTAAAGGTCAGGGACAATTTACCCATTCTTATTAATGGCTCTAAATTGCCCCAGAAGGAGCTGGCTGTTCAAATATGTGAGATTGGGACAATTGTCTATATATCTAGGAAAAACATCATTAGCTTCCTACCTTCCAACCATAGCAATATGCACTTTTAGATGGATATGAGGTCTAAAAATGAAAAACAGACCATAAAACATATCAAAAGATAATATAGGAGAAGCTGAAAATATAATCTTGGACTAGAGAAGGCTCCAACTGCAGAAACTATAAATGAAAACATAAAAGCAACTTAAACTTCTGTCTATTTGGGAAACCATAAGGTTACAAGACAAATGACAAGATGACAGGGAAATTTTGCAACATGTATAACAGATAGCAATTGTCCTTAATATAAAAAAAGCTCCTGTAAATCAATAAGAAAGAGACAAGTAACATGGAAGAAAAGTTGACAGGGAAATAAATTCCCCCAGTGCCCTGAGAGAGTAAGTCTTTCCTTCCGGTGAACCCAGAGAATTACAAGGGCTTCTAACTGCCTGTTTGCCCTTCAGTCAGGGATGCTGATGGATGGATTTTTATCAGAGCACATCTTCATCCTGCCCAGATGGCCTCAGTGTGTCTTCCATGTTGACAGGCTAACATGAAACCTCATAAACTTGGCATTCAACTAAATGAGATAATGAATGTTCCTAGTACAGTTTTAGCTGTGGTAAGCTCCCAGTGAATTACTTTTGATGACCTAGTCTGCTGGAACAGACTTGACACATAGTTAAGTCCTCAAAAACTATTGAATGAATAAATGAATGTCAGTGAGTGAGGACAGACACATCCCTTTACACAACATTAGGACAAATCACCATACTCTCTAGGATCTGAAACCAAGCCCCTGTCATCTCTAGGCCATCAAATGCTTGTCTTCATAGAGACAGCCTTATTAGCCAACTCAGCTGATACTTGTCAAAGAGTGTAGTTTTCCTGTCAATCATGGAGTTATTGTCCATCATGTAGCTGAATCAGATTCACTATCATTTGGGGGCTTTGTAAAACCCTTGCTGTTGGCTTCTCAATTTGGATTTTCAACCCTGAATAAAGAGGTCACCTGGAGGAGGAGACTCAAGCAGTCAAAAGCAGGGGGTTGGCATCAAGTGGTGTTGGAGTCATTAGCTGTTTGACTTCGGGCAAGTTGCCTCTCAAACCTCAGTCTCCTCATCTGCATGATGAAATATAATGCTATTGCCTGCCTCACGGGTAGGAATAAAATGAGGCCATTCATAGGAATATATTTATCATACTATAAGGCACATCATGAACATTCAAAATATGATGGCCTGCAGGAAATAAAAAAGAGGATTAAGATTAAAGAGCACAGGCCACTCTGAAGAGAACTGGGGCATTTTTCAGTGGAAGAAGGTAGGGAACTAACATTTCCTGACTGCCAGCCATGTTCTAGGCTAAGAACTTCTCTGCTTAATTTAGTGCTGAAAAATGGCAAATTATTTAAATGTATAACATATGATACTATGGCATAGTCTAACATAACACAATATGATGTAACTGTAAAATATATTGAGGATGATTAACATAATAAATAGTATACTTACTATATAATAGATATAAAATAATTAGTATATGATCAATCAAATATAAAATAATATAATACACTGTTACATCATATATTTTGTATATGTCTTTTTGAACCCTTTTCAGAGTAAGTTGGAGAAAAAGCCCAGAGTTTGATAGTGATTTTGGTAATAAAGTGAGGAAACCGAATATGTTCTGTTGGGCTGGTTGCAGCTGTTTGGTGATCGTATTTTAATTATAAAAGATCTGGCCAGTTTCCGCACACACTCTCCCTGCACAAATGTTAGCTCCGGCTCAGAGGCCTCTTTCCTACATCCAGTTATTCTCCCACGTGATTTTTTTTTCCTCTCTGTTTTTTGTTTTGCTCTGGAATGACTCCTTGACCTTTAGAGGAAGTACATTTTGTCTGGGGGACCAGGAAATCTGTGTGATCCTATCTGTAGACTCTCAGCAACAGGAAAAATGTCTGTATGAAGGAGTCAAGTCCTAAAGAAAGTGACAACGGGATCTCACGGAGAAAAGTCATTACACGGTTTCCTCTGTGCTCTTCATTCCCTAAAGGGACCTGATCCTGGTCACTTTCTCACTGGTGCTTCTAATTATTTCAGTCCGTTAGAAGTAAAATCTTGAGAAAACTAATTATGCGGTTGTTTTAGAGGCTCAAGTGGCACCTTCAGGGGCCTGACTGGGCTGACTGTTCTGTGGTTCGTTTTGGGATGGGGGTCTCAGTGCTTCATTAGTTACTGATGTAACTGGATTCTGGGATGTGTTCGGGTTTGTTGGCAAATTGAAAGGCTGGATTTGCATTAAAATACTCAATGAACTATTGGAAAAAAAAAAGTAACACCATCCATTGTTGCCAGGCATCAGAGGAGAGTGCGAAGAGGGGGGACCAGTGAGTCTGGCCAAGAAGCGTGAGGAAGTTGGAGGGTCCCTGCTTCCAAAATGACCCCTTTCTGCCCCAGGCTTCCGAGGAGCCAAGAGCTGTTGCATAAGAAATCTCCAGCTCAGCCGTCTTTACTCTAAGTCCCTTTGCCTGGCAAGTCTGTCTGAGTACCTTCCCTACCTCCGCCCCACTCCTGATGCTGGAACAGAACAGGTGACTACTTACCCAGACACTTCTAGGAGTTTCCCCTCAGCCCAGGACCTGGGTGAGCCCTCATCTCCCGGTATCAGCCGCAGGGGACCCTCCCGAGATGCTGTCAGTTACATACTATACTAGGGTTGGTTTTTCTTTGACAAATACTTTTTCCATATTTGTGGGTGACCCCAAAGACTACTATCTCCAGGGCTTCTGCCACTCTATGTGGTGTCTTTGTGCAGATATAAAAAGGTGCCCCCTCTGGGTACAGGCATACTCTTAGTTACATATCATCAAAGTGTAAAATATATTCTTTACTTGTGGGTGGACTCAGGCTCATGGGCTGGATTTTTGGTCCCCTTGGCATGTGCACCCTCTTTTTGTATTACAACTCTAAAACCATGGGTGGGACCCCTGAGAACAAGAACCTCCTTCTTCCCTTTATCTGGAAGATGCTCTTCCTCCATTTTAGGGTCACCTACATGAGACAGAGCTTGCAGGTTATCCTGGAAGACTAAGGTACATGTGGGAAAAAGCCATAAATGCTCACAAAGCCACAGGTTATCTTATAAGTCATGCTCTTTCAGCAAAAATTACTGGAACACTCAGGAAGCCCAGCACAGACAAGAGTCCAAAAGGGCTGGGGTGGAATCAAAGGTTTCCCATAGGATGTGGTAATTGCCACAGGAGCCCAGATTAAGGTGAAGTGAATGATGACCATGGAGATGCTCATCTTGGGGACACAAATCCTCGGTCATCAAGAGAAATAACATTTTAATGCCTCATTTTGAAGACTCAGAAGTCATGCAAAAGAAGTCCGTGATGAACAAAGTATCAAAAAATTTAAATGAAGACAGATCAAAAGGAATACAGAAAATCCATAATGAACAAAATCTCAGAATTTTACATCCAGGCAGCAGCAGTACTGCTGAGTTTTCCTTTTGCCTCAAGGCTCCTATGGTTCACCTTCGCACCGTGACTGATCCCGTTTTTATTTAAAATTTTGAGAGTTTGTTCATCATGGGTTTTCTGCATTCATTTTGAATTTGTAAAATATTATAATAGTATTTATCTTGATGACTGAGTTTTTTGGTACTTCCTTCCTGTTAGTGTGAAAAGCAGGTGCATCACTCCCCTCACCCCAGTCCAGCTCTAATGGCTAATTGCAGGTTAGTCCCCCTTGTTGAGGGCTGTGCCAGACACTGTGCTATGAACTGAGCATTGCACCAGCTCCCTTTAATCCTGACAACCATAGTGTGACGTGAGATCTCTCATTAACAGAAGAGCAGACAAGTTGAATAATTTGCCGAAGGTCCACATGAAGGGGAGGGGGAGGGAATCAAATTAGGTCTAAAGCCCATTGCTTTGGTCACATTTAGTAACAAGGGAAAGAAAGGCATGGAGGAAGCAAGGGCAGGTGCAGAGGTGTGGGAGCAAGTGTAAGGCAGCCACCTTCACAGCATGGCAGCCCCGCCCCCCAGCAGAAGGGTCCCACACAGCCAGCTGCGCTCCTAGGCCTCTCCAAGGTGACATTTTACACAGCAGAGTGTTACCGAGAAGAATGCACGCATCCAGGACTATGGATGGAAGCTGATTACTTAACCTTTTTCGAAAGAGTCTTCGACAAATATGGCACACCCCAAAATGAATTATTTTTTCCTTTCGGGGAAACTCAAGTGGACGCATCTCCCCTTCTCTGCAAAAAAAAGCAGTTGCCGCGCGATCACTCGAAATGCAAAGTCTGAACAGAAATTAATGCTGTTGATGAAACCAGGGGTCTAAAACATGAAAGGATATTGGACTGAAAAAACAGTGCCATTTGCATCCTTTTGAACGCTCGCCTAGATCTGTGTAATGGAGATGTCAGTTGTATTGCAGGAGAAAAATCAACCTGCCTGGGCTCACATTAACTCTGCCTGCTCCATACATCTCCTCTACGGGGTTAGAATACCACCATGCCCTGCCCTTTTGAAAGAGAAAAATGTGCAGCCCCTACATTCAAGTGAGTCTTTAGTGAAACAGGAGTGAGACACGTCATGAGCTGGTACCTGCTCCCCCATCGGCAAGAAGCAAAAAGACAAATTTCTGCTGGACGCCAGGACGGGGAAGACTCACTGTCTGCATGTGAATGTGCATTAATTTGGTTGTCAGAAAATGAACGGTACATAACCCAACCTTAGACCTAGGCCTGTTGGCTTCTACTGCTAGAAATCAGAATGTCAACTCCAAGACCCAGTTCTATTAATCTCATTATTTTTTGGTGTCTGCGATCAGCTTCTCCTTGGGCTTCTGTTTAGCAGTGTTTATCAGCTGTAGGTAGGTGGACGTCAAAACCGCGTGGAGTGCTTTTTAAAAAATGCAGATGCTAGGGCCCTGTTTTCGTGTTGAATCCAGGCTTGGCTATGTTTTCGTTTGCATTTTCAAAGACTACTTTGTGAACCCAATGGAAAGACAACCCAAGGTAGACTATTAGTAGATTTATTTCCAAAGGGGCAAAGACAGGTTTTCTGGTGGCCTTGTACTATTTGATGTAACTAAAAATAAAACTAGCCCTGACTACTCTTAACTCAAAACCACTGAAAGTTATGGCAAGGGAAAGGTGAATAATTCAACTCCAACTTATTCTGACCCAAACTGATGCCAAATTATTCAGAAAAATGCCCTGAGTTGCCCCTCAATACATCTTGTATAGCTGGCCCCATGTATATTCAAAAAGTGTTTTCTGTGATTATTTTCCGTGTTGCTAATGTCACCTTGACAAAATCAAAGTTCCCACAGGTTTTTTTAATATACAAATTTATTCCATCCCTTTTAATCATACCTGCTCCCAGTGGATATGAGTGATTAAATTCAGCTCTAGAACAGAGTTAATATATAATGTCCTCCAGGTATTTGTCACTGCTGGCTTATGTCTCCACTTTTGTTTACATTTAGCTCAGAAAGTACAGATTTAAGAAGTGGCAGGTTGTAACTAGACATAAGATCAATGCAGTTAGTTTCTGTTTAAGCTTTAACAACATGGTGGCTGTCAACTGAAGCATGAATACACACATCAGTAAATCCCAATGAATATACTGTGGTCATACTCACAACAGGAGTTAGTGGTATTTTCTCCACAACACAATGAAGCTCTTAGAAGTAGCATCATTGATATTACACTACTGGTTTTGTTCTGATTTTCTTCTCATTTTACCCCATTCTGGGCTCTCTGTCCTCTATCCTGGGGTCTCTTTTCATGTGAAGCTTTTTTAGGGCTGATGGTCCTTCTGCCATCCTGCTGTCTGAGAACCTCAGTCTCTCCCCCTGCGATTGCTTGGAGCATGTGATTAAAGTGAGCAGCTTTCAGCCACGATGACATCAAGTTCTCATCTGTCTTTGTCTTGTCCCCTCTACTTCTGTTTTGAACAAGTCTGCCCAATTTGGAAATTAAGAGCTCTCCTGAATAAGTCCCCTCACATATTCTTACCAAGTTGGCGATTTTTTTTGTATGATAAAAATGACTATGAATATTTGAATTGAAATCATTGAGATGCTCATTTAAAAAAAAAACACTATCAGTTAGTACCACATTTCTGTCAATTCCCTCAGGGCGCATTCAGAAAATCACTATTGTAAAAGCTTGAATAGTTGTATCAGTTTAGCTTGATGGTACATGGATTCTTTTTTCTTTATTTATAAGTACATGGGATAGTACATTAATAAGAATTAAGTAATTTTATAAAAATGAAACAAGCAGGTTTGCCTTTAGAAAACAGTTTTGCAATTCCTGTTGGGTAATTAGGCCCCAGTCCTTTATGCCATGATAGAATCTATAATTAAACACGTCCCTTGGACTGAAGTTACTGAGCAGGCACTTGGGACCATTACACAGCAACAACGAGCACTGCGTTAGATGTGATCACAGCAATAATTACTGTGTAACATTATATTCTACTTCAAAACACTCTTTTTTTAAGAATGGGTTATCGGTAACGGAGACCGCATTCAGCTTTTATGACAGGTTTTGGCACTACGCGTTTCTGATAAGGACCGACTCCTCTAATGAGAAGTGAGAGACCTATCTTGTTGTGTAATATGAATAACTTTATTAACTTACTTCTAACAGCAAACGTTTATTGGATGCTTACCGTGTTAGGGGCTGAAGATACAAAGACACCTAATTGGACCCATGCCTTCTGGGGCTCACGTTCTAATTTGGGACCTACTGCGTGCGCAGGAAAAGGTAGTTGTGGCAGCCTAGCCATTTGACGAAAAAAGAGCTCAAACTCCCAGTTGTTGCTTGATGTGGTCAGTTATCATCTCGGGAAGGTCAGTTATTGCCCGAGACAAGGTCGCTTAGGAAAAGACCTTACCATGTCCACAGCCCAGTGTTTAGCCCCCTTCTTTATAGACTTAGAAGCCTGATTTGGTGTCTACATCCTGGGGTGATCTGTATCTTAGAGATAGACTTTTACTAATTGAACTCAAGGGAGATGAATATGTAAGCCAGAATGCAAATCTATTCATTTGTAGTGAGAAACCAAAGATCTTCTGACTTCTGTTGATAGCCTATTTTTAATTCAGAGAATTAAATTCTGTCTGGAGGAGTCTATTAATCTTTTAGAAAACTAAACTCTGGTCATTGAATAAAATCTCTCACTTGCAGAAATTTCTATAACTTTCTATGTATAGATGATTTCATACGGCAAATTTTTCCAACCAGCAGCTTTCTTAGCACATTCTCAGCATTTTTTTCCGAGTGACAATGCCTTCAGTCCTAACGTGCATCCAGTTTCAAGATACCCATCTCCTCCTGTTCTTTGTGCTTCTTTCCCTCAATCGCCTTCTTCCCTTTCATCACATTTACTAACCATGTCAAGCATTGCACTTGCATTTTCTCTTTTAACCTTCATAACTTCCCTGTGACAAATTCCGCCCCCATCTTACAGAGAAGACAATCTATTTGTATTGACATTCAGTAACTTATCCTCAGTCAGATGGGCAGTACCACAGTCAGGAGGCATATTCTGTGATCAGTTCCTGGAAGATAAGTGTCAGGAAATGGAACCCATCATAGGAGCTCAGGATGAAGAGGAATCAGCCTGAGAATAAGCAATGAGAATGGTTTAAGGGCAGATGTGTTTAGAAAAGGAGAAAGCATAGGACGCAAGAGCAGGAAAATGGAAAAGGTCTCTGGTCTGCTACTGATGTCTGCCAGAGAGGGAGGGGAAGGATGTGGTGGCCAGAACATCAGGCATTTACCCTCTGGGCTGGAAGTTGTCAGTTCTCAATTAGTGCAATACACACACTATGGGATCCCGGTCATCTCGGCAGGGCATACAGTTTACAAGACAGAGGTAATGGTTTTGTAATGAACTATATGCTAACCAAGCTTACTATCATTTGAATATTCAGCAGCTTATTCCAGCTAAATCCAACAGCAGATTGAATTTAGTCCCAATAACACGTGAATGCACCTTGTCCTGGGGGAAAGGGTCCTTTGTGTATCAGCATGATGGAACCCAGTTTTATGATGGTTTGGAATATTCCACAAATTGAGAACAATTACTGGAGAAAATAGGGAGCCACTGGAGGCTTCCTAAATAAAGAATTGATGAACTCAGAGATGTGTTTGGGAAATAGCTCTGGGGTAGACGGAAAGAAGGAGGAAGGATGCCTGGTGGGCTGAGGAGCTGTTTTCCTTGCAATAGAACTGACAGGATGTGAGGAAATGTGTGACTAAAAGCAGGGAGATCTGAGGGAAGGGCCTGACTGCGAGAAACACTGTTCTCAAAAAGCTCTGACCCACTGCTCCTGCACCAGGATGCTGTTTTTCTTTGAACACTTTTTTGAATGCCTCCTATATGCCAAGCCCCGTTCTCGCCAGATTTTGAAGTCAGATGCCTCTGCCAACATGTTGGAGAGAGCACTTGCTGTAGTGGAGTGTGTGCCAGGCTTTCAGTCAAATAGAACTTGACTCACTTCGAGCAGTCAAGGGGGCTGCCGTGGCCAATTGGGCTTTGGTGTGGGTCCTTCTAAGTCCTGTCGTCTGCACGGTGCCCAGGACATACATGCTTAACATGTACCCTGTGGTGAATAGATGGACAGGTGGCCCAAGGAATGGAGTAAATAGACTAATTGAAGGACCTCAAAGCTCAACTTTAAAGTGCCTGAAACTGTTTCAAACTGAGATCCAGACCATTCTTGTGGAAGCATATTTCTGTATTCCAGTCTGTGCAGTTGGTGAAAATAAGAAAAAAGAGGGAAGACAGCAATACAGATAAAAATATTATTTATCTTAGAATGTATCCAAGCCAAGCAGAATGATAGTTTTTGAAAGTAGTTTCCCATCTGTAGCCCTTAGACAATAGGTGTTGAAATTTCCAGAGCCCATGGGTTAAAGTATGGACTCCTAGGTCCTGCCCCAAATCTACCAAGTTGATCCCTCGCAAAGGCAAAGAGAACTTAAACAAGCTCCTCTGTTTATTCTGCTGCACTAGAAAATAGTGAGAATCACTTTTCCAGAGTTAAGGCCAAGCTTTCTGAGGACTTAAAAATCCCAGGAAGGAAGGGTCTGTCATGGAAGCAGCTCATACGATAGTTAGACCTCCTTTGAAACCCTTTTAAAACATCAGGGGCACCAGTCTCTCTTGATGAACCTTTGAACTGGGAAGGACTCAAGGTTCAGGGGCCCCAATGGCCCCAGCATGAAACCCAGTGACTACTGCATGAGAATGTTCCAGCGCCAGGATCCGAGGGGAGTTTCACCCTACGCCATGTGATGTCTTTTCCAATAGTAGTATTAACAGGGACGTGTTATCTTTAGGGCATCTTCCTTGTTTTATATATTTAGCAATAAATTTATATAACTTTTACTGTTTCTGGGTGTAAAAGTAATGCATGTTTGTTGTTAAAAAAATTAGAAGTTTCTAAAAAGCATAAAAAGAGTAAAAATCACCCATCGTACCACCAGGAAAAGATAAGCACTGTCAATATATCTCCTCCCAGACTCTTTAGTATGTGAACACACACACACTTTTACCAAAATGAAATCATGTCCTATGCACTGTTTTGCAACCTGCTTTATCCAGTCTGAATGGTGATAATATCAAAGTCATGTATACTGTCATTTTTAATGACCACAGAGTACATCACAGTGTGAATGTTCCTCTTTATTTTACTATTCCCTTATTTTTGAAGTTTGAGTTCTTTAAGATTTCACTTTAGACTGTGGGGAAAAGAGATGAAATTGCAAAAGGAAGGTACATCAAGATGGCACTGCCCTGTCGTAAACTTCCTGGCTCACGGCATAGCCCAGAGGCGAGGACTTCACTTGGTTCTCTGCCTCCACTCTTCCTTTTTTCATTCTTTGTCAGAGGCTCCACCATCTTCCTCCGAGGTCCCCATCACTCACCTGCTTTTCTCTGGCATGTCATTCAGCATCACTAGAGATCATCTTGCTTCACTTAATTATTCATCATTCATTGCACAAACATTTACCAAGTACCTCCTGTATATCAGCACTTTGCCAGACCCTCACTTTATTCAGTCATTAAAATGTCTATGATCCTGCTCCCATTAAGATTACAGACAAATGATAAAACCTGAGCCATTGACCAAAAGGCACTATTACTGTCATCTGAAGTCCTGGAAATCTGTGGAAGTTTTACTAGTTAGCTATCACTGCATAACAAATTATCCCAACACTTAGTAGCTTTAAACAACAGAGTTCTTTAGGTCAGATGCCTGGGTGTGACTCAGCTCTCCTTCGGGCTGCAGCAAAGGTGTCAGCTACCTCCAGGCTCAAGTGAAGAAAGGTCTACTTCCAAACTCACATGGTTGTGAGAAGAATTGAGTTCCACTTGGGCTGTCAGGCTGAGGACCTCACTTCCTTGCTGTGTGTTGGCTGGAGGTCACTGTCTGTTGCCATGTGAGCCTTTCCTACGTGACAGCTTGCTGTGGCAAAGTGTGCAAGCCACTAAGTAAACAAAGAGAGTACCAGTGAGATGGAAGCTCTAGCCTTTTGTAACCTGATCACAGGAGTGATGTTCCATCCCTTTGCCAGATCCTATTCATTAAGTGTGGATTTCAACCCACACTTAAGAGGAGGAGATTACCCGGTGGTTTAAATACCAAGAAGCTGAGGTCATTAAAGACCGTCTTTGAGATCAGTGCTGCTCTCATAGAACTTAACAGTTAATGATCAAACCAAAGCTATTTAATAAAAAAAGTTAACTTAGAAAACACTCTGCCATCTGAGGTACTGGCAATTCATGGAACGTCTCATTTTGACTCACTTTTAAGTTTAGGGATATGAAGAAAGAGGTCGATCTCTTTACACTTGCTAAATGTACACTTAAATGTTATTTATATGGGTTTTTGCAGCTGGCAGTGTATATATTCTGGGTCAATATTTCTGTTAGGTTTTCTCAAACCTGGGAAGTAGGGACGGAAGATGTTATCTCAGATTTAGAGACTGATGAACTGAGCCCTGGCAGGTTACTGGCTGAGTCGGCTACGTCTTGCTCCCAGTTCATTTGCTGGTTTGACAAACATGTACAAGCAAGTATTACATGCTCGGCCCCATACCAGGCAGCACGTGGGGAGGATGCTGAACAAAACCACTTCCTTCCCGGCTCCGAGCTCTGGTCAGGGTGAATATGAATCAAATAATCTCCCCAAAAACAAGGTTTCAAACTAAAATTCTGTAGTGGTTGCAAAGACCATGGTTTATGCAGTGTTCACATATACATGTTTACATATAAAAAGTCATCCACTGCACTTTCAAAATTTGTACACTCGACTGGGTGTCCTCCGCCCTCCCCTCTCCCTGCCCCCTCCCCCTCCCCTCCCCCTGTCCCCCTCTCCTTCTTCCAGAGGTGATGGGCATGTTCATGGCATAGATTGTGGTGATGATTTCACTAGTGTATACTCATCTCCAAACTCATCAAGTTGCATATATTAAACATGTACAGCTTTTCAGAGGGAGGGTATAGCTCAGTGGTAGAGTACCTGCTTAGCATGCACGAGATCCTGGGTTCAATCCCCAGTGCCTCCATTAAGTAAATAATACATAAATAAAACTTATTACCTGCCCCCACAAAAAAAATGTACAGCTTTTCTATGCCAATTGTACCTCAATAAAGTGATTTTTTAAAAATAAGGTTAAAACAACATCAATCACCTATTCAGAGATTAAATTTTAATTTCAAATTTCAAATGAATTTTAAGATATAATTTTAAAAAACAAGTTTTCATGCAACTTGCCAAGACCCAGAATTTAAGTCAAGAAGGTATTTTTCACACTGCACAATCAGGGCACCTTATATACCCCCAAATGAGTAAATGTACGAAAAGACACAACATAAATTTTCTCCCAACTCTTATTCCTTAACTGGTAGCTATTCAGCAAAGTCAATTTTGCAAAGCTTTATAAATATCTGCCATTTACCAGGAACTAGGAGAGGAGAGACTAATAAGATCATGGTCCCTGATATTGGGGGATTCATAGCCTAATAAGTGGAATCTGACAAGTCAACATAGAATTTCAAAATAAATGCCAGGAGAGGCAAAGGTAAAGCAAGACAGAGGGGGGGGGGGGCAAGCCTAGTGGAGGGAAGAACAGGACTATCAGAGGAGACAATGAAATGCAGATGCTTTAGCTTCAAGGAAAAAAATCTCTACCTCAAACTTGGGTTGGTGTCAAGGCGGCTGCAGCAATTGAAGATGTGATGACATCAGAGAGAGAGAAGAGGGGATACAAGGGCCTGGGATTCTCATGGTGGCTGGGATGGGCATCTTGGGTGGGACTGACGGGTAAGCCTTCACCATTACCAGGAAAGGTGTTCCCTGAAGACTCTGGACCTGGCCTGCGTTATAGGATGAATAGGACCTTTCTGGTCTATAACTGTTAGAGATGGAGAGGGAACCATCTCCAGGTGTGCAAAAGCAGAGGGCACAGAAGATCACAGTGATTCTGGGGATTCCAGGTACTCTTACTTGACTCAACTGTAGAAGCAGCCTAGAGACCAGTGATAGGAGGTTAGGCTGGAGGAGAAGGTAGAGGATGAAATATGAAGGATCCTACAAGCCACACTAAGAAATGTGGCTTTTTTCTTGAAGGAACTGGCAACCCACTGAAGGATCTGAAGCAGGGAAGTGCATGAGATGATGTGGGAGTTCAATCTAGAACAACCCACTAAACGGATTGGAGCATGGGGCAGGATCAGAGTCTTGGAAAGTGAAGTTCCTGTTGGTAGTTCTAGAAGGAGTTGGAACCAGGACTAGGTCACTGGATAAGTGGGTGACCTGAGGGGACGGAAGGGAACTCAAGGTGATGATTTCAGTTTTTTCTGGGGTTTCCAAGATTCCCTAGAGATCTAGATAAAAGTGATAATGCATCTGGGAAAATCGGAATCTAAGAGCTGGCTACTTAGATCTGACTCAGTACTGTCGAGTGAGTGTCAAATAATAGATATTGGTTCTCAATACCTGGAGGATACTGGCCAACTGGATAAATGAAAAGCTTTTATAAACGCCCACTGGCACATGTTATTGACTGAAATGAGGAACGGTGATAATACTTGCGTCACACAAAGGAGAAAGTGGGTGTGATATTTACAAGCAAGGCACTAAGCAGATATCCTATGGGTTAACAGGCTAGTGATTGAATTCATGCGATTTAATCAGCCTGGTGAAGCTGCAGATCAGGTGAGCTACACTTTAGTGGCAACCACTTTCTCCCTCTGTTTGTGTGTGTGTGTGTAGCTCATCGAGTCTTGAAGCACTCTATTCATGGCAGAACTTCCCTGCTTTGCATATTTTGCAAAGGAGCCTTTTCTTTAAGCCTCAAGTGCGTGTAATTGGAATGAGCTACGCATCCCCCCAGACCCACAAGCCTTTGTCATCTTAACTAGAACACTCCTGTGTGAGGTCAGTTTATAAAATCAGATCTGACTCATTTGTAGGTGTCCTGTCCCAAAGGCAAAAGGACTGTCCTGCTTCTGATGACTTCCCACTATGTAAGCATGGTTCAAACAGAAGCAAGGAGTGAGTTGATCCCTTGACACATTTACCAACATCTGTTTGTGGGCATCCAGCTGTGTAGGAGGGGACTACTGACCGCAGAGAGCTTCCTGCTTGGACCCTTCCGTCCAATGTCTTTTCTATGGAAGGAACTTTTAGTCTAAATGTGTACCCTGGAGTTTTGATGTCTTGAAGTTTTCAGTCTAATCTCAGAGTATTTACAAGTCATGTGTTTTGGGAGGGTTTTGTTTATCCTTGTGTGGCAACAAGATACCATGGAAAAAGTCTGGAAGTTGGAATTATGCCTTCTGAGCTTGAATCCCAGCTGTGCCCCTTAACTGCTATAACCTTGACTCGGTGGGATATGGGGAAAACGGCTTGTGATTTGGTGCCGGGCAGAACAGAGTTTGCATCTTAATGCTGCCAGTCAGTAGCTCTGTGACCCTGGACAATTACTGTTCCGTTTTCTTTCATCTGTTAAGTGGGGTTAATACTACTTAGTGCTCGTGCTCATGAGGCAAGAGCACACAGTGAAGCACTGAGTGGAGATGCAAGCACATGTCTTGCGACTCCATACATGACAACTGCCGCAGTTCTTGACCTCTTAGGCGCTGTGTTCTAATCGGGAACATAGGAATAAGAAAACTGTCTAATCTGCGTTTTTGATACGAGCACTTCGGTGCCACTTCTAGAACAGGGTTTCTCAACCTCACCCTTGGCCCTACTGACATTTGGGGCCACCTAATTCTTCCTCAGGGGGGCTGCCCTGTGCATTGTAGGCTGTGTCCTCCCCGGATGTGAGGCACACCCGCCAGCCCCAGGTGCAACAACCAAAAACATCTCCAGATACTGCCTCCTGCCCTTGGCGTGGGGGTGGCTTACTCTCAGTTGAGAACAACGGTTCTAGAATGTGAAAGGAAGCACCTGGCACTGGGGAAGCATTCCGTAAGCAAGAGGAGCCCTATTTCTAACCTGTCTATAAAACTGTGAAAAGAAGTAGAGAAAGCAAAATGTTGTATTTATTTTGTGAGACCCCAGGTGGTAATGCAAAAATGAGAAGAGTAGAACAAATTAAAGTTCTTTTCAGCATGAATAACTGCCCCAAGTTCAGCTCCAAATACAAACCACAGTTGGGTGGTGCTACCAGTCATCAGAAAGCGGCTGTGGTAACGTGTGGTTTGCAGTCACTTCTGCTGGAACCTGATGAGTCCAGGGAGTGAAAATGGTGACCCCGACCCCGCCAGCCCCTCCCCTACTCCTCTTTGCATGATTGTGGGGGGTCAAGTTCACTTTCATTCTAAGCACACCTCAGGGAGTCAGCACGGCCTGTTTTATCCCCGGCATGGTTTTTTTTTTCCCCTTTTCCATTATTTATTTATTTATTAGCTCTTCCCCTGGGAGCAGGAAGGTCATTTTAAACCTGTATCACTTTCTCTTAACTGATCAAATCTTAAAGCAGCAAGAATATTCCAAAATTCCTCCATCCTGCCATGAGAAGTATGAGTCCACGGATGTGTGGGTGGTTTTGAAGTAGCTCTGATTTCATATTTTAAAATGATTTCTCTAATTGGAACATCCAATCCTTTGGTCCATGAAAAGTTTATTTAACTATAAATTTCTTCCTTCAAGGTTTCATTATATTGGTAAAAAATAAAACTAAAAACTACACTGCTTCCATGTCTGGAAAGGTACAGGGGCACAATTCAGCCACGTTATTAATGAAAAGTGAGAAGGATTGTGAAAGGTATTTCTGTTAAACCTTGAGAGAATAGAAAGATACCCACCCCCCCACACACACTCACACACTCCCCGACCTGCCTTCTTCTTCTTCCTCTTCCTCTTCTTCTTCTTTTTGGCTATGAGATTAAATGAAGAAGCAATTTTCTCCTCCCCAGAATGTTACTGCTCAGAGCAGCATTTTAGCGCTGCGATCGTGTGATAATATCAGGGCCAGGGAGTAATTATTTTCTGATAATTCGTGTGCTGTGCTGGCTGTGACAGTGCTCCCGTGCTGAGATCTGTGAAGCACAGATTATACATTTCAACACTTATTCAAAATATGTATTTTTATGATTGATGAGGACATTGCAGCATGCCACCTTCATAATTTGCATTTTTTTTTTAAAAATGGTTCTGGGTGTAAGTCATTGGCATGGATTATCTCAATCATAAATCAAATGGTTCTCATTGTAAGTGCTCTGAAATATGCTTTTATTAAGTAGATTGTGGAAAAATCAGGCATAAATATGCCTTAACAGACTTTTTATATTTTATTAATATTCAGTATATATTTTTCACTACTTGAACAAAGAAAATGCCGCCTCTTATGATACCATTACTGTCAAATTAAAGATTAGCCTTTCTCTTCCCAAACCTATGTATTTTGTGCTTAGCACAAAGCCAGGAATGACCTTTTAGGGGATTTAACAAATGCTTGACAGAAAGTAAAAATTCTCTATTTGATCAGAGAAAACAAAAATGATGAGGCTAAATTCGGCTTTAATCAATCCTGGTGCTTTTTTTTTTTTCCTGGTAAGATCTCAAGCCCCAACAGAGGGTTCTAGTCTTATCCAGAGATGTCCTATAAGAAAACCTTCAAACTTGAAAATTGCATTTAATCTCTTCATAAAAGGAGTAGGAGTTTTTCAGTGCCAGGCAAATGGCAGGAAAAAGATGGTTGAGATCACAAAGGCAAAGATACTATTACTTTAAAATGCTTTAAGAAAATGTTACTGCTGAACCTGGATGGTTGAAGATGGAAGTCCATGTAAAGACTCTTCCTGAGCCAACAGTTTAGCAAGAGCTTTGGCTGGATGAAGAAACGGAGCCCTTGCTGATAGGAGATTCCTGCCTCCACCCCCGGGGTGTGGAAAGTTCAGAGCTGTGTAAAAAACAGGATGGAGAAGAACCAAGACTCTAGAAACACACGCCCATGAGGGAGCCTGGGCATCTTTGCTAGAGCTGCAGCTAGAACAGGCGCTCACTACGATGTTAGGACTTAAAGAGTAAAATCCGCAAGCTGGACGGAGGAGGCAGGAATCTGGGATGGCTCCAGGGAACCCACGGCGAGAATGTTCAGACAGAGGAGAAGTGGGAAGCAGCCCAAGACATGTTGGGTTGACTGCCAAAAAGCATCCCTTCCTCTGTGTCCTGGATCCAGTCCCTCCTGTCGCCTCACTGCACCTCAGTCCCCGGAGCCACCCCTCTTTGGTCTCAGTGCTTATCACTCCGTGTTGTAATTCTCTTTGTCTTCTATTGAGTCTGCTGTTTCTTCTGCGTGAGTGTGAGCCCCGGGAGCATAGAGCTTGTGTCTGTTTTGTTTACAGCTTTCTACCAAGCGCCTGCCTACTGGTAGGCCCCAAAGAGATTTTGCCACAGTTAAAGTGGAGATTGAACTGGGGATACCTGGTGGGGATACTCAGTGGTAGAGTGTGTGCTTAGCATGCATGAAGTCTTGGGTTTAACCCCCAGTACCTCCATCAAAATAAACAAACAAACAAACAAATACCTAATCACTTCCCCGCAAAAAAAATTTTTCTAAAAATTGGGGGTACTAGCAAGTTCAGAGAAGATCTCTATCAGTCAGATCCAGAGGGTAAGGTCTCTGTCTTCAGCAGATGTCCTTTAAGTTCTGACTCAGCCTCTAAAGGCATCACCTTCCTCTCTTGAAATGGGCAAGTGGTGTGTCTGATTCCATCCCACAGAGAACGTCTGCCAAGAGCATGAAGTAGCTCATGAGTGCCTTGGCTTCCCCCTTCTGGAAAGGAGGTCTTCTCTCTCCGCATGACTCCTGTGGGACTTTCATTTTAAACTTTGCCTTTGTGGGCTCCAGAGAGCCTTCCAGACAAATGGCTGCTTCATTTCTGAGGTGGTGATTTATATCCCTGGAAGAATAATTCTCAGTCAAGGTGTCTCTCCTTCATCATAAAGGAATAACAAAACATTTATAAAAGGGAGACTGAGCTTCAGATGAGTGGGTATAAAAGTTCTGTACAATATCAATGGTTGAAAAAATATGCATATATTAATTAAGAATTCCGACATACTTCTTTTACAAGGTCCCTTATGAAAGATAGACTATTTTCCACATTTACTTTGTGTTGGAAGTGACAGATGAAATTAATATGCTTCATAAATTTCCATCACAGAGGGTCAATTAACAAGCGAACTAACCTTGTGAAAGTCATTTTGAAAGACTAGTTATGTCTATAATATTCCCTGTCAAATTAGGTAAAAGTGAGAAAATTAGAAGGCTGTCAAATAAATAACAGTGTAAGATACTGAGTAATTGCATTTTTGATAAGGTAAATTAGTTTCCATGATTGTTGGCTAAGAAACAGGAAATGAATAGAGGAGGTACTAAAGACTACAAGGCTGTGCGTGTGAGTACACAGGTGTGCACATAGGTGTATGTGACGGATGTCTGTTTACTTCTGCACACACACATGGACAGGGAGGCAGAGCGGAGAGTCATCTGAAGGTTCAAAGTGGGAGTAAGATGGGTCTACACTCGGTGTTCAGCCCATTCCCCATTCCTCCACCAAGGCTGCTCTCCTTCAGGTACCCAGCCAGCTCCCACCTCTTTCCTTCAGTTCTTCAAAATGAATCCTTGCGCATGTGCCGTGGGCTGGACAGTGTCCTTGGCCATGGACTCGTGGTCACCCCCACCCCCCTGGAGCTAACACTCCCGAAGTGGGGATGGTGTCAGCTGTGTCTGAACTGATGCTCTTTCTCTGTAGTACATTTGCTCCAAGGCTATAAAAGTACCAGAGAAACAAACCCAACTGGGCCCAGTTTGGAGACTGAGGGAGCTATGGCAGTCTGATTCTGAGGCTATTTTCAGCCCAATCCCCAGTACAGATGGTTCCAGAAAGGCTACAGAATGTACCCAAGGCACTCTGATGGAGAGGCTGTCCTCTGTCAGGGCAGACGCAGCTGTGGCCAGGCCCCCTTCCTTCTTCCCTGTGGGAAAAGATTCCTACAGGGAGCCCCCTTCTCTCCTGCCTCCTCTAACATCTCAGCTTCCTTCGTCATGGCTGTGATGTCCCGTTTCTGCCAATTAGATCCTTGACTGGGTCTCCAGTTCCTATTTGTCATACGAACCAGTAGAGCTTAAAATTCATCTGAAGTCTTGGTCGCCATTCCCCATCCCTCCATGACCTCTGTGAGACTTGGAGCAAATCTTTTCTCTTATCAGGATGTGTGCTCCCCAAGTGTGAAATGAGGCTGCTTTATAGCAAGGAGATTTGTTTTAAAAATTGTTTTAAAAAATGTTGTATTTATGGGTACACCAGACCCACATGTGTATGCAGGGCAAATGCTTGGTATCAAGTCCTGTTCCTTCCCCTGCACTATCTCCTCATCTCTCCCGTGTCAGGGAGTCACTGAAGGTATATAAATTGCACATGTGTGTATAGTGTACATGCACATATATTCTCACAAGTGTACACAAACATAGTTTTTCCCCTAGGTTCCCCATTTTACAGAGTCGGAAACTGTCTCAGTGGGGGGACATGAGTTGTGGGTGGCCTCTCTGTCAGGATCGGCACAAGCGTTGAACCCAATCAGTGTGTTCTAAGACCTGTACTCTCTATGATATGCTGAAGGGTCGTTTCTTCACAGCCAATTTCCTCATATAACCTCTTCCTAAAGAAGGAAGACTCTTGGGAGATAATATGCCCATGCATTTTATTTTTGATGGGCTGACTGATGCATTTCTGTTCCAAGTTCCTTTTTGTATTTTCTGCCCTAGATTGCACAGTCCACTTCTCTCCCTGGTCTGCCCACTGCAGGCAGACGCAGCTGAGCTGGCCAAGGCTGGACACACGCAGATGTGGACCAGTTCAGAGTAACGCTCTCTTGTGAGCTGCTCAGGGTTCTGTGATCGAAAGGAAAACACTGGCCAGCTTAAGCCATAAAAGGTTCATTGGATGAATGCTGGCCATATTCTACACATTTAAAATCTGACAGCTGAACAGGAATGGGCTCGGTTCTGGGGATTCCAGCCAGAAACTCTTGAAGCCTCTTTTCTGAGGCAGAACCAGTGGAATACATCCTCTCCACCCACCTTCCATGTTTGCACCCTTTGTATCACAGTTCTTGGGAGAGAGCTTCTGATTGGCTTAGGTTGGGACATGAGCCTGCTTCTCTTGGGCAGAACTGGAGGAAATAACATTGTGATTAACAGTCCCACCAGAACCACGGGGAAGGGAGAGAGTTAATGGCCCAGGGATCAGCAGGGCACTGTTACTTAGAGAAGGGGGTCAGGACAAGAAAGTCAAAACTTGCACATATCTCCCATACCACATCATGAAAAAAACCTAAAAACCTTAATTTCTTATCTGCTGCTTCCAAACCTAAACTGCAAATCTGCATGCAAAACTTGGCAGCGGTAAAGGTAGCAGCTTGTGGGTGTGACAAAAGCCAGGAGTTCAGCTCAGAAAACCTGCACTCATATTCCAGCCTGGCACCTCTAGTTGTGTTACCTTGGTTTCAGCGTGCATCACGCCAGAGCCTGCTGTAAAGTGCAAGTTATCCCAACACATCTCCCAAATCACAGGGGGATCACATGAGATGCAGCTCCTCAAAATGCATGGAAAGTCAGCACCACCCACCTGGGCCTAGAGTAGGAAGGATTGACGTTGGGGTTGCAAATAACAAGTGAAGCCCCAGAACCTGGTCATGGGTCTACACTCTATTTTAAACACTTGTAAATATCTCACCTGGGCCATGTACTTTTGTATAGTTGAGAACTGAATAAATAAGTCTTTTTTTTTTTAAAGGAGAGTCTTTGAAGGACTGGCAGATCTCAGAGCTATTGATATTTTGACAGATGTGTTGGTGACTTGAAATCTTTGCATGCAATTATCTTTGAAATTGTGGATGCAACAAATGTAGATATTGATAACCAACTTGATATATGCAACCTTCTCTCCACACCACCCAGTGTCCCATAGCATCCTTCGTCTGCATACTGCCACTAATCTTTCAGCTGGCCAGAAAGCTAACAGCTATCTTTTCGGTAAGGTGGCTCCATACTCATAATCCAATAAAGCAGTAAGACTCCTCAGAAAAGAGTGAGTCATTTTCAGAAGTTCTCAGCCCATAGTTGAAGAGCCTCAGGCCATGGGAAATTTTCAGCAGAAATGCTGGTTTAGAATGTTGGATGGGCTGAGCAGATGACTGCCAAGGATTTTCACCAACATGAAATATTTGAAGTCCTTGGCATCACCAGTTTAAAAAGTGAGTTTTAGAGGGACACAACTTATAATGAATTATAATTGCTTTATCTTCCATTATTTTAGTTGCTGTTGTTCAACAATAGAATCTGGAATTGGCTAAGGAAGAGCAGTTATTTGAAATATGTGCTGTTTTGTGTAAACTGATCCTGACTTAATGAGCTTTTACAGGGTTTTATGCACGACTTACTCCCCATATTACATTGCTAAGGTAAGCTGCTTAAAACTACGGTGCAATATGATGTTTTTCAGTTCATTTGTCTGTTGCATTAATGATGGAGTGTATTTTCCAGCACACAAATCCTACTTATGATCAAGACATTGTTGTTCTGTAGATCAACTTAAACCCTTCCACAGTGTAATTTACCTGCTGTCAGATCTCATTTGAAGAGTTGTTGTCTGGCGTTGCCCTAATCAAAAATATGCCCGGGTGTAATGAGCTATGCATGTTATGTCTAGTATTATTTATTTATTTATTTTACATTTTTTTATTGATTCATAATCATTTTACAGTGTTGTGTCAAATTCCAGTGTTCAGCACAATTTTTCAGTCATTCATGGACATATACACACTCATTGTCACATTTTTTTCTCTGTGATTTATCATAACATTTTGTGTATATTTCCCTGTGCTATACAGTGTAATCTTGTTTATCTATTCTACAATTTTGAAATCCCAGTCTATCCCTTCCCCCCCCGCCCCGGTAACCACAAGTCTGTATTCTCTGTCCATGAGTCTATTTCTGTCCTGTATTTATGCTTTGTTTTTGTTTGTTTGTTTGTTTTTGTTTTTTAGATTCCACATATGAGTGATCTCATATGGTATTTTTCTTTCTCTTTCTGGCTTACTTCACTTAGAATGACATTCTCCAGGAGCATCCATGTTGCTGCAAATGGCATTATGTTGTCGGTTTTTATGGCTGAGTAGTATTCCATTGTATAAATATACCAAATCTTCTTCATCCAGTCACCTGTTGATGGACATTTAGGTTGTTTCCATGTTTTTGCTATTGTAAATAGTGTTGCTATGAACATTGGGGTGCAGGTGTCATCCTGAAGTAGATTTCCTTCTGGGTACAAGCCCAGGAGTGGGATTCCTGGGTCATATGGTAAGTCTATTCCTAGTCTTTTGAGGAATCTCCACACTGTTTTCCACAGTGGCTGCACCAAACTGCATTCCCACCAGCAGTGTAGGAGGGTTCCCCTTTCTCCACAGCCTCTCCAGCATTTGTCATTTTTGGATTTTTGAATGACAGCCATTCTGACTGGTGTGAGGTGATACCTCATTGTAGTTTTGATTTGCATTTCTCTGATAATTAGTGATATTGAGCATTTTTTCATGTGCTTTTTGATCATTTGTATGTCTTCCTTGGAGAGTTGCTTGTTTAGGTCTTTTGCCCATTTTTGGATTGGGTTGTTTATTTTTTTCTTACTGAGTCGTATGAGCTGCTTATATATTTTGGAGATCAAGCCTTTGCCGGTTCACTTGCAAAAATTTTCTCCCATTCCGTAGGTTTTCTTCTTGTTTTATTTCTGGTTTCCTTTGCTCTGCAGAAGCTTGTAAGTTTCATTAGGTCCCATTTGTTTATTCTTGCTTTTATTTCTTGTAGGAGAAAATTTTTGAAATGTATGTCAGATAATGTTTTGCCTATGTTTTCCTCTAGGAGGTTTATTGTATCTTGTCTTATGTTTAAGTCTTTAATCCATTTTGAGTTGATTTTTGTATATGGTGTAAGGGTGTGTTCTAGCTTCATTGTTTTACATGCTGCTGTCCAGTTTTCCCAACACCATTTGCTGAAGAGACTGTCTTTATTCCATTGTATATTCTTGCCTCCTTTGTCGAAGATGAGTTGACCAAAAGTTTGTGGGTTCATTTCTGGGCTCTCTATTCTGTTCCATTGGTCTATATGTCTGTTTTGGTACTGATACCATGCTGCCTAAGGCAATCTACAGATTTAATGCAATCCCTATCCAATTACCCAGGACATATTTCACAGAACTAGAACAAATCATAATAAAATTTATATGGAACCATCAAAGACCTAGAATTGCTAAAGCATTACTGAAGAGAAAGAAAGAGGCTGGAGGAATAACTCTCCCAGACTTCAGACAATACTATAGAGCTATAGTATTATTTATTTTTAATAAACTTCTGTCCACCGCCCCCTACCACACTTTGGGAAACTGACAAGCTATAATGTTTTCTGTGTTATTCTTCTTTTTTAACCAATTATCTTCCCAACTGGGGTAATGGGTCACAAAAATGTGAATGCTTTTGTTCTTTTCAATGTGTCTTAATGGGAACAGCTTATTAGAGAAATGCACAAATGAAATAGCAAAATGATTTAGTATTAGAAACAATATTGATGATTAATAAGACAAGTAATCTTCTGAACTAGGAGAGCTGGGGTGACATGTAAAATTAGATCGGCTGGCTTCAAGGACAGGGGCCTCTCTTGGGTTTAGGGAGCCAGGCTGATTTGTCAAATATGATCACTATGCACTGTTATGGGCAGAACATCCTGGAGGATGCGTGTCAGTGTGTTCAACTGCCCAGGGCATTGAAGCCATTTCCATTTGCTCGAATCAAACAGCTGCCTCTAAGTGGGTAGATAATGCCACAGACACCCTTCACCTATACGTGGCCCTTCCTAACAATATGTGGCCAACAGATACCTACCCTTCATTACAGGCAGAATATCCAAGCTCCCCAAAGCACTAGGGTGTAGTTACGTCATATGTGCATGGAGTTTATGCAAAGACATGTATTTTGCTTGGAAAAATGGGGGGAGAGAGAGAGAGAACCATTTCAGTCGTGTGGATGATTCCTCCCCTTGTGAGCGGAGGAGCAGCTCAAACAACTGCTCCAGTCTCCGAGTGAGAGCACCTTGGAGTTGTGTGTGAGTTCAGCATCTAAGATCTGGTGTGTTTTGTTCATCTACACCCTGTAGAGATAAGCCAACAGCTTCACTGGGGCTCAGCTGAAGGTCAGCCATCTGTTCCGACAATAGAGAAAAATGGCTGTGTTGGAATTATTGAGAGATGATGCTGCACTGTACTTCCTGGGTGAACTTGCTGATTTCAGGAGTAAGTTTTGCTGTGGTCTTCATTTCACGTGTTGACTTTGCATCCCAAATCTTGCATGACGCAGCCTCACTCTAAGAGCCTTGGGGCCGTGTACCAGAAATGGGGTCTGTGCACAGCTCTGTCATAATATATTCCATTTTAGTTGATGGTTCCTGTGGGTTTTGGGGCACTTTCCTTCTCATCTTCAGCCCCTGATCTGGGCAGTGTGGTATATCCTAGAGGACATGGTAGTTTGAATCTTGGCTCCAGCTGGTTTGTCTTCGGAAAAGGCACTTACCCTCAGCCACCAAGTGGGCACTCCTGCAATGTTACAGAACGGTGCTGAGGAGTAACAGAGTTCCAGAACGCAGGGACATGTCCACCACAGAGGCAGCCTTTCTACGTCTGATGCTTATGATAATTGTGACCATCACTCATCCTAGATACTTACATGGAACCCAGGTAAGGTGAGAGGGCATCTTATCAGCACCTCTACTGAATCCAAGGCAGGCCCTTAGGTCTTTTAGCAAAGTGAGGTCCACAGGGCTGAGAACTACATACGTGTGGGATTTATTGATCTGAAGGTGAATTAATTACACTACTTTGACGTCATAGCTAGCTCATGCGGGGGGCAAAGAAGCAAATCTGAAACAATAGCACAGAACCTTGGAGCTAAAGCTGTGCATAGTGAAACCTCACCTCCAGCCCCACTCGGTGTGCTAGGTATTCCTCTGACATCACCACTTCTTCTCCCTGAGTGACTCCGCAGTGAGAGATGTCTGACTTCATAATCCTACGTAGAACCTATAGACGTGTACTTCACCATTGATGCTTTGTGGCAGTTTCTTTTGAGGGAAATAAAAGAATCACTGAATAGATCACCAACTCTGGATTTAAGGAAAAAAAAAGAAAACAACCTAAGCTTTAGGAAAACTTTTATCCTTTTCTCAATTGTCTTCTTATCTTGGATTTCTAAGTGTTTCTTTTCATGTTACCTAGTGACATTTAGTCTAGGTAGCCCATTTAAATCTTATGGATGTAAACAAGATTCTTAGGTGACTGTCAACTTATATATATATATATTTATTGCAGTATAATCAGTTTACAATGTTGTGTCAGTTTCTGGTGTACAGCACAATGCTTCAGTCATACAGGAACATACCTATATTCGTTTTCTTATTCCTTTTCACCATAAGTTACCACAAGATATCAGACATGGTTCCCAGTGCCATACAGTATAAACCTGTTGTTTATCTATTTTACATATATCAGGTGGCTATCAATTTAGCTCTAAATTATTAGGGTACTTGTTATGCTTGGGTGTGTGTTCTTTCGGCTTATTTGCTCATTCATCCATCCAGTCCGCCAGGATTCCGTGCCAGAACTGTGGTAGGTTCTGGCTGCACATAGAACAGACACAAAACAGTCTTTGCCCTTGTGAGAGGTTAATATTTGGAAGTCATATATTAAAACATACATACAAACACCGAATAATTACCACGGAAATTGGTATGCTGACCAAGTTCAGTGGGGATCTAGTTGAAACTATTTCATCTGTATCAAGGCTCTGGATTTTCAATTCATCATAAACTGGGAGAAAAGCAGGATGATGCCAAAGACAGACAAGGCTACTGTCTGAAGCCAGAGGGAATCCGCCCGACTATGAGTACTGGCTCCAGCAGCGGGTGTGCGGCAGGTGTAGGGTAACTGGGTGCAGCCATAGATGTCCTAGGGAATGCGCTTCATGGAGCAGAGGAGTGGGGGCTGCTGAACGGCTTTAGGGGGACAGCTCCGCAGAAGAGAGGAGATGCATCACAAGCTAACTCATTACTAAATGTGCCATTCTAAACGGAGTCTAATAATATTAGTAATGTCCGCAGTCCATGCCCTCATTGCACTCGGGCACTCTGCATGGAATTCTATCAAATATTTGATTTTGTTCATGTGACTAGACTGTTAGTTGGAGTTTTTACTGCAAAACAAAATCACAGTGGTTTGCAGCAATACATGTTTATGTTTTTTGTCCACGTGTCTGTTGGTCAGCTGAGGTTCATATGAGATAGGCTGAGCTCCAGTTTGGTTTGGATTCCAGTAAGTCCCATTTGCTTCCTCTTTCTCCTTGAGCAAGTGGTTACCCAGCTGTGAGAACATAACAGAGTGGCTCTCAATCAGGGGTGGTTTTGCTTTCCAGGCATCATTTGGCAATGCATGGGGACATTTGGTTTTCACAATTGGGAGGAGAGGGTGACTACTGGCACCTAATGGGTAGAGACCAAGGATGCTGCTAGACTTCCCACTGTGCTCAGGATGGTCCCCCACCACATATCCCCAATATCCATCCCCAAATGGTCTATCATGCTTAGGTTGAGAAACCCTGTCATAACACACAGCCAAGTCATCCCACGTGAACACATTTAAAGCCTTTGCTTATGTCATAGCTGCTTGAATTTCATTCACCAAGGCAAATCACATGGCCAAGTCCAAAGTCACTGGGGTCAGGCTGTGTACTCTCCCAGCTTTCCTGGAGGTACATGGCAGTGAGAGCCAGCCAAGAGCCACAAATCCTGTCTGCTGCAGCAGTGCTCCCATTCACAGATGAGGAAACCGAGGCCCAGAAAAGACTGAGTAATTTGTTCAAGGTCACCTGGCTAATAAGCAACATGGCTGGGACTGGAACTCAGGCTTTTGTTCTAGCCTCTTCCTAGGTGGTCTACACTGCCTCTATTTGGATCTGGAGTTTAGCCAAAGGAGAGGTCACTGGAAGCAGCTGCAGTCAGCCTCAGTTTCCTCTCTGTGTAATGGGCGTAATATGGTACCTATCCCATAGAGTAACTGGAGGTATTGAAAAGACAATAATTCAGTGTCTGAAACATACACAGTATTTAATAAACTTCAGCTGCCACCACTGCTACAGTTGTTGAAAAAGACAAGATGAAGTGGGGTTCATTTCCAGTGAGGATGCTCTTACCACGTTTTCTTGGATGTGAGTTGTCTGGGGACATCAATCCAGCCTCTCCCTTTTTCTTAAGCTTTAAATCAGATCACCTCATTTCGTATATCCCTTTGGTGAACTTTAGCATTTGAGGCTGTCTGCCTTTCAACTGTTGATTAAAGTCATTTCTGCTGTTAAAACTGACTTATCTAACTCTCATCCTCTAAAGGCAGTAAGCTAGAGACTCACATGGAGTTTAGACAATGAGAACTTTTGAAGTTTGATTTGAAAGAGGGATCCCAAGTGAGTCATTCTGGTTCTTTCTGTTTAACACAAGTGACTGCTTTCACTTGGTGGCTCTAACTCGACCTCTAGGACACCCTGAGAGCAAGCTCGGTAATCTCCGTGTGGCTCCCTGACTCCTGCTGAGAGGCGGTTACCAGTCTCAATGAGTTTGCTGCATGAGGCACCCTCCCTGTGTGGCTTCATGCAAATCAAAGCAGAGGTTTGCTTGGTGAGTTCTGGTGTTGTCCTTCTGAACCTTGGGATCACCTTCTGCCAGGAGCAAATGGCCAGGCATCTCCAATATGAGCAGTTTTCTGTCAGGGCCCAGACAGTGGCACCACCTCCCTCTTAAAGTCACTGCTGGCATCTTATGGGCACATTTGGGCCAATCCAAAGGATTGCTCCAGACCTGTGCCGAGTACTAAAAAATCGGAAACAGGTAAGACCTTGTCCCTACCTCTGAAGGATCCCCAGAGACAAACAGAAAAAAACAAAACCAAAAATCATTATTCAGTCTTTGCTCGTTAAGGTATATACAGAACTGTGTGAAGGCAGAGTACTGGGCAGACTTTGGAGAGAGAGCGGTGACCAGGCATGGTTTGCAGGACAGATGAGAGCTCTCCAGGCAGGCATCCTACAAAGTCACACTCCTTCCTTGCCTAGTTTCATCCCTCATTTGATGACAGTTGGGAGGGCTATGTTTTATTTTGATGCACATGTTTACCTACTAACATGATAACTGCTGTTCGTTTTTAAAAATCTTAGTGTGTTTGGGGGTCAAGGGCTTGACTCCTAGGATTTTCAGACACTCCCCCTGTTCATTGCCCAGTTTTACTCTTAGTAAAGTAGACCCCTAGAAGGCGTCAAAACCATGGATGGGAAGTAGATGGATCTATTTCCCGTGAGCTTGTTCCTCTTATCCCAATGTGAGCATCCTCTCTTGTTCCTGGGGGTGTGAATAATGGAGTGGATTGAGTATCAGAGAATAGTAAATCATTCCTTCACAATTTACTTCCTAGAGAGTGAAATATAAAATATTGCACTCATCCATATTTTTCATTAAGAACAGGGAGAACAAGATTTAAATTACTAAACAAAACAAGTGATAAAGGAGTGAAGCAGGTTTCATAAAACATCATGTCATATGTGCAAAACTGTAACAGAAATGGGAGAAGCCAAAAAATATGCCCAGTAAGAGAGAAGACAGGTAACAAGAAAGAAGTTGTTGATGGGTTTAAGAATGAAAGGACAGGAAAATTTTAATAGGCTCTAAGTTAGTGACCAGGTCAAGGTTAAAATTTAGGGGATAATTGAATGGATCACTGTTTACAGTTTTTCACCTGCTCAGTCAAAACCTTCAGAAACTCTAAATGAAGTGACTAATGCCAGCAGGAGGGGACAGACATGGGAACCAGGCTTTGGGGACCACTGCCTGTGGAACAAGAGGTCATACATGGATTGGACTCGGCCATCTTGGGCTATATGTTCTTCTTAGGAATCAGTCCAAGAAATCTTTTCGTCCAAGATTCATTTGGGGAAAGTGTAAACTTTGAGACCCACACACTGCTAGCGTGTGGTAATCTGCATGTAGGATGAAGCCACTGTCTGATTTAGTAGTAAAACAAATAGGTCAGAACAAACGGCAGAAATCAGGTAATAATTTTAAAATGTTTATCACCTGTGAGGGTATTTTCCTGTTCATCTCAATTCAAACAAACAACATAAAAAAAAACCACATTATTTCCATGAGAGGTGATTTTTTTTTCCTCATAAAATATTCTAAAGCTGTGTTTTTTGATAATCAGCACTGGAAACCAAAAAAGTAAGAAATCCAGCTACTCTTGAGATGTTCTACACGTTAGTTCCAGTCACAGATTAGAGGGTGTGGACCAAGTGTGAGGAATGAGAATTAGAACCTGTCCTTGCCAGGCAAGCAGTCAGCCCCAAATCGGAGGCCACTGGATCTTCAGCTTGGGTTGTAAAAGTTGGAAGTTACTGAACTGATTTAGGGATACAAGGATTTAGGAACTGTTATAGAAGATAACCCGAGGCCAATATCTTAGTTTGATTTTGAAGTCTTTAGAAAGTCGAAGTTATGAAAAATCTAGTAAAGAAAAAACATAAGTCATATGATGCCACCAGGTAATCTTTAACGAGAACTGAGAGCTAATGAAACATTCCATAGAGTTCATTGACAGAGTGCGCGATCTACAAATAGAAGGGGCCTGAAACGAAGGGGCCCTGCTGCTGTCTTCCCTTATGGCTTTGAAAACTAGTTTGTAAAGGGCTCAGCCTGAAGTTGTGAAAACAGGCATCAGTCCCCTTGCGGAACAATTGTCCATTATTAATATGCTAATTTAGGTCAGCTCGCCTACAAATACCTTTCTAAAGTTGATTTTCTCTTGCACCACTTTCTTGACAGACTTGGCTGGAAAGCTCTTGGCAATGTGGAATTGCACAGAATTAATGAGTAGAACAGCAAACTGATCAGTTTGCAAGCGCGTCACACATCATTCAGAGACGATGGGATTATTTAAATCAGTGTTGACCACTAGCAGCTACGCATCTATTTTTCTTGCCAAATGCTAAGGTAGTAGAAAAGGAGATGACAAGTACCACCTTGAACTCAAACAATAGAAAGATTTCCTAACTTTGGAGTGGAAAGGAAGTGAGGATTGGCCTGGAACCCGCTGTCACTGGTGTTAGGAGCACAAATACCCATACCCGTGACTTAGGAAGTTATTGCAAATGAATGCAGGTCTAAGAAAACCACAGGACAAGCGTGGAAATAAAAAGAAAGTCTCAAGCAGCCTTAGTTTTGGGGAAAAAACAGGGAGTCATGAGCACCAGGGGGAAATAGAGAACTGTTCAAATGAGAGTTCACTGCCATCTTAGCAGGTTACCTGTAGAAATGACAGCCACCAGGCGGTAATATCTCTCTTTCTTTCTTTCTTTCTTTCTCTCTTTCTTTCTTTCTTTTCTTTCTTTCTTTCTTTCTTTCTTTCTTTCTTTCTTTCTTTCTTTCTTTCTTTCTTTCTTTCTTTCTTTCTTTCTTTCTTTCTTTCTTTCTTTCTTTCTTTCTTTCTTTCTTTCTTCCTTCCTCCCTTCCTTCCTTCCTTCCTTCCTTCCTTTCATTTTCTTTCTTTCTTTCTTTCTTCTTTCTCTGGAAAATCTAGGAATCTGGAATCTCATTTCAACACTCTCGCTTTAAGATGTTGGCAAACAAGTTTTCTAAATACTGTAAGGACTAACCCACGGGTCACCAGCTGGTGGGAGCCCGAGTTAGGGGCTCTGGGTCAGTTACGTGAGGCCATTGGCGAACGCAGGACATTCAGCATGGCTGGTTGTAGACTGGAAACTCACTTGGTGGAAAAGGCTAACTGGCCTTAGGAAAATAAAGGGCCCAGAGCCTGAGATAACTGAGAGGCTCTGGGACACCTGAGGAGTGAAACCATGGCCTCCAGCTACAGACACATTATGTCTGTTGATGAGATTGGAGATGAGATTAGAGCCTGTGACATTTGCGGGCCAGCGTCTCCCTGGAGCAGCACTTCAGCAAAGTGGAGACAGCGCTGGCCACGCTCGGCAGTGACGGGAGTGATGAGGGGGGTGACCCGGGCGTCCTGCAGTGAGGCCTCTGCTTCAGTGGTGACGGAGCAGCCGGAAGACAGAAATGGATGGCTCGATTTGGGGTGTATTGCTCACGTCTGTCTGCCCAAAAAGACAAGCTCAAATACCCTCTGGTGCATTCATCGGTCAATGATTGTTCATTTGTTCATTGATTGATGGATTGATTTCATTTCTTCAGCCAGCAAACACTGAGCATTCTAGTATACGTGAGAACTGGGGAGGCCGAGGTGAATACACATCCAGTCTTTACACTCTAATAGCTCAGGGTCCACGGGGGCCGAAGCAGTGTGTGCCTGTGAGCAATGCCCGGGTCTCTGCAGTCAGCTGTGGGCATCCGAAGAGGAGGAATTAACTCTGGGCCTGTCAGAAAACCTGCCAGACGAGGCAGCAACGCAGACCTTCTTTTGCTAATGTATTTCTTTTTAAAAGCTTCATCCAGCCTGTGATACTACAGCCATTATGATGTCAGGACCCGCTCCTTCTTTCTCAGTACCTGCAGCTTGTAATTAAACACTGATATTCATAACAATGATTCCTAGCCCCTTGGGAGTTTAGGAACTGCTTCCTGAATTTTCAAAGATTATACTTTGTTTAGTTTAGTTGGTATTGAGTTTTTGTCCTTCAGTTTTAATTCCCTGAACCCTGGCATCCACATGGAACACACCACGCTACACTGAAAAATACTCTTACTTACATTTATCTAATTTGCCCCGGAAAGGAGGAGGGTCAGGTGTTACTATTGCCATTTTGCAGATGAGAGAATGGAGGTGATGGTCAGGGGGCCCCCAAACCAGCTAGAGCTGTGACAGATCTAGGATTAAAACCAGAAGCTCCTACTCTCAATCTTGGGTGCCAAAAAACCAAGTTAAGTAGAACCTACCCTTCTCTAAATGTTCTGAATAAACTCCTCACCATTATTCCATAATTGACATCATTACCATCATCAAGTGATCATCATCTTGCCCCTGGACTCCTTCCAAAGATTCTCAGGGAGGCTGTCCAGCCCCCTCTTGTACCTTTCAGTCCATTCTCCCCACATCTTCCAGAATGTTGTCTTAAAATTCAAATCAGAGTTTTTCCTTCACCACCATCCCCTACCTCCTGACCCCTAAGAAGTTTTCTTTTTAATGGCTTTATTGAGACGGGAATTCCCACACCATATGTTGAGAGTTTAGCTAAGCGTCCGTATCAGCGGTTGTCTCCATATCGGTTTTGTTTGTCGAGGGGCCGCAGGGACCTTGAGCTGACACCAGCGCCTCACGCAGGCGTGTGCCCTGGATAGCAGCCGGCAGAGTCACACAGTTACAGAGACACGTGTAAGGTCCTGGTATGACTTTCCCAGCAGCCCAGGCAACCAGTATTCTCCCCTGACTCCTGGGGCCTTCCCCTTGCTCACATCTTAAGTAAGACCCCTGGGAAGTTACCAAAACCCTGCTCTTTGGTTTGAATTTGCTAGTCTGGCCTTAGCCCAAGAGCTGCATCCACTTACTTACTTTACCTGGTCAAGACATGGGCCCCAGGTCCTCTTGCTCTCTGTCCACCTTCCGCCCTGACCTCCCCATGGAGCCCTCCTCCAGGACTTGTGGGTGATAAATTTCTCTATTTCAGTTTCTCTTGTGGTCCATTATGGAACCACGGCTCACCATCAGACACCCTGGGTTCCGAATGTTAATTAACTAAGTCATAACACCATACAACTCCCTCATTTAAAGTGTACAATTCAGTGTGTTTAGTGTATTCACAGTTGTACAACCATCACCACGGTCACTTTTAGAACATTTTCATCACTTCACAAGATACCCTGTCCCCATGAGCAGTCACCCTCTGTTCCCCTCCCGAACCCTAAACAGACACCAATCTACTTTCTGCCTCTATAGATCTTGCATGTAAGTGGAATCGTAGAACACGTGGTCTTTTATGACTGGCGTCTTTCACTCAGCGCCCTGTTTTCAAGGTTTTCCCACGTTGCAGCCTCTGTCTGGCTTCATTCCTTCTTATGGCTGGATCTTGTTCTGTTGTGTGGATAGGTCTACACAATGGACCACATTTTGTTTCTCCGTTCACTGTGGATAGACATTTGAGTTATTTCCACCTTTGGGCTCATGAATAATGCTGCTGTGGACATTCAGGTCCCTGTTTTTGTGTGGACCTGTGTTTCATTTCTCTCGGGTAGATGGTTAGGAGTGACTTTGCTGGGTCATATGACAACTCTCTGCTTAACTTTTTGAGGAACTGTCAGAGTGTTTTTCAAAGTGACTCCATGAGAGGGTTTTAATGGTGCTGAGTTGACCTCAGGAAAGAGGCCAAAAATGCTTAACACTGTCTACAAGGCCACGCCTGGCCTGGCCCCATCCCCCTGTCCCAGCCCACATCACTCTTGCTGCTTTTCTTGTTATGCTCAGTCCCTCTGACTTCTGCACAGTTTCTCAAAGGTGCAGGTGCCATACAGACTCTTTGCCTCCTCTGCCTCTGTCAGCCTCCCCAAGAGAGACCTTCCCTGAGCATCCCCCATGCACAGTCTAGACGGAATCTTCTTACTATATCCTTCCTTGTTCAATAATTAGTTACATGATGCTAATTTAATGGCTCTGAATGGTAGTTCTAGATGAGCTAAAAAAAATCTTGAGACTTTTTAAATTATTGTAAATCAAGGATCTTGATGAGGGAGGGGTATAACTCAGTGGTAGAGCACGTGCTTAGCATGCACGAGGTCCTAGGTTCAATCCCTGGTACCTCCGTTAAAAAAAAAAAGAAAGAAAAGATAAAAGGATCTTGCATAGCACTTGACATATAGTAGGGGCACAAACCTCTGTGTTGAACCAATAAATACTGAGAGGGAGTTTAGCTAAAGAGACCTCAAGTTGTCAAGGTAGGTTTATAATCTACCTCAAAATTCTTATTTCTCCCTGGGTATTTTCCTGTTTCCTGCTTTTAGAACTGAATGTTCTAGAATCAGGGTCAGAAAGCTTTTTTTTTAAAGGGCCAGATAATAAATACTTTAGGCTTTGTGAGTTATACAGACTCCTCTGTCCCTCCTCAAATCTACTGTTCTAGTGGGAAGGCAGCCTTAGACAGTAGGTGCATAAATTAGTGTGGCTATATTCCAATACTTCATTTACAAAAACAGACAGCAGGCTGTATTTGAGCTGGAATTGATTATCTTTGACCTGCAAAATCTGCAGCTTCCTGTGGTTCAACCTAACAAAACTCATAGGAGAAGGGACATGGCCAATAAATGATGGTTCATTAGCACTCACTCTTCACCCAGCAGTATTGTGTTTCCTGGGCCATTTGCTGCACAATCTAGGTGGTGCATAGGACCCCTGCTCCTCTCTGCACGACCCAGAAGCACACAGGAAGGGGTGTCGTGTGTAAAGTAATGAGTGACATTGGCACTTTCATTCTGGGCTGGCTGGGATACTTGAGGAAGTCGGGTGTCTCTATGCCAGGGGGAGGCTGACTGCAATGTGGACTGTCTGTACACCGAAGCACAGGACCTGTGCACCAATCTGGGATGGGGGCATCTGGCCAAAGGAAAAAAGATGGCGCCGTCTGGGTGGAAATCCAGAGGAATCTAACAGAATGCATCTATCTGATCATAATACAGACATGTCTGGCTGTAGGAGGCATTTTTGAGCACAAGCTAAAACTCAAAAAGATGCTGAGCTAGGGTTATAAGAATGGTAAAGAGGGATTTATCTAAGAAATATGAGTCAATTCCTGGAACTCGCATTGCCTCATTTATAAAGGCAGGGACAGATGGGATCACTTTGGCGAGCTAGAATTTGTATTAAGTTCCAGTTGCTTTATTTTCTTTCATTTAAATATGCTTATTAGTAATGTGTGTGGCAGAACAAAATCATTTTCTATCCGTCATTGCCAAACAGTGAATAATCCCATGTAAAATATGTTTGCATACTCCAGACAGTTGTAACAACTTCACTGAACTTCGTTTCTTCCTCTGAAATAGGCAGACTGTGCTTTTGCTAAATCCTTCATGTGTTGCCTTTTAACTGGGTCCCCCCTCAAGGAATTCTCAAAAGACAGGTGTTATTTCTTGTCTATCGATCTGTCTGTTAGAAAAAAGAGACTTCCATGTAAACTCATTGTGCTTAGCTCATCCATCGTTCATTGGTTGCATTTATTGAAAACCTCCTATGTGAAAGGCTCTGTCCTGCTGTGCTGTGGGAACCACACAGGCATTCCCCATCCTCATGAGCTTACACTCTAGTATGAGTGGTGGGGAGCAAAGAAATGACTGCAGAGTAAGCCTGTAACAAGAGCCTGGAAACAGCCTAGGATGAGGGGGCAGTGATGGAGGGATGGCTATTTTTGATCAGGTAGTTAAGGAAGGCTTCTATTTTGAGGAAATATGTATGAAATAAAGGAGCAAGCCATGAAAACTTCCTGGAAAAGAGTGTTAGAGATGAGAGAACAGCACTTTCAAAGACCCTGAAATGGAAATTAATTGAGCAGTCTCAAGGAACTCCGAGGAAGGTGTGGCTGGACTGGAAGGATTCCGGGAGAGTGATGGAAGATGTGGTCAAAATGTGTCCAAGTTCATGGCAGAGACTTGTAGATCACAGCGAGGACTTGGGACACAATCCATGTGAGATGATTGGGAAGCAGAAGAAAGGCCCAATTTCTGTTTTTAAAGGTAACCTGGAAAGCTGTGTAGTGACCAGAGTGTGGGTGTAAATTGCAGCAGACAGAGCAATTAAGAGATTCTCGTAGCAATGTGGTGAGAGACGGTGGCTTCGCCGAGATGGTAACGAACAAATTGTGTGAGATGGTCGGATTTCAGGTAGAGAAAGTACAGATGACAGGACCAGCTGATGGGCGGGTGTAAGGAGAGAGGACTGGGCATCGAGTTGATGGGCCCCAGGCTTCTTCAACTCAGTAGCTACACCACCATTCACCTAATGGTTAATTTTGATTTCTCTCCTGCAAAGACACTGTCATTGTTTGACATCCTTAAGGAAAAAATGGGAAAGAAGAAAAGGGACAACTCAGCTGCATCCTGGCAATGATGAAAGTCATATGGTCTTAATTATGTGTGCAGCTTATTACCATAAGGGTCTTAGGCGCCATAAGCAAGTTTGTTAAGCCTTTGCCCTGCTGGTCAACCTGCCCTAGCCAGGGCAGTCTCTGTTGGGTCTTAGTACATTCTGTTTAGTAATAGAATGAGGAGACTTGAGCTCACCCAGAGTGGGTTTTCCCAAAGTGCAATCTTTAGGCCACTTCATCAGAATTACTTGAGGTGACTTAACACAGAGATTCCTGAGCCCTGTGGAGAACTTACTGAATCCCCCGGTTGGGTCCCAGGAATCTGCATTACCCAAGTTTCCAGGGGATTCCCATGCAAATTAAAGTTTTTTTTAAAGTCATGGTAGAAAAGGGGGGCACATAACGTAAAAATGTCCATCTTAATCATTTTTAAGTGTACAGTTCCTGTTGATTATATTCATATTGTTGTGAAACAGATCTCTAGAACTTTTTCATCTTGCAAGTCTGAAACCCTATACCAATGAAATAGCAATGAATTTTCCCTCTCCCTTTAACCCCTGGTAGCCACCATTCTCCTCTCTGTTTCTATAAATTGGACTAATTTAGATACTTTATATAAGAAGAATCATACAGTATTTGTCTTTTCGTGACTGGCTTATTTTACTCAACATAATGTCTTCATGGTTCATCCATGTTGTAGCACATGGCAGGACTCCTTTCCTTTCTAAAGCTGAATCATATTCCATTGTACTTACACATGACATTTTGCTTATCCATTAATCCACACTTGGTTGCTTCCACGTCTTGGCTATCGTGAATAATGCTGCTGTGAATACAGGTGCGCAGATACCTCTTCAAGACCCTGCTTTCAATTCCTTTGGATATACACTCAGAAGGGGAATGCGAATTAAAATTGTAAATGCATTGGTCTCTAACACAAGGGAAACTTTTAGAAACAGAACTGTACTGTATTTTGATTGTGGTGAGAGATAGATGCCTAGAACTAAATCCATAGACACGCATGCATACACACACATACACGAATACAAATAAGACTGAGGGAATCTGAATAAGACCTAGGACCATATCAACATCAGTGTTCTCCTTGCGATGGACTATAGTTTACAAGATGTTACTAATGGGGAAAACTGGATAAAGGGCACATAGTATCTCTCTGTGTCATTTTTTTTTCCTTTTTCAGTTTTATTATGTAGAATCATTACAGTTCGACTGCACATATACATTATATTGCATGTAAATACATATGCAGCATACTGCACACTTTTTCACTTTACATATATGTACTAATTATTGTTTCTAAGAACAGATTAGTATCTTTAGCTTTTTAAATTTACATAGTTATCAAATTTACAAAGTTATCAACTACAAAATAAGAATCAACAGAATGAGGTAATCCAATCATAAAGGACAATCTAATGTGCTTACACATATTCGAGAAATCAAAATAATAATTAGTTCATTTGTGTCCTTATTATTATTGTTATTATTTTTTAGATTCTTCATATAAATGATATCATATGGTATTTTTCTGTCTCTTTCCGGCCCACTTCACTTAGAATGACAATCTTCAGGTCCATCCATATTGCTGCAAATGGCATCTCTGTGTCATTTCTTACACCTTCGTGTAAATCAATATTATTTCAAAATAAAAGGTTTAATTAAAAAGAAAGCATTGCCCTCCCTGCCCTTGAGTTAGAGCGTGCCACCCAAAGGGAGGACCCAGTCTGGAAAGATAGGCTGATGAAGGCACACCTGGGAGGCCAAGGCATCCAGGCGTTGTTACAAAGGAAAAACTGGAGTAGGAATTGAGGCCACCCCAGAGGGCTAAGTGGCCCCGGGGATGAGACAGCCCAAAGTCCAGACAGTTAGAGGACCAATAAAGCAGCAGTGAGGAACTGGACATTTGAGGAGAGTCAGAAAAACAGTGAGGTCATCTCACAGCTGAGTCCCCAGGGTGTGGGTCCAAACTGGCTCCTGATCACCCTCCTCAGGTCACACTGGTTCTGAGTTCAGGGTGGAAGCAAGGGGAGACAGATATCGGGCGGGGCCCCGTAACCTTAGCCAGATCCATCCTCACATGGAGATCGGAACAGGGGACTTGGCACTGAGAGGCTGATGTAGCTTCTTGATTCTAAGTGAGCTACAGCTTCCTGCAAGCAACGTATCTGAGATTTCCCGAGATGCTTGAGATTGTGAACCCTCATCAGAAACCTCATGTAATGTTTTTCTTGCTTCACAAACAACTTCAGGATGCTGGTAGCTTCTATTTATTTAGCACTTGCTCTGCGCCAGATGTTTTGCGAAATTCTTTACGAACATCACGTATTTTACCCCACGACAACCCCGTGAGACAGGTTCCATTCTCCCATATTGAAGATGAAGAAATTGAGATTCTAAGAAGGTAACTGAATGGGTTTAAAGTCACAGAGCCGATAAGGGGTAAAATCAGGACTTGAAGCCAAGTCTCCCTCAATCTAAAGTCCATGCTTGGAGCGCCAGCTCTTTGCTGGTTCTCAGAATTTATCAGTGAGATTAAAAGTGAAGCTTCCGAGGAAAAGCAGACATTGATATCAGTGATGGTTCAGAAAATAAAGCTGATGAGACCAAGTTTCATATTACGAAGTTCTGTCGAGTGCATTGAGACTCTTTTTCAGCCAAAAAATCAGAGACCTGTAAAGATGAGAAAAACCAGGCACTCTGTTCTACCGTCATACTGATGGTCTCTCATATACCTGATGTGCACCTGTTTCTCACTGATGATCAATCCTGAGAGATGCTAGATGCTCTAAAGTTTACCAGACTCCCAGAGCTCCCCATCTGTAATAAACTATAGCCAATCTGGAGTCAATTTTAAGATAAATTCTATAGATTCTTTTTAACTATGAAATTAACACATGCTCATGATAGGAAATCCAGAGAAGCGTCGAGAAGCAAAGTAAAAAAATTACCTGTAATAAAAACCACTGTTAATATTTTAGTATAATCCTAATAGTGTAATATCTCTGCCTATTTTTTAAAATTTTACCATATAGTACTACTTTGCAGTCAGATTCTTTATTTCATACTATGAACGTCATACCATTAATATATTTTTCCATCCCCTAAGGTGTTTTTGCAATGTAGTATTCAAGTTTGTGCAGATACTATAATCTATTTCATCAGTATCCAATTAGAACATTTTGTTGTTTGTAACTTTTCCTATTTTTAAGCAATATTGAAATGCATAAACTATACATGTTACCAAACATCCCTTATTCCGCACTGCACACATGTAGCAAGTAAAACCATGTTTTCAAGGCTTCAGATGGATATTGATAAATGGCATTTCAGAAAGATGTCTTAATAGAATCAGTAATATATGAGAATTTGTTTCCTCACAAGTTTGTCAAACACTATTAGGTTTTTGTAATTATTCTGGCAATTATATAAGCAAAAAACCATCTCATTTTAATTTTATAATATGGTTATCACTTCCTTGTTTCCTTGCTTTGTTCATTGTTGTTTTTACCCTATTGATTTTTAACCAGCTCTTTGTATATTCACGATAGTAAGCTTCTGTTCCATATGATGCAAATATTTTTCTCAGTTTTCTGTTTATTTTATTTATTGTGTTTTAGTCATTTTTATATAAAAAACTTGCATTTAAGTAGTTTAATCTCTCAATAATTCACGTAATAACTTATGCCTTTAACAGTGGTTTAGAAAGGCCTTCCCCACTCTATTACATAAATATTCAATGGCTTTTTTTCTCCTAATACTTTAATCCATCTGGAATTTATTAAGCTATAATTTAAATTTTATATATCAAACTTAATTCTTTGGAGAACATCATGTTTTGTAAAACACATTTTAATACTTATTTAACTAAGTGACTTTAGGTCTGTAAATAAAAAAAAGAAGAAAAGTATTTCATTTCATTCTATTCTGAATTTCACTTTTGGAAGGGAGAAGGGGAGTGAAAATAAAATCCCCTGTAATTTTCTCCTATGGCTTTGTTTTCAAAAGTATGGTATTTCTCATCTTTGCACAAAAATCCCCTTAACCCTTGTACATATTCTTAATGGATCTGGCATAATTCCAACACCCATGATTTATATAAATTCTACTTGAACCAATTAAAATTTTCAGCCTGTGCCCCCTTTTGGGGTAGGAGATATTCACTGGGACTTTACCCAAGCTGCTTAAAAAATTATTTTGAGTATCTGTATAGATTTCTTTCACATAATTAAAGTTACTTCAAAAGTTAAGTAGAAAAATACTCTCAAAATCCAGCATGATTGTGAGCATACATACAGAAGACAAAAATGTGTTTTCATTGTGTTTGGTGGTAAACATACTTTAAAAGTAAAATTTCAGATCAACAAAGGAAAAACTATAGCTCTAAGCAGAACAAGCTTTTCAAAGAACATTTGATAATAGTATCAAGATCTTTAATTAAAAATCTAACAAGAAGGAAACTTTTATCGCCCCTTTGATCATTTTTTGAGGGAGCTGTAAACACCACTTCCAGTCCATCAAGGGGGAGATGACACGCAGAGCTGTGTAAATGAAGGTGGAGGAATGTTACAAAAGGCTAAAAATATCTTTTCCCTGGGAACTCTCCAGGAGTTGGTTCATAATGAGACTCGACTTTGATAAATGAATAAAGCTGAGAAAAATAACTTGAAATGCGAGTGACTAGTGTCAAAGAGGAATGTGGATTACTGTAATAGGAAAGCAATTTCGAGGGGGTAATGGCGGACACATAAGAATTGAATCCAGGGTATTGCATCCACATTTGCAAAAGTCTAAAGAAAGCTCTACTGGGAGTGAACAAGTGCCAGTCACCAAACCTCGTCTGAGCTAACAAAGCTTTTTTTAAAAATTTTCCTCTGTGCCGGTAATTGTGCTCCACATACTCAGTTACCTTTTTATCCCTTTACTAAAAAGAAAAATGACATTCTAAACATCGTTCGTTACATATGCCAACTGAGACGTGGAGAACGAAAGTTCCTTAGTCAGACAGGATCACATGTGACCCAGGTAGCCTGGAATGGTCTTGGTTTGCACCTGTTGCTGTGGCTTAATTGTTTATAATGTCTGCTTTCATTCTCAAATGTGTTCCAGTTTGGACAATTAATTATGTGACCATCGTATCAATTTTCTATTGTGACCGTAACAAGTTACCACAAACGTGGGGATTCAGAACAACCCAAGCTTGTTATCTGGCACTTCTGTAGGTTTAGGATCCAACACAGAACACGCAGGGCAACACCAAGTGCTGGCAGGCCTGCAGTCACTACTGGGGGCATAGAGGAAGAGCCTCGACTAGGCTAGCTTCTGGTGGCTGCTCACATTCCTTGGCTCATGGCCTCTTCCTCCAAGTTCAAAGCCAACAATGGCTGGTCATGTACCTCTTCTTATCAAATCACCCAGACCTTCTTCTCTTCCTTAGGGACCCTCATAATTACATTGAACCCACCCAGACAATACCGGCTGATCTCTCTATTTTTTTTTTTACATCAAGGCTTGTTCCTGTTTATTTTTGCCAATGAGGCACATTAAAAACCTGATCATACATTGCCTTAGGATTTATCAAACACACTGTTCTAAATAGCAACAACACGAAATAGCTCCAGATGGGATTGAGAACATTTTGATAATGCTTTGACTTCAAACTGAAGAGGAATCAGTTAGAAGTTCTAGCACCCAAATCCTGAAATACTGTTATAAGTATTTAAGATGTCTCCCCCTTTTCATCCACCTTGTAACTACATATTCAGGTAGGCTTTTGCCACTTACTACTAGGCTTTTTAAAAATTATTCTAAATTTATTTTTAATTCAAAAGCAACACATCAATTCATTTTCACTATAAAATGACAATAAAACCAAATTTTAAAAATGTTCTCCATGACGTGTTTTGTACTGGTTTTTTTACATTTTTTTATTGATTTATAATCACTTTACAACGTTGTGTCAAATTCCAGTGTAGAGCACAATTTTTCCGTCACACATGAACATACATACATTCATTGTCACATTTTTTTCTCTGTGAGCCACCATAAGATCCTGTGTACACCTCCCTGTGCTGCACAGTACAGTCTTGCCCATCTACTCTACAATTTTAAAATCCCATCTATCCCTTCCCACCCTCCACCCCCTTGGCAACCACAAGTTTGTATTCTATGTCTATGAGTCTGTTTCTGTTCTGTATTTTGCTTTGTTTGTTTGTTTTTGGTTTTTGTTTTTTTTTTAGATTCCACATATGAGCAATCTCATATGGTATTTTTCTTTCTCTTTCTGGCTTACTTCACTTAGAATGACATTCTCCAGGAGCATCCATGTTGCTGCAAATGGCGTTATGTTGTCAGTTTTTATGGCTGAGTAGTATTCCATTGTATAAATATAGCACTTCTTCTTTATCCAGTCATCCTTTGATGGACATTTAGGCTGTCTCCATGTCTTGGCTATTGTAAATAGTGTTGCTATGAACATTGGGGTGCAGGTGTCATCCTGAAGTAGGGTTCCTTCTGGATATATGCCCAGGAGCGGGATTCCTGGGTCATATGGTAAGTCTATTCCTAGTCTTTTGAGGAATCTCCATACTGTTTTCCACAGTGGCTGCACCAAACTGCATTCCCACCAGCAGTGTAGGAGGGTTCCCCTTTCTCCACAGCCTCTCCAGCATTTATCATTTGTGGATTTTTGAATGATGGCCATTCTGATTGGTGTGAGGTGATACTTCATTGTAGTTTTGATTTGCATTTCTCTGATAATTAGTGATATTGAGCATTTTTTCATGTGCCTATTGATCATTTGTATGTCTTCCTTGGAGAATTGCTTGTTTAGGTCTTTTGCCCATTTTTGGATTGGGTTGTTTTGTTCTTTCTTATTAAGTCGTATGAGCTGCTTATATATTCTGGAGATCAAGCCTTTGTTAGTTTCATTTGCAAAAATTTTCTCCCATTCTGTAGGTTGTCTTTTTGTTTTACTCATGGTTCCCTTTGCTGTGCAGAAGCTTGTAAGTTTCATTAGGTCTCATTTTTTTATTCTTGCTTTTATTTCTATTGCTTGAGTAGACTGTTCTAGGAGAACATTTTTGAGATGTATGTGAGATAATGTTTTGCCTATATTTTCTTCAAGGAGGTTTATTGTATCTTGTCTTATGTTTAAGTCTTTGATCCATTTTGAGTTTATTTTTGTGTATGGTGTAAAGGAGTGTTCTGATCTCTCTATTTTAAAGGCAGCTGATCAGAAAGTTAATTCCATTTGCAACCATAATTCCCCTTTGCCAAGTAACCTAACATACTCACAGCTTCCAGGATTAGGACATAAAAATCTTTAGGAAGGTCATTATTCTGCCAACCATGGCCACTCTATAAGTAGCAGAGCTGAAATTTGAAGGCAGGCTTTCTGATTCAAAGTCTAGTGTAATTTCAGTAATTGATGAGGATGTCTTTGGTGGAAAAGCATTGTTCAGTCTTTGTGAGATGTTGGTAGGTGAGGAGGGTGTGAGAATTGCAAATAAAAAGTCAATAAAAATATCTGTCTATGCTTTCTTTACTCAAGGCACCTAATTTTGGAGTTCATCTGTTATAAAGAAACTCACAATAGCATGCTTAAACAAATCTCTGTGGGATTTTTTATTCCCATGAAATTTTTTAAAGATGTGAACATCTTAGAGAGTCTTAAGATGTATGTTCATCTGCCTTCCAGGAATATAACATCAAGTTTAGATTCCCCCAGCATGGATGGAACTTGATGCTTATTTCACAGCCCCTTCATGATCATTAGATCTCATCTTTTCTTTGTTCTTGTCCTCTAAGGAGGCAAAGGCTGGCATTTTATTTTTCATATGTATTTCAAGGTTTTGTGCGAGTCTTTGTGTCTAAACTTAGTTATGTATAACTGGAGATGTCTAATATTTATCATGCCTTTGAGTACCCCTAATTGCATTCAGTGAACTTCTAGTTACTATTTTATATTTCTAGCATTATAACTACTCTCATTATAAAAGATGGGATTAGGAATGAAAGGAACAAAGTCCACCTTTGTGATTTATCGACTGGTCCAAGTAGAAGTCCCTAAACAAGTATTTCAAAGATGGTGTAAATTGCAGCATCCACATCAAAAAATGTTTTAATGTCCCAAAGAGGTAACTGGAGGGAACGTGTTTATTTGAGTGGGATGCATTATATCTGGATCCAGAAGAGAAACTGAGTCACATTATGTTAGAATCATTGCTCCTAAGTTCTTTTCATTTTCTGTGATGCAAAAACACAGGGTTGAAAAGCACATGAACACACACACACACACACACACACAATCCCCTCATAACCAGAAGTTGAACTGTATCATCTCAAATAAGTAATTGACTATGTTGCATGTGTTTTACTTCATTTTAATGTTTGGCCCAAAGCAGAATTATGAGAGTCCAACAAGGTCACTGAAGTGTTTTGTAAATTGTTTTACTTCAACATGACTCATGGATCCATGGACTGTGTGTCTCACACTTAGAGTCTTATTCCGTTGATCGAGCTTTGACATCTGTTACCGGGGTCATCTCATACTACAAAAATATTGGGTTTTAAGAGCCAGCTTCTTCATTTTGGCCTTCACTCAAAAAAAAATTTGTGGCATATTTTGTTTTTTTGTCAGTTCATCCCTTTGGATTAGATCACAGTATCACATTTTGTTTGACTAACTTGTGTCTTTCGTAAACAGAGACAGAAGGATAAGCCAAATGAAGGGGAAGATATTAACAGTTGGCTGTGATGCTGAAGGCCGGTGTACTTGTACGTGCTTTGTAATTTGGTTCACTGCACTCCTGTAGTTTTTTTTTTTTTTAAAGGATTCTTGTCTCTGCGTGTGTTCAGCCCATCTCCAGTATTACAGTGCATTAACTGGTCTGAAGAATCATCAGTTTGCATGTTGTGACTTGATAGCTCACACCTCTAGTGGAGATACCCCCAAGATATAGAAAGAGAATAGAGAACCTAGGAGATGGGGTCCCGAGAAGGGTTGCCAGGGGACCCTATGCGCATCAGCAAGGGTGATTCTGGCAGCGTATCTTCTACTCTGGCTCCTGTGGCTTCTTGTCACCTCCTCCCCATTTCAGAGGTCAAGCTCACTCTCTCCTCTTATACACAGGACTCAGAACATCACACTAATAAGCTGGTGCCCATCTACCATGACCCCTGAAGTGAGCAGTTAGCTCAAGTTCGTGCAATACCTTCATGTCTCTACTCATAGATAAACTATTTTTGTTTTCAGCAGATTAGGAGTGTTTTGCCTACCTCGCCCTCCTCCCCATTTTACTTACTTTGGTCCTTTGAGAGCCAATTTATAAGCGGTACAATTCTTTTCTTTTCAGAAAGTCTGTGACATTCCAGAAGGGAGCGTGTTGTAGCTAGGGTGATGCTGTAATAATCCCCAGCCTGTCGTTTGTGGCAGGGTGTCATTTTATCCACCGAGGCTCAGTGTGTTTTAATATGCAGTTTCATGAATATTAGGAAAAATTTATAATAAGCTCATCATCCCCCTAAATTCATGGATAATTTTGCCTTGGATGAGTCATCAGTGAAACACAGCAATCAATGTACGGCAGTACTATTGAGTAAACAACACAGTTAGTAAAGAGAATAAAACAAAAACACACAGGAAGTCCACGAAAGAGCATTGAACAAACAAGGGCATGGTGGGAGAAAGCACAAATTTTCGAGTCAGAGCTAAGTTTGGAACCAGCTGGATCACAAACTAGCTTTTGACCACAGACAACGTACTTCAATTTCTCTGAGTTTTGCTGCACTGGATGTTTCTCCAGGTTGAGCCAAATGAGACAACGCAGAAAAATCCCAGACATGTATTGCACAGCAAATAAATGTTAGTTCCCTTCTTTTGAAAGGCAGATAATCAATTTAATGCACTTCTATGCTATTTACCACTGTGGTTCTTGTTCATGAATTAAGACTGCACACACAGTCAGCTGGCCTACAGTCCGTGGAGTTGGGACTGACTGTCAGCTCCTGTGTGCCAGGATTGGAGAGAAAGGACAGATGGCCAAAGCTGAGGCCAAAACTTTAGACTCCAGTTTCTTAAAGAGGTATTGCCTCTTGCAAAGAGGAGTTTATTCAATGTGTTCCATTGGGTGCCTGCTATGTACCAGGCACTGAATCTCAGCCTTGGGGATTTGCTGTTGGGCAGGAACACCCACCACAACTCTGCCTTGAAGGGACCAGAGAGGAAGATGCTAGTTGAGCTGTCACACAAATAAATAAGCAATTACATGTTATGGAAAGCATTATACTGGAAACGTACTGATGCCATGGGAGTTTCAACCAGGGACACCCAAGCTGGGGATCTTCCCCACCAGTGACATCTCAGCTGAGATCTGAAGGATGAAGAGGGGCAGCAGATGGGAAGCTCGTGCTTGCCAAGAGGGCTGCACCTGAAGATACCTGTGTCAGGAAGGAGTGGGATAGTTGGGATAACTGAAAAAAAGATTGGTGGAGCTGGATAATGACGAACAGAGAAGATGTCTTGTGACATGAAACGAGTTTGGAGAAGTGGGCTAGGATCAGATTATAAAAAGACTTGTCAAAGTAAAGGAATCTGCTGCCAGTCCTAAGAAGGATGAGAAATGATTGCAAGGTGTCCAATCTGGAGTGACATCAATACATAAAAATTTTGAAAAGACACCCTGGAAGCCTGTGTTAGTCAGTGTTCCCCAGAGACACAAAAGCAGTAGGATTCTCTTATAAGGAATTGACTCACAGTTGTGGAGGCTGATCTGCCATCTGTAAGCAAAAGACCCAAGAAAGCTGGTGGTATAATCCAGTCCATGTCCAAAGGCCTGAGAACAAAGGAGGCCAGTGGTGTAGATTCCAGTCCAGGCCTTCAGACCACTGAGGGCGAAGATGGAGGCCCCAGTTCAGCCGTCAGGCAGGAGGACAAAGGGCAAATCCCTCTTTCCTCGGCCTCTTATTTTATCCAGGACCTCAGTGGATTGGATGGTGCCCACCACACTGTGGAGAGCCATCTACTCTCCTGAGTTCACAGATTCAAATATTAATCTCACCCAGACACACCCAGAAATAACGTTTCATCTGGGCAACCTCATGGCCAGTCAAATTGACACATAAAATTAACCATCACAATACCCTTTAGGGGATGGATTGTCGCAGATCTGGAAGGTTACAGGGACATCCATCAGGTCCCTGTTGCAGTGGCCCAGGTGAGAAGTGACAGAAGCCGATCTCTCGAGCTGATGATGGATTTGGAGAGAAGAGCGTGGATTTAAGAGAGATTCAGGAGTATAGCAGTGTAGACAGGACTTGTTCATGAAGTGACTGGGGATGGGAGACAAGGATTCATTTGAGGAAGAGGATGGCTTCTGAGTTCCTGCTTTGATCCCCAGGAAGAAGGACCACTCTCTGGGCAAAGTTTAGAGCAAAAGGATTTGCATGTGACTGTGTTTATTATACTTTCTCGTTGCTCAAAAATCCTTGCCTCCAATAGTGACATTTTAGAATATTTTGACTGAATTATGTAAATGTGAAATAGTTCTGCCTCCTCTAGCAAAGGCTGAATGAAGCTGCCCTTTGAAAACAGGGCAGCAAGAGTTGGGTTAAAATTCAGCACCCACTTTGTGTCAGACATATTCACACGTTATCTTTCCCTCTGCTGCACCAAGATCCCCTGAGGTCGCCATGGCAGGCTCTCATTAGTAACACAGATACTCAGATGAAGAAGTATGTGCCAGCCCAGAGCCCATGCTCGACACATCAGGACGACTGGGTATCAAGTCAGCTGACTCCAGGTCCAGTGCTCTCTCCACAAGTCCTCAGAGCCCTCCAGGCAGCCTTCAGAGGTGTGCCTCCTGCCCCTGGCGGTGCTCGCTCCTCCCGCCTCCACCACCAAATCAGGATGGTTTCACCATCTCCCTTCTGTGATTGGCTAAGCTTCCCAAAGTGTGGGCTGGACCCGCTAACACCAGAATCTCTGGAGGGGCTGGTTCAAACACAAATTCCTAAAGGATCTACACTCATAAGTTCCCTAGATGACCCTGAGTTTCATTAACGGTAAAGCTTAATTAGTTACTCCTCCTGGCATATTCCATCTCAAGAGAGGAGATGCAGTGTTGGGGTCCAAAAATCACACCACTACCGCCAAGGCAATTCAGCGCCCCGACCCGTCGTGCATCCTTCCCCACCAGGTTTCCTGCCTCTAGCATCTTTCTTTTACTTTGTTTCTGCAACTTTTCACTTTTCATTTAGTGAACAGTTCTCTTCTCCCTCCTGCCTGACAGCTTTATAGAAGGTGGTCAGACAAAATATGCTATAAGTGTTCAATATACAAAATTGAAGGTTAGAAGGTTGAAAAAATGATTTTTATAGAAAATGTGTGTGTATGATTACTTGTGTTTTGTATCTGTATGTGTCTGTGTGTCTGAGTGTGTCTATGTGTTTGTATGTTACATACATGTTTGTGTGTCTCCATATTTGTGTGTGACTTGTGTATACAATGTGTTTGTGCCCTTGTGTGTGTGATGTATGTTTGTGTACATATGGGTATGTGTGCACGTGTTTGTATGCATATACAAAGCCTCCTTCAGACAGTTCCACAGAAAACATCCATTCTGCCTTCTGTTTAGAAGTTATTTTCACAAATCTGAACCTGGAAATGCCATTCCCAGCCTTTACAAAACTCTTGAGTTTCCACCTCAATCCCTGAGCCCCATCACATCAGCATCACACCAACAGTGATGTGCCCCTGAATCCCCTAGTAATGGGCTAAAAGGTGGGGCTGCCTGGTTTTGAGCAGAGCCCGAGACTACATTTCTAGCCAGCTCCCAAGGAATGCCGATGCTGCTGGCCTCGTGACTGCACTTTGAATAGCAGATACTGGAACACACAACACGGAGGCTGGTCAAATGTGTGATTTCAGAGTTCAGGCTCCCTGCTATGGAGAAAGCATTGGACACTACCTTGTCCAGGAACCTTGGGCAACTGTTTCTTGTTATAATTTGTTGAACGTCTCTCTTTCTAGTTCCACAGTGGACCTTTTTATATGTCACACCCCTCACCCTTATTCCAAGAAGATCAGTCACTGAAGCTAAGAATAGAAGTCTTCGCGTCTGAGAAGGTGGTGTAGAAATAGGTGGTGAGAGGCTGGGTGATCTCCACCTCCTTTGAGAAATTATTTCATTGTTTTGGGCCAATGGCAACCTATTTGTTTTTCTCCCAGTAGGTTTCTGCTAAGTGGCATCTCACTTCAAATATAAGGAACAGACATTAGAATTTCTCCCTTTGAATGCATTCCAGTTTGTTTTGTTTCCCAAGCTCCAAACACAGCCTTGGGAATGTATCTTGTAACTCAAAGGAAATAAACATTGTCCATCTTTTAAGACTAAGGGTTTGTGTGTTTTAGGTATTTCCATTAGGAAGATGGAAGGGAGGTGAGAACATCACTGAACATTAATTCTCTGATACTGGAGGTACCCTCTGAAATTTAAGAGCCCCACTTTAACAAGTTTGGCATTTGCTGTCTGCAGGTCTGAACTTCATGTGAGAGCAGTTAGGAAAATTCACTGGAGGTGTCAGATTTCTTTATAGTAAGTGATCGGGATGATAAGGCTGTATTTATTAACAACTTCTTTCTTCATGCCTATCCACATGCTTAGTTTTCACCCACATTTTTAATGTGCCTTTTGAAAATTATATGGACTACCTAGTAAAATGTTAGTGTTTCTTGTTCCTTATTTTATTCGGTCTATTATGTTTTCCTTTGTAAAAAATAAGCATGATGTACTTTTCCCTTCATCATCTCTGCCTACCCAGGAATTCACAGAAAAAAAAGTCTTCTCACTGTGGCCAAGTTATTTTTTGCAAAGAATGTTACAGCAGGATAAAGCTCAGTCTCCTGGAAGGGGGTGCTGCCCCCTTACTTCATCTATACCAGTACCGTCATGCAGTGCCAGCCTTGGGGCCTTGGCATCGCCATTTCTGCTGTCTAGAACTCTTTTTCCAGAACTTTTTTTCTAGAACTTTTGCATGGCTAGCTTCTTTGGCATTCTTCAAGTCTCAGCTGAAATATTCCCACAGCAGTAAGGCCTTCTCAACTATTTTATCGAAATAGGTACCCCCTCCCACCAACACTCACATACATGCTCTCTCAATCATAATGTAACCCCACACTATCCAATAAAACTCTGCAGTAATAGGAATATTCTAGAGATGCCTTGTCCAATGTGATAGCCACTAGGTACACGTGGTTCTTGAGCTCTTGAATGTGCCTCGTGCAGCTGATGAACTGGATTTTTTATTTTATTTATCTTTAAATTTAAATAGCTACATTTAGCTACTGGCTGCACTGAACAGCACAGCTTTAATGTATCAACCTGTTTCATCCCTTTACATCCCTCACCTCTAACTGAAATGACTTTATGCATATAGTTTACCTTGCCTACCAGCTGTCTCTTCATCCCAGAATGTCCTTTTTCTTACCTGCTGGTTATCCGGTGCCCATTGTAGGGACTGACATATAGTAAGTCCTCCGTGAATTTTTGTTCAATTAACTTCAAATTAATATATGCCCCTAAGAGCACTTTGCTGTTTGTAAACGCTGTTCCAAAGGTCTTGGTTTCTAACGATGTTGTTTTCCAATACAAAATCCAGGAATCAAAGTCTGGGTAGTGGTGTAACAGAAAATACTCTCAAGTTGACTCCCTTTACAGTTGGTTTTATGAGATTCAGCCCAACACTTGGCATTCATCCTCATCGCTTGTATCTCCTTCGTGTCTCTCTGTCTTTCCATTATGTTAAGATGGACCTAGAGTCTGCCCCGTCCAGTTCCAACATATTTGCATATTTGGCAAATGTGAATTCTGTCCCTCTGTCCTGCATGTTGCTTATGAGACTAGCCAAGTCTTGTAGGATGTGGAAGCTTAGGATTCAGATCCAAGACATGTTGTCTTTGGACTAGGTTTTGGTTGTAATAAAGTCAAGTCCTTGGCTATTTTGGGAGGACAAAAGGCCAGACCTTGATTATTACATGAAATTGCTCCCAAAGCTTGCTTTTCATTTCCTTTGTTTAGCAGGATTCTCATAGTGGCTTTAAAAATGAACAGAAAAGTACAAAAGTTCACTTGTGTAGCTCTCCTTAGAGTGCAGATGTTCTAAGGCTCTGCCTATTGAATTTTTTCTTAGCTAAAATGTGCATGGACTATTTTATCTACCCCAGAAATCAAAGTGTGTGTGTGTGTGTGTGAATTTGGTAGTGAAAGGATGAAGTAATGTTAAAAATGAAAAAAAAATCTGCTGGTTTCATTTTTGTTTACTTTCAAATTCTGTCCAAAAGTGTACATCACACATGCATAATGCAACTGCTGTGTTGTGTATTTTCACATAATATTCCAAGTAGATCAACAAGGTTTACTAAGTATTGTATCTAATGGCTGTGTTCTGACATCTTGCTACAAAACCATTCATTCAACTAGCCCTTTTCCACTGGACATTTAGTGGATGCCAGTGTTATCTCATTATTAGAAATAACACTCGGGTGAATATCTCCGTGTGGGTAGTGTCATCTGTCTCAGATAGTCCCAGGAGTGGTATCCAAACCGAGCAGTGTGTTAGTCCTTCATAGATTTGTTGAAGTTTGCCATGCTACTTTCCAAAGGATGCAATCAGCTTATACCACATTCATGGGGCGTGAGACTGCTGATTTATAACAAAAGTGTTTCTCTTTATTTTCCTAATTCGGGCTAGTTTTGACAACGGCGTTGATAATAACAGCAGTAGCAACAATGCTAGCAGCTAATACCCTTGAGCTTCGTGACAGGTATTACAATAGGTGCTTTAGAAACATCATTTGTAGTGATTAACAATGTAAACTCTGGAGACTGACTTCACAGGGCCCAATGCAGACTGCACCGCCCAGCCTCTAATTGCTTCCAGTGCCTCCTCACCAGTGGTCCTTAGGGTCACAGTGAATATCAACTGAGTTAATGTAATAGAGAACCTAGGTGAGCTGGATAACGTTGGTTATCATTATTCCTAATTATAAGTGTTTATGAACCCATTTTACAGATGATAAAACTAAGAGATTAAGAGGTCACATAGCTAGTGAAAAGTTGTGCTGGAATTCCAATTTCAGAGACCCTTTCCCAAGGATTCCAATAACAGAGACCTTTCCTGACTGAAATACTCAACTGGCACCCAATGCAGGGACCGCCACTAATATACAAGAAGTATTACTGTTGCCACTGAGTTAAATCACGGCAGAATAGCACAGAATTGAGAGAATAAGATCTCTGTGGTTCACTGGAAAAGCCATAACATAATTCCTTGTTTCCAAGCAACAGTAAAGCTGGTTTCTCTATGCTATTTTCTTCATTCTTGAGATCTGAAGGTAGTTCCTTACGGAAGTGTCTCACGGAATTGTGAAATCCCCCATGGATTATAAAGGCCTGGTGGGAAGGAATCCTGAGGTCTCACTCAGGACCCCTGCAAGCGCCTTCGTTGCCTCCGGAAAGTTTTCTATAAATACTGGCCTGAATTTCTCCTAAACATTACCATAAACACTTTTGGTTATTTCTTAATTTACTCTGTTCATAACTGCTTAGTCAATTATTTTTATTAGCATAACATTCCTTTTAAGCATAATGATGTTGGAAAAACAGAAACAGTAGAAGCACATTTTCTCAGCTATGACTGATGGCTAGTGTTTTCTTTCTTTCCTTTCTTTTTTTATTTCCTTTGCAGATTTGATGAATTAATTGTAAATTTCCCACGGGGGACCTAACATGAACTGATCTTTGTCTTTTATTCTGTAACATTTAGTTTCTATTCTAGTCCTGGCGACCATCCATTGAGACCAAACTCTGAACATTGCCAAGGACTCATAAAATTGCTGATATAACCTACTTTCTTCAGAGAACCTGACTCCAATTTTCATAATGAACTAATGCCTTCTTTCTCTCCCAATCTCTTTGCTCCAATAGCTATTCGTGGAGACCATTGATGTCAACGGCAAAACTCTGGAGGGGCCTGTCCCTCTGGAAGTCATCGTGATTGATCAGAATGACAACAGACCAATCTTTCGGGAAGGCCCCTACATCGGCCATGTCATGGAAGGATCACCTACAGGTATGTTAAGTTGGCTTGCTATTAGCATAACGCGAGGGAAGTGGCATACTGTGATCTTGGGGGATTCTAAAGTTGGTTTTATCTCCGCACTAACTTATTGGTGGTATGCATCAACGGTGACGTGTTATTTCCCTGGATAGAAGCAAGAGCTGAAAAGCTGCAGCTCTGAACATGACTGGGGTGTTGCAAACGATGAGAATATCTTCCTTTGCGTTCAGAGGTGATCCTTCAAGGATAACTGACATCTGAGACTCCGATGTAGGGTTGATGTTGGACACCAGGTAAATATCTAGCTCACCCTTGTGAGGGCCCAAGGCTGAACGTGGTGGTACAGTGGGACTTTGAAGAGAATTAAGATTTCCCACAGCAAGCTCCCTTGTTATTTCTTTTAATAATTGCCTTTTAATAAGAACGATTTTGGGACAATGGGTAGGACTTTTTTCTCTCTCTCCTTAGAGGACGTGCATGGGGAAATCTTTTGTCTTCAATCAAAGGGCCAAAGGCAAGACATTTTCTTTCTCTCTCTGGCAATACGGGTACCTACTGTTATGGAAATCACTCCAGGTTACTGTGGAGCTCCTGCTATCTTTTCCCCACGTTCAACCTTTTTATCAGGGGAGGTTTTAGAATTTAGAGTGCCCTTTTTTGGCCCACAGATACTAATTAAAGCATTCCATGGCCAGCGGCAGAAGTCACTCCTGAGTATAATGCTTAGACAGTAAAGGGCAAAGTAGAAGAATTCCTCTTTTAAGGCTGGACTTTGATTTGAAGCTTTACGTTTGATGAAAGCAAGCTGTATTAAGGGTATCAGTGTTGCTGCATCTAGATTATGACCAGTTGTCAGCAAAAGAGTCATTCCTCAGGTGGGACAGGAGATGGAAGCTCAGGGACTGCTTTGGCTGGTTCTTTTTCCCTCTTTGATTAAGTTGATGGGATGTATCAATAACATGTAGTTACCTGAGGCTCTGGAAGCGTTGTCATGGCAACCCACCTAGCTGACCAGGTGCATAATTGTATGCAAGGTGCCTAAAACCTCCCTTCTGCCTGAAGGAGTGGGGCTTCTGTGCGCCTCATCACATAGATCCCCAGGGGCAGGAGCAGCCCTCTCCCTTCTGGGATTTGAATGCATTCTGCATAAAGGAGAGGGCAGTGGGGTTAGCGGCCTGGAGAGGCAGAAAGCCGGCAAGAGGAGGTGGGTCAGACCACTTCAGGGCAGACCTTCCCTGTGGTGCCGCTTAGGCTGATTTGGATGGAGAAACAGCTTCCAGTGGAACACACCTTGGAATTTGGGTTTGATGTTTACAGAAATCTTAAGCTGATGAGCCAAACAAGTTAAGAGAACCAATGGGAAAAGCTATTAAAGAGGCTGGAATTGGAGCAGAGCAGAAAAATGATTCCCAGTTTCCATCTGTGGTACCCGGGACCTGTATGTGAGTGAGTGGAATTCAAGATGGTCCGGAAAAGTGTTCTAAATGTAAATGACAATGGTTACACTCGAGGCGGCTGTGAGACTGCACGTCCTTGTATGTTATGTATGTGTGTGATTAGACAGTGTCCAATTTTTTTCCTCTTCATTCTTCTTTAAAGTTTCAGAAAGAATTTCGATTTTATTGCTTTATATATATGTCGTATTTTCAGAGAAAAATGGAATCCTTTATGCTCATTGAATTTCTGAAAGCACAGAGCAATTTGGTCAGGGTGGACGCATATCCAGGAAAACATAAACCCCCTCAAACTTCTATTTATGATCGGTATTATCCTATAAAAATACATCAAGACTCAGATGTCTGTATGGAGTGGTTTCTTCCAGCTGTGCAGAATTTGGCCTGAATCATTGTTTTTCTTTTGGGCACCCTCTGGGTTGGACTATAAAGCAGAAATTGAAAAGAAGTCAGTCAAATTTGGGGTCAGGAATGTAGAAATGTTGTGGAAAACTAGAGGAAAAAGCACTTAGACTACTTAGTGCCTTGTGAGAAAGCTCAGGCAGGTGGTCCCCCAAGCATCCATGGGGACAGTGGGAATCTGGGAAGGAAGGTGGTACCCCTTTTCCAATCCCCTTCCCTGGCTGATGCCACTTATAAGTCATAACAGCAAACCTTGACCAGCTAGAGAAATGATGGCCTCTTCCATTTCCACAATGTCCTGCTCATTTGTGGCTTGTGGTCCTACGTATTGCATCCATTTCACAGAGGGGGTGGCTAACCCCAAAAAGAGTTCATCGACTTTGCCAAGTTCACACAAATAATAGTTGAGGGACAATGCTGAGGACTCAACCTGCGTCATCAACCCTCAGATCACGTGCTGTTTCTACATGCTGTTTCACGTGCTGTTGTGGGTCAGTCCACAAACTGCATGGTGAAAACAGCCATTGGACGATTTCACGCGTGGGTGGGCACTTGCCAAGCACCGAGAGGTTTCTATACTTGGTGTCGTTTCCTCCACTCTACAATTTCCCACCCTCAGGGGTGGATCCCACCTTCCCATCATGCAGATGAGAAGACTGAACTTCACAGAGGTCCGGGAACCTGCCCAAAGTCACCCAGCTCGGGGATGGGCTGGCACCGCTGTCCGCGTCTGGTCTCGAGGCACAGGCTCTTTCCTGGGCACTGTGCTGGCCTTGGCCACCTTCTCTCACAAGGACTCTCTGCAGGCCCAGCTGAAGGGAAATATTTGTGCAGTTTAGTTCCTGACAGAAAACGACCAGCTCCTCTGACCAAATAGTCGCTTTTCATTTAACGTGAGCTGTTGCTCAGCCTCTAGGGTTAAATGGTGTTAAACGCCGGGGCCCTTGTCATCGCTCACATGACTTTCTTCTGAATTCGCAGAACCAGCACCAGCCCCACGCTCCGAAGGGCTCCATGCTTGGTTTACTGCTCCACTGCCACCATCTTAAAATTCTTAATAACTGTTCAACAAAGGCCTTGCATTTTCATTTTGTGCTAAGCCCCGAAAATTAAGCAGCCAGTCCTGTGCATAGCACTGGAGCCTAGAGCTGGGGTTGCTGCTCCGCTCAGCTCCTTAACAAGGTGAAACCGCCGGCAGGTGACAGAACCTTCTAGAAGCCTCAGTCGCCTCGTCTGTAGATGGGGTGGGTAGAGTAGTACCCGCCCTAGAGAACTGTACACAATGATAAGATGAGACAATGTGCTTCACTCAGTGCTTGGAACATATGTAATGTTTAAGATGTGCCAAAGTATTGTTGAAGCTGCAATTATTCTTATTATTCTGGCTGCATCCCCTTTGGGGAAGGTAAGGCAAAAAGAAATACACTTTGAGTGAAGGAACATCCATCTCCCAACCAACCAGGCATCATTTTCGTGTCACAGTGTACCCGGATGCCATCAGCACCAATCCATCACGGAGGAAGGTCAACCAGATTTATCTGTCTGTGCAGACAGGAGACCATTTCTAGCTGCTCAGCACTAAACTCCAGGGTATTGTTTTGGGGAATCATTACTAGATGAAGGAAGATCAACAGAAAATAATAGTCTTTGAACTTTGCAGATTATGGACTGTTCTTTTGTGGAGTCACAAGGCATTGATTTATGGGACCCGAGCCCAGGTCCTAGCTGCTCCTCAGAGCCAATCAGAGCTTTGGGTGAGTCTAGTGTTTTCTGAATGCCCAGTGCATGCCAAGACCTCATGTCCAGGGTTAGGTAGAGGGCTGGGACTCTCATAGTTCCTGAAGGACACACACACCAGGGCTCCAAGATGCCCGCTGGCATCCGTCCCCCAGCGTTTCGCCTCCAGTGGTCCTCTGCGCACCTCTGAGAAGGACCAGCCATGGGGGATGGTGTGCAGGGATTCGTCCAGAAACAGACCCTGAGATGAGGTTGAGGATGTGATTTACCTGGTGGGTTCAGGATCCCAAGCTGTGGGAAAGGGAAGCTTGTCAATTGGAGGTGCCACATTAAGCCACCTCCCAGAGTGGGCAATTCTGAGCTTGAACCCTTAGGGAGGGAGGGCTTTGGGAAGTGATGGAAAACACACACCTTGAAGTTACCCCATCCTGGGTTCCAGGGAGCTGTGCTGTCCAAACCCCAGCCCAGCAGACACTGATTAAGAACTCTCCCCAGGGAGACTTTAATTCCCAGGCTCTTTCGGCAGCTGGGAACATAAGCTGGGTTCCAGCAGCCGCAGGAGCTGGCTGTTGGGTTGGCCTCAGCTACGCTCTGGCCTCCGTGCTTTCTGCCGCCTGGTGTGTCAGGAGGGACAGCTGGGAGAAAGGCACCCACCACCCGGACAGGTGGAGCAACTTTGAGATTCATCAGAGGAGGCAAGCAGTGGGAAAAGCATCTCAGTCCCCAAACTGCATACCTGAGAAAGATAAATGTGACGATCTTTCTCTTTAGAGGGGAGACAGGACCTCAAGGTGCGTGTTCTGAGTCCTGAGAGATACCTGTTGCTTAGTTGTGTGCTGAGGCTTCTTGAGGCTGTTGAACAGGAGCAGAGATTAGCTGCTAAATCCTCATCTAACGTCTGAGCCGAGGACTCTCGCCCTCTCCTGCTTCCTGTATTTTCTTCCATCCAGTATTTGTGTTGAGCATCTCTTCTGTGCCAGCACGGTTCTAATCTGAGGGTTAAGCTGCGGACGGGCCAGATACTGTGCGTTCCCCCCTGGTCTGCAGAGCCCAGCAGGGAGATGGAGATGAGCAACGAATAAATCAGAATTGAAAGTGTGATTGGTGCAGTGCGGCCATAGGGACCACGCACCCCTGGAGCAGGGAGTCCAGCCTCTCTGAAGAGGTGATGTGAGGAGAGCAGGGAGTTTATCTTTTGTTTTTCTTCTTGGACCCACCTGAGTTTCTGTTCTCCAAGACTCAGTTACTTTAATTTTTAAACAAATCCTACCACACCAGACACAAGGCAACCAGCCCATCAAGTGGCCTTGGGGACAAGTGGCTGTCCTGGGAGCTCAGCTTTGCTCAGCACACACTATTGTCCAAAACAGCCTGGGCTAAATAAAGATGGTTTTGATATCTGAGAGTTGACATTTGAGGCCTGGCTCAGCCTGAATCCTCAGTCTGTTGCTATGACCAGGGGGTCAGGCCCCTTTTCTGGTCACCTATTTCCTCGTTGCAGTAACTGCAGTGTGGCCTGTCAGTAGACCAGCTCTCCACTTTCCCTGGGCTGGTGTTTAGACTTTCACATCACAGATCCTTCCATTCTCAACTCTCCCAGGCAGCACATGGGCTTCTGGACTATTTGGCACAGGGTGATGCTTTTTTTTTTTCTTAAGAAGAGAAATTTCTTTTAAAAATAAAGCAATTTCCCTTTCTTTTCAGCTTTTTTTTAAGTGGAAAGTACAATTGTGCTCCAATCTCACCATCCAGGGGAAACCACAGTTGCCACCTTGGGGGGCGTAGTTCTAGGGCTCTCCCCGGGCACCTCCACACACAGAGATGCACACACAGAAGTGGAGCTCTGCGTGCTCTCCTGTAACTCATTTTCTTCATGCCACAGGGTCCTGCGGACATTTTTTTAAATCAGTAAATATCAAGCCATATCATTGTTTTAAACGGCTGATGTTTGTATCTGCTGCCATCTAGTTAGCCAGTCCCTTGCTGATGCCAGTTGTTTTCACTTTTCCTTACTTACCATCAGTTCTACAGGGGAGAACACATCTCTTCCCACTTGTGTGACAGTTTCTTTAGGATAAATACATACAAGTGGGGTTGATGGGATGGAGGGTTTGCTTATCACATTCTGATGTAGATTGAGGTGATGCTTCTATTCAGAGGATTACATTCATATCTCGGCTAAGCGTATGCATGAGGATACAATATTAGTCTTTCTTTTCATGTATGAACATAACTGATGGACATTAAAATTTTTTTTTTGTTTTTCTGGATTATGTCTCCAGTGTTTCCAAGTTTTTGTGGTCATTTCACTAACTGTATCTGTAGGTTGTGAACTGGCTTGCTGTAAATGCCTCCCTGGGTCCTGTGGTCGAGGAAGAGGCCTGAAATTGTTGATTCTGGGGTCTTAGCTGAGGGGGGAGTCCCGGGAGCAGATGTCATTCCATGTGGCAGTGTCACTCCGATTGGATTAGGGCAGCACTTGAATTATGGTACAGTTGACCATGAAACACAATTTATGAAAGAGTTGCGTGATCTAATCAGAGACATCTTCCCAAAGGGATAGTTCCAGAAATAATGTGTACCGAAACTGTTGATTTATCTGAACGTCGCTAGCCACTCAGGATACTGAATCTCCACCAACTTGCTTCTAAATATGCCTGGGGTCCCCACGTGATGTCTTCCAGGGGCTTCAAACCAAGCCAGCCAACAACCTTGTCATAGGCACTAGGGTTTTCCCTCCTTTGTACATCAGCCCCTCTTTGGTGGACATCGCTGCATAGATTAGACCCATTGCTGCGGGTCGCCTGGAGCCTTCGAGACACCACAGGGCTTAATGAGACAGTGGAGGATGCCTGGACCCCTTTATTCTATTAAAAGGATACCCCATCAGTAAAACCGCAGGTTGCACGATTAATGTGGGTAACTTTGAAAGCAGTTCTTCTCATTTTTATTCATAGCCCTCTCTTCTCCTAAATGGCATGAGTCCATGAGGCTAGGACCAAGGCAAGAAACAGACACCGCATTGTTTTTGAATCACTCTTCTCTAACTGTGAGGTCTATGTTCTTGGCCAGCCTTGTGTGTCTGTCTCCCCCCTTCCCCGCCCCCCGTGCCAATCATCCATGCTTATGCTCATTCATGTCAGAGCTTCCCGTTATAGGTTCTGAGCATAACTGGCTGAAATGGAGAGATACGGAGGTTACTTCCTTATAAAAATAAACACTTAGTAGCCCTGCCCCACTAATTAGTTAGATATATCTTAGCCTCAGGCTGGGATCATCCCACTGTCATTTCCCCATTTGGGAGACAGAAGGATTTGTGACATCAAATATTGAAAAGTAAAATTAATTAATTACCCTAATTAAAATAAGATGCTAATTTAAAGCAGAAGGAAAGTAAAGAAGCATTGGTAGCTTCAGAAGTTTAGTGATCATTCCACATTTTGAGAGTGAATCTGATGAGGGTTTCAGTCAAAATTGAAATCAGGGGACAGCAGCTACAAAATCAAAATGAAAACGTCCCTGAGTTGTTACTGCACAGAGCACTGTGGACATCAAGGCTGTCAAAACTATCCCTGACGCCTGAGGATCCACTCGGAACAGTCCAGGAATTCTTAGTGCTACAGAGTAGCAGATCCACAATTGCATTAAATGTGAGAATGTCAGGGAGACCCTTATTTCAAATCAACTCCTGATGACATTTCTTCCAGCAGAACCATTTAACAAATACTTACTGGGCCGCTTCTGTAAGTCAGATAACATTCGAGGTGGTGGAGACGTAGCAGAGGCCAGAGGTGTAGCCCTCTAAAGACACTTGCATTTTACTGGGAGGATAAAGAGAATTAGCAATGAAAGGAATAAACAAGATAATTTACAAATTTACTTACAATTTAAGTCCTTTGGATAAAATAGAACAAGATGATATGACAGAATGACATGAAATCCAGGAAGGCCTCTCTGAGAAGCTGACATTAAGCTGAGACCAGTGAGAATGCAAAAGCCACAATGTAAAGGGACCGAGTGAGCACGTTCCAGGCAGAGGGATCAGAAAGTGCGAAGGTCTGAGGCAGGGATGACAGATGTGGGGCAGAGAAGGGGCCACTGTGGTGGGAGAACGTCAGCAAAAAGAAGGGAGCCAGACGAGTTCCAGGAGATAGGCCAGCACAAAATCATTCAGCAAGCTGTGGGCTGTGGGCTTTGGGACACCTCTGTCCCACTAGCTGTTGTTTTTTTAAATAAAGTTTTATTGGAATACAGCCATGTCCATGTATTTAAGCACTGACTATGGCTGTTTTCACATGATGCTGTTACAGTTGGGTAGTTTGCAGAGAGACTATGCATCCCCCAAAGCCAAAAATATATACTACCTAAATATATATATTTTAAATTTATAAAATATATTTATATATAGATACCTAAATATATATACATACCTAAACTACCTAGATATGTGTTTTTAAATATATTAAATATATATATGTCTATGTGTATATATATATATAAAATATATATATATTCTTTACCTGGCCCTTTACAGGAAAAGTTTGCAGACCCCTGGGTTAGAGCTCCATATGTTTTGATTACATTTTCAATTTAGTGGAAAGCCCTTGGGTGGTTTTCAACAGGAAAGTGGTAAAAATCTGATTTTACTATTAAAAGATGACTTGTGCTACCCCGTGGAGCACAGAAGTAGGACATTCGGGGCTATTTCAGCATTTCAGGTGCAAGAGGACCGTGGCCTGGACGGGGTGGTAACCGTGGAGGTGACGAGAGGAGGTCACATAAAGTTTCTGTGGCGAGCCCATGACCAATAGGGGAATACTTAATACTGACCCGTTTTATGGCGCCGGATTATTGTAACCTATGCCAGCTATCTGGAATTATGGTAATACTGTAAACCTTAATAGGTTGATAAATTTTCCTCAAGTATGAACTTGGTTTTGCCTCTGATTTTCTTTTTACCGCATAGGCTTGAGGCCAGAGAACCAGACTGTCCTTTTGTCATCAGTTGTCAGCATTTAGCAGAGTTCCAGGCACACGGTAGCCAGTCAATAAATTCCATTCAATGAACAAGTGGCCCCAAGTGGCAGAAAGTATAAATCATAATAAACTTCCCTTTTTATCTGATTTTTAAATCAACGTTGTCTTTATTGGAAATTTAATTTATCCTTTAACAGACATCTCTGGAGTGCATTTTAGGTACCAGATAGGCTGATGCTCAGTAAACGTGGGGCTGGAGTGGAGATGCTAGTAAAACTAACACAGACCCCAACTCCGTGGAGTTCACAGACGAATGAGAAAGGCAGCAGACAAACACATCCTGACCCGTCAGTGCTGCGCAGAGAAAGGCAGGAGCCCAAGGAGCATCTTACTAGGACTGCGGGAGAAAGGCGGCTTCTGCCCTGGGGACTTGGAACCGTGATAACCGCCCATATATTTTTTCTAGTACTGGATACTGGTCTAGATTCTATGCCTATTTTTTAATGAAATCCTTCCAATTCTTTTACAATTGTGAAAACAGAAGCTCAGGGAGGTTAGGTTCTTCCCCCAAAGCCACACGGTTGGTGGGTGATAATGCTGTGATTCAGATTCATTCAAACACCTGTACCCTTTCATTTCCTCTCCGTTTACGCACCTGCGATCCTTTTACCACTTTACCCATGAAAATACTAAGATCCATTCAGAGCTGCCCCCCGCAGTCTAGGGAGCCCTTCCCTATTTGCATGCACATGAGCGTGTGTGCATGTGAGTGTGTGTGTGTGTGTCTCCTAGGTGAGAGGGAGAGGGAAGGAGAGAAGCAGGAAGTGAAACTACCAACCGTCCTTACTCCTTTGATCACAACCTGACTCGTCAGGTAACCCTGCAGCCCAGAGTGACAGGCGACAGACTTCGCCAGCAGAACCAGACCCTCCCCCTGGCGGTCATCTGGGAACCGCTCAAGGAGAACTCTTTGAGATTCATAAGGCAGCTAGGCCATCAATCAAGACAGTCCACAAACGTCAGTGAAAACAGATTTATAATCAGCAGAGAGCCTGATAAACCAGCTTATACTGCGGCACCGCAGCACTAAGAATCCCATCCCTTCTGAGGGTAGAGTCAAGAGCAGCTGCTTCATCCATCTCTACAAATACCTTGGAATCACTTCACCTTAATATATGAACTGTGTACTAAAAGAAGCCCTGAGTAATTTATGTATAGAGCCACCTCCCTTCTTAAGTAAATGGAAGAGATTCAACATTCTAAGTTCAGTGGGCAGAGGGCATATAAAATCTGTTTCAAGTATATGTTCTCTAAAATATAGGTCATGAATTGAGTTTTCCAGTATCAAAGAAAAAATTTTAATAGACTTACAGCTTTCTTACTTTAATGATGGCTGCCTTTAAAAAAAAAAAACCAATCATTGTACCCAAAGCTATTTTATTATTCAGAAGTCTGTCTCTTTTCAAAGATTTCTTAAAAGTTTGGTTTGGGGAATTTTACATGTTTTCTTCTTGCTCTGTTTTTTGTTGTTGTTGTTGTTTTTAATGTGTCATAGTTTTTATCTGCTATGTTCGTGGTTAATAACAGGCTGCTAACAGGGTAACAGGGATACCCACTTTGTGAGGAGGGCAGGCCAGAGCTCACGTTTCTGTGGTTGATCTCTGTATCTTCAGAGGTGCTCTCTTTTCAGAATGATGGAGGACCTCAGGGTCCGTTCCCTTGGCCACTGAAACCAGACTCAATGAGCTGTTTGCTGTCTGTCCTCTGCTTCTCTTCTCACTTCTGCAACTTCACCCTCTCTCTTGCTAAGCAGGTTCCATGCTCCTTGGCTGGAACCAAAGTCATGATCCAGGGTTTGAGGTGATGACTTGACTCATAACCTAGATACACAAAATTAAGTTAATTGGGTTCTTTTTGTGTGTGGTGCATCATTAAAAAATGGCAGGGTGAATTTCCTTTAATTTCAAAAAGCATGTTTGATGTGGTTTAACTTGAAATATTGATCCATGCAATGAAAACATAACCCAAGAGACTCACGCTGCTGCTGTCAAAGAAATCATGTTCTCTGAGTTCAGACATCACAGAGCAATGGTCCAGCTGAGGATGATTTGCCCCCCTCCTTGGGGGCAAACTAGGGGAGAGGAGTGTGCAGCTAGCATCTAGTGGGTAGCAGCCAGGGCTTCTGCTACACATCTTGCAATACAGAGGACGGCCCCCACAACACGGGATTATTTGGCTGAAGGATGTCAATAGTGCCCAAGATAAGAAACCCTGTCTCAAACTCTTCCAGACGATTGAAAAGGAGGGAATACTCCCAAATTCATTCTGTGAAGCCACCATCACCCTGATACCAAAACCAGGCAAAGACACTACAAAAAAAGACAATTATAGGCCAATATCACTGATGAACATAGATGCCAAAATCCTCACCAAAATTTTAGCAAATAGAATCCAACAACACATAAAAAAGATTATACATCATGACCAAGTGGGGTTCATCCCAGGGACACAAGGCTGGTTCAACATACACAAATCAATCAATGTAATACATCACATTAACAAGAGAAAGGACAAAAACCACATGATCATCTCAATCGATGCAGAAAAAGCATTTGATAAAATTCAACACCCATTTATGATAAAAACTCTCGCCAAAGTGGGTATAGAGGGAACATATCTCAACATAATAAAAGCTATATATGACAAACCTGCAGCCAGCATAGTTCTCAATGGTGAAAAACTCAAAAGCTTCCCACTAAAATCTGGGACAAGACAAGGATGCCCACTATCACCACTCCTATTCAACATAGTCCTGGAAATCCTAGCCACAGCAATCAGGCAAGAGAAAGAAATAAAAGGGATCCAAATTGGAAAAGAAGAGGTAAAAGTGTCATTATATGTTGACGACATGTTACTATATATAGAAAACCCTAAAAGGTCTGCACAAAAGCTACTAGAGCTGATTGAAGAATTCAGCAAGGTAGCAGGTTACAAAATTAATGTTCAAAAATCAGTTGCATTTCTTTACACTAACGATAAATCAACAGAAAAAGAAAGTAAAGAAACAATCCCCTTTAAAATAGCACCCAAAGTAATAAAATATCTGGGAATAAATCTAACCAAGGAGGTGAAAGAATTATTCACAGAAAACTATAAACCATTGATGAAGGAAATTAAAGAAGACTTTAAAAAATGGAAAGATATTCCATGCTCTTGGATTGGAAGAATCAATATTGTTAAAATGGTCACACTGCCCAAGGCAATCTACAGATTTAATGCAATCCCTATCCAATTACCCAGGACATATTTCACAGAACTAGAACAAATCATAATCAAATTTATATGGAACCATCAAAGACCTAGAATTGCTAAAGCATTACTGAAGAGAAAGAAAGAGGCTGGAGGAATAACTCTCCCAGACTTCAGACAATACTATAGAGCTACAGTCATCAAGACAGCATGCTATTGGTACCAAAACAGACATATGGACCAATGGAAAGAATAGAGAGCCCAGAAATGAACCCACAAACTTTTGGTCAACTCATCTTCGACAAAGGAGGCAAGAATATACAATGGAATAAAGACAGTCTCTTCAGCAAATGGTGTTGGGAAAACTGGACAGCAGCATGTAAAACAATGAAGCTAGAACACTCCCTTACACCATATACAAAAATCAACTCAAAATGGATTAAAGACTTAAACATAAGACAAGATACAATAAACCTCCTAGAGGAAAACATAGGCAAAACATTATCTGACATACATTTCAAAAATTTTCTCCTAGAAGAAATAAAAGCAAGAATAAACAAATGGGACCTAATGAAACTTACAAGCTTCTGCAGAGCAAAGGAAACCAGAAATAAAACAAGAAGAAAACCTACGAAATGGGAGAAAATTTTTGCAAGTGAAACCGACAAAGGCTTGATCTCCAGAATATATAAGCAGCTCATACGACTCAGTAAGAAAAAAATAAACAACCCAATCCAAAAATGGGCAGAAGACCTAAACAAACAATTCTCCAAGGAAGACATACAAATGATCAAAAAGCACATGAAAAAATGCTCAATATCACTAATTATCAGAGAAATGCAAATCAAAACTACAATGAGGTATCACCTCACACCAGTCAGAATGGCCGTCATTCAAAAATCCAAAAATGACAAATGCTGGAGAGGCTGTGGAGAAAGGGGAACCCTCCTACACTGCTGGTGGGAATGCAGTTTGGTGCAGCCACTGTGGAAAACAGTGTGGAGATTCCTCAAAAGACTAGGAATAGACTTACCATATGACCCAGGAATCCCACTCCTGGGCTTGTACCCAGAAGGAAATCTACTTCAGGATGACACCTGCACCCCAATGTTCATAGCAGCACTATTTACAATAGCAAAAACATGGAAACAGCCTAAATGTCCATCAACAGGTGACTGGATAAAGAAGATTTGGTATATTTATACAATGGAATACTACTCAGCCATAAAAACCGACAACATAATGCCATTTGCAGCAACATGGATGCTCCTGGAGAATGTCATTCTAAGTGAAGTAAGCCAGAAAGAGAAAGAAAAATACCATATGAGATCGCTCATATGTGGAATCTAAAAAACAAAAACAAACAAACAAACAAAAACAAAGCATAAATACAGGACAGAAATAGACTCATGGACAGAGAATACAGACTTGTGGTTACTGGCGGGGGGGGGTAGAGGGTGGGAAGGGATAGACTGGGATTTCAAAATTGTAGAATAGATAAACAAGATTACACTGTATAGCTCAGGGAAATATACACAAAATGTTATGATAAATCACAGAGAAAAAAATGTGACAATGAGTGTGTATATGTCCATGAATGACTGAAAAATTGTGCTGAACACTGGAATTTGACACAACATTGTAAAATGATTATAAATCAGTAAAAAATGTTAAAAAAAAAAAAAGAAACCCTGGCCTCAATGGAGAAAATGAAGAGTATTGGTTGTTAAGCCCAAATCTAAAGTCTGGAGGGGAGATGCCACAGAGTGTCGGTACCTCTTTGTGGTAAGCTCGGGGAGCTCGGGGATGAGAGATGGCAAGAACCTACTCCTCTGAAGACGGTTAGTGAGCATGTCACTAAAGTTTACAGTGAGCACCTTCTGAGCAGGAGCTGGTGCTGGGGCCTATGCTAAGGGATTCCTCTGAGTCACCACAGGAGCCCTAAGAAGTAGATGCAGTGATATCTCCACGTCTCCAGTGAGGGCATTGAACCATAAAGTTAGGAAATAGTTTTTCCAGGGGAGCAGAGACTTCTTCCTCAGTATCTATTCTTGTCTCTTTTTGTAATGGACCCCAGTCTACTGCAGGGGCAGTGCATATATCTAACAACTCTATTGTCCAGCCTCCCTTGCAGCTAGATGCAGCCGTGTGATGAAGTACCAGCCAGCGAGCTGTACACAGAGTGTTGTGTTGGGCTTCTGGGATGAGTTGGGAGCCAAGTCAGCTGGGAAGAGTGCCCTTTTGTCCTCCTTCTGCCACCTATTTCTTATTGCTACCTGGAATGAGGATATAATGGCTAGAACTTGTGCAGCCACTGTGCTTTGTAAAGTGGCTTTGAGAATGGAAACAGTGTCCTATGAAGGTGTGCAAAAATGGAAAGATACTGGATGGATTCCATTGCCTGTGGAATGTCATGCTGGCCCTGGACTGCTTCACTCCAGAATTATTTTATGTAAGACAATAAGGAGATTCCATCTTATTTAACTTACTGGTACGTTGGCTTCTCTGTGTTTGTTACCAAATCTAATAACAACTGACCTAGGCAGTGTCACTCAACTGGTAAGAATTATAAGCCAGACTGTGTGACTCCAAGTCATGCTTTTTAACTAATATGCTGTGCTGCTCAAGACATTCAGACCCACTTACTCCTCCGTACGCATTCCATGCCACCACTTTTTTATGGTAATCAGAAAATTGAGCCTTTGTTGGAACAAAAATGGCCTTCATCTCCTTCATTATCTTAGAGTTCTTTCCAGAAAGCATTCTAAGGTCTGTTTGTCATTATATATTTTTATTAGATTAAGAACATACTTATTGCCTTATGAGGGCAACTATCTTAGCTTGATGGTTTTGATTCCATTCCATTCCAGTAATTTCAGATCACAGTCCAGTGCTGAATTTACTCCAATAATGCACGTCATCACGTGGCTGTCAATTATGCCAACAGGCTGATGACCTGACCATGTCTCAAGGACTAGTGAGGGAGGGGGAAAGGAACAGGGCGTGTTAAGGGGCTCTAGAAGGTTTTCAGAGAATATTAATTTTTTTCTTGCCAGTGAGTCAATTGGAAAATGCATCAGGAGGATGTTCTTGTCAGTTCATCAGAGAGATCGATGCATTCTGACAAGAACACAGCAGAAGGGTTGAGTCCAAAAGACTGGGTCTCCGGTTATGTGTGCACTACAAATTGTGGGACCTTGAACATGTTGTCTTACCTCTCTGAGCTTTGGGTAACTCCTCTGCAGAATGAGGATGATGGGTTAGGGTTAGGTTTAGGGTTTGAACATGCCCCCAAAGGGTAGCTGTGAGGTTCAGTGAGAAAGTGGGTATCGAGCTTTGAGCACTTGGCCTGACAAAATCCTACTTGTGCCATCAATGTTAGCAGCTACTCACCACTTTTTTCCCCAATGGTGATAGGTTCCAGAGGGTCATAGGCTGTCATCTAGCATCTTGTGGGGGAGGAATGAGCTCTTCCAACCAGCAATGCTGAATTTCAATCCTGGCTTCCTCTCTTATCAGCTGTGTGAATCCAAGCCTTTATTTCCTCATTCTGAATTGATGATCAGGCACTGTGAAAGAATTTTGTATGCATTTGAATTAGACAAATGGAAATGCTGCAATATGAAAATATTAAGAAAGTCTCATTTGTGCACAAATTTAGACACAATGCAATCTCCCAAATTGCAAGCATTTGCCAGGAATCACAGAATTTTCAAAGTGGCTGGCAGGGCTTAACATAAACTTTAATGAAGTAAGTTCACATGCCATACAATGCACTGATTCACCCATTTAAAATGTGTGATTCGTTGGTTTTTAGTGTATTCACAGACTTGTGCAATTATTACCACCATCCATTTTGGGACATTCCCATCATCCCCAGAGGAAGCCCTGTATCCATGAGAAGTCATTTCCCATTTCCATCCCTCCAAACTCACCAGCCCTAGGAAACCACAAATCTACTTTCTGCCTCTATAGATTTGTCTACTCTGGACATTTAGTTTAAATGGAATTACACAATACGTGGCAGCTCTCACGCAGCAGAACGTTTATCTGTGTCATATGTACCAGGTATCAGTACTTCATTCCCTTTTATTGCCAAAGACAGGGTTTATTTTTAAATAAATCTGCTCTTGCTACGGATGATGCCGCTTTAGCTGATATAGATGAATACATACCATTCTTTGTCAAGATGAGTCTTGAATTATGCACATTTTCAATTAGTTGAGATACTTGAGAATATGTCCATCACATAAAGTATACCTGTTCTCTACTTATCCTGCAGTTTCATTATGAGAATTAAATGAGATAAATATGTAAGTTTTGGGCAGAGTTCAGTAATAGTGACCTCTCAAGAAATGGTCCCTCCATTTGGAGTTCTTTTATACCACATCTATTTGTCATCTGCTTTTGTGTTTCTTTCATCCTAAAGAATTCCCATCAATAAAGATTCCTATCAGTGAAGTCACAGAACTACTAAGAAGTGTTTTCTAAGAAGATTGTTTACCAAGTATCTCAAAAATTCTTTTTAAAAAATCCAGTTTCCATTAAAATGTCGAATTTTTAGAAACAGATCAGTGGCTCAAGTTAGATACCCCTGCATAAATTTCCACCAGTACCCTTCTAGTCATGAAGTAATCTGAGACCTTTACTTTTGCCACCCTGAGCACATTTCTGCCATGCCATTGTCATCATCGGGTGGATGAGACACCGTGAAAGATTTGAAAACAACCATGCTACGGTCCTTCCTGACATATTTCAGCCGGGTGTGTAAATGAAAGACATCAGGCATCCTCCATCCTTTCCCCTCTCCCTTTGCCCTTGGCAATTAGGTGCCATATCAGACATCTCGGCTCCTTCAACAAGCCATCACGGCTTGCCTCGTAGGGGAGAGACATCGGGATGGATACTTCGAAATTCATCATTCCATTTCATCTTCCCAATGATGCCGAGTGTTATTATCTCCATGTTTCAGATGAAGAAACATAAGCTCAGAGATGTTGGCACAGATAGTCAGAGGAGAAACTGTGAGTCTGTCTGGCTCTGTGTGACCTCTAATCCCACCTTCCTTCCAGGAGACTGCATTTCCTCTGTCTCAGTGTGGGATAATTACTTCTCAGAATGCCTGCTTGTCCTCCACAGTAAGACTTCTTTAGCCTTATTCAGTGGTCTCCGATGTAAGCACTCGGTGCCGCTCCCTAGCCAAGGCTGTGCATCAAAATAAGAAATGTTTATTTTATTGCTTATGGGGATGCAACGGGCAAATAACGAAGACTGCAGTGCAGTTTCGACTGAGAGCTTTCAGGCTAAGAAGCTGCTCTAGGTCATGACTGTTCACAGGGGTTTTTCCTTATAGTGTGAAACAGTCCAGCTCCGCCTGGTCCTAATTGCAGCTTAAAGGGGAAGGTCAGGCTACATGACACAAGGACAAATACTGCCAGGAGAAAAATTTCTAGAGCCAGAAAAACTGTAACCAGGGATGCAGCCATTCAGTTCAGCTAGTAAAACCTCAATCAGAAACGCTTTCAGCTGCAGGTAACAAAATAGCAATTAAAATGGCTTAAATGTCTCAGCTTGATTTGTCTTCTATTTCCTGAAGCTAGAGAGGTGGGCGGCTGCTGCTTGTATTTCAGTGATCTGAAAGTTAGCATCTCTGTGAGTCTTTGGCCTTGGTCTTGTGGCTTCAAGTCTTGTCACAGTGCTAAACATCACACCTGTGTTCAAGGAAAAAGAAAGAATAGAAATAAACAATGTCTATGCTTCTCATTAGGAATGCAGTCTTTACCACAAGCCCTCAGTGGTCTGTGATTAACCACTACCCTGAGTAGAACTGTTTGGTTACCCCTAGTTGCAGAGAGAACCATCTACAAAGCAGAATTTATTTATGTGTGTGTAAAGGTATACGTGTGTGTGTGTGTGTGTGTGTGTGCATGCGTGCATATGTGTGCACATGGCAGGCTAGGGATGAGAGGCTTGGGAGCAGATTTGGGATTAGCCAGTGACTGGTCCCCACCCAGTACCCAAAGATCAAGGGGCTTATTTAACTTTTAAAAGGTTAAAATGCGAGAGAACCCAGCATCTTCCAAGATTTTATTATGAGTTGTAGAATTCTTTGGAGGGGAAGGCCTGACTCAAAAGATTTCCTGGTTAAGTCAAGGAAAGGAACAAAGTCAGACTGGTTTCTCTCTGGTTCAAGTTCTCAGAGACTTCAGATCTAATGGTCATGTCAGTCTCCAAGATGATGCAGCACCAGAGCATCTGTTATGAGTGAGAAGTTCTGTGAGCTTGGCGTTCAGGAGAAGGTAGATACTTTGGAAAGGGAGCTCTTGGTACTGAACTGAATCATCATGAGATACCTGAGAAGGTGTGCTCCCCTCCACAGAGGAATGGTCTGAGACCCAGGTTGAATGTAAGATGGTCTGAGAGGAAGACAATGAACCTAGAAAGGGTTGCAGAGTGCCAGGTAGACATCTGACCTCAGGTGTGTCAGGACCAGCAGTGGAGGGAGAGAAGCTTGTGAGTAGCCTGGGTGTAGGGACCACATCACTGATGCTTCCTGATTCTCGATCGTTCACCCCTTTGGATTTAGCTAGCCTCCTTCACAGAGCTGCAACTCAAAAAATAAAAACTTTGTTGAATTATTTCAGTGTTATATAAATATTAACTGGGAATTTTGCTGTTTCATTCGTTTTGGAGAATCACCTCACCTCTTCTCATGAAGACCAAACTTTTGGCCGGGTCCTTGGTAGGAAATTGACCATCCAGGATCCTGAAGATAGACATACTAAACCCAAATGAAAAGTGCCAGATGTATTTTCTGCCAATGGCTCTAACTAGGACTATTAGTAGATGTGTTTTGGCCTTCCAGGCAGTCTCTCCCTCACTCTCCTACTTACTACTGAACGCCCAGCTTTGCTGTAACTATAATATGCAGGATATGCAGCTGTGAGTTTCATACATATCACTTCATTTCACCCTTGCATAATCTCCCAAAAACAGATAAAGGAATTCTCATTTACAGACAAGCACCTGAAACTTAGTGGGCAGGCCACTTACAAGACTCTCACAACTTCCCTCCATGTCTTTCCTTATACCATCTAAATTCATCAGCACAAAATAGACCATCTAAATGAAAATTTTTATTCAAGATGGAAAAGGTGACTTTAAACCCATGGTGGTTTTCACCATTGATCCATTGGAAAAACGGGCCAAAACTGCAGTTAACTTGGTTACTGTAGGGACCAAAGAAAGTCAAAAGGTAACTTTGGACTTTATTTTACGCATGCTTGTATTAGTCAGGGTTCCCCAGAGAAACAGAACCAATAGGAGATGATAGATAGATAGATAGATAGATAGATAGATAGATAGATAGACAGACAGACAGACAGATAAAATAAGGAATTGGCTTACACATTAATGGAAGCTTAGAAGTCCCCAGCTCTGCAGTCAGCAAGCTGGAGTCCCAGCGGAGACAGTGGTATAATTCCGGACCAAAGGCCAGCAGGCTTGAGATCCAAGAAGAACCAGTGTTTCAGTTCAAGTCCAAAACCAATGTCCCAGATCAAAGCAGTCAGACAGGAGAAGTCCATTCTGACTCAGCCTTTCTGTTCTACTCAGGTCTTCAGTTGATTGGAAGAAGCCCACCCATTTTGGGGAAGGCAATCTGCTTTACTTAGTCTACTGATTCATATGTTAATCTTGTCCAGAAACACCCTAACAGACACACCCAGAACAATGTTTGTTGAAATGACTGGGCACCCCATTGTTCCGTCAAGTTGACATGACATTCACTATCACAATGTTGTAGGCAGAATTCTGGCCTGCATGATCCCTACATGCAGGTCTTACACCTATGGTCATGTAACATGGCACGGGAAACTTTGCAATGTAATTAAGGCTGCTAATCAGCTGACTTTAACGTAGGGAGATTATCCTGGATTATCCAGGTGGATCCAAATAATCATAAGAGCCCTTAAAAGCAGAAAAAGCAAGTAGGAGAATAGTGAGAGATGAAGTAGCAGAAGAAAGTTAGAGAGATGAGGCAAGAACTAGTTCAGGGAATTTTAAAGCCTGATAAGGACAAAATATCTTGCTGGCACATAGATGGAGGTGGGCCGTAGGGAGGCCTAAGAAGGAAATCCACTCTGCCTACTTCCTGAATAAGTTTGGAAAGGATTTTTCCTCTGAGCTGTCAGCAAGGAACACAGCCCTGCTGACGTCTTGATTTCAGCTTCGTGACATCCTTAGTAGGCAAACCCTGATGAGCCTGACTGTGCCCAGACTTCTGACCCACAGAAGCTGTGAGATAATAAATGGGTGTTCTTTAAACCACTAAATTGGTGGCAATTAGAAATAGAAAACGAATCCACTGTGCGGTTTGCATCACCATACACACCAGCTTATGAGTGAAGTTGCTTTTCCCAAGAATGAAAACCAAAAGAGCCAACCAAATAACAGAAATAAAGAGAAACACACAAGCTCACCAACTGTTCAACAACTGTCAAAAGTTCCATTTCCAATGAGTTACCAACTCATAATTTTCAAGTACTCCCAATACCAACATCATCTGTGAATTAAAACAGCATCGAAAACAATTTTCAGGACATGTTTAGCAACACCCTAATGAAGCTCCCGTAATTATGAATGCTTTTGATATTCCTGTGATGCCACTAATTACGATGAACTCTCCTTTGAGGAGGTCACACCGACTGCATTAAGGAGCTTTATTGGCAGTTTCCCCGACTCACTCAGCTTTCAGAAGTAACGTTACCACTTGCCCACAGTTCACCTCACTTTCCCAGAGTAGACATCTTTCATAAGATGCTAGAATTTGGAGAGGAAACAACATGGACAAAGCAACATTATCCTTGCAGTTGGGATAAACCACATGCGTTAATGAAGTTCAACAAAACCTCAGCTGAGTTAACAGCACGCCAGTCAGCGGTCCGAGGATTCTACAGTCTGTCAGTCTCTCCCGGGATGTTCTCCTGCAAGATGCACAGGGAACCCATGTGTGGGAAGTAACCTTTCCCAATAGGCCCCTTAGCACGCTTGTTTAGGAATACAGCCTTCCCTGGCCTGTCTTCCAGTCTGAAATTCCTAGAATGTCTGAACTGTGGATCAGAAAGGATCACATGACCTTCTCGGGAGTGCAGTGATTGCTAATGTAAGCATAACGATCCACAGAAATACTGTAGAAATGAAACACTAAAATCATTTTCCCTACGTAGTTTGTGGTTGTCGCAATAGAACTGATCATCTGCATCGCCATTTTCAACCTTGGCTTTGACAACTTTTCCAGGATCAGAGTTTGGGAGTCTTTGGAGATTTCCACAATGATGAGAAATGAGATTGAAAATGTTTGCTATATAATGACATCTCAATAAGAAACAAATGGCACCCTCAAATTAAGACTGTTGAAGGAGGGCCTATTTTACAAAGGGGAAAAGCAAGCTGTAACCCTGAGCCAGTACCAACAGAGCTGTTTTTGTCCCCATCCCTGGGGAGTGAGGGCACAGTTACAGAGCAGGAAGAAGAGAGTCGTGTAGGGGGGCCCCTCTGAGAGGGCAGAGACCCACAGCAGGGGATACAGGCAGCTTTAAGGCAATGCAGGAGGGAGGAATCCTGGGAAATAAACACCCTGACCTCACTCATCCCCACTCCTTCTGATCTCCAAACCCAAGAGGAAGTCAAGGTTGAGTGTTTCTTTGTATCCATTTAATCACCGTGAATGAATAACCACAAAACCTTTGCAAAGATTCCTTACCATATTCCATTGGTTTCTAAACTGTTAGAGAGACTTGCTTTTGGCAAAGTAGAGAGTTACTTATTTTTTATTCATCCTTTAAAGAGAAGACGTTTTCTTTTCTGATAAAGTCAACGATCAGCATGTGTGCTGCTGTGTCCACTAATATTTGGTTAAATAAGATAATACCTGGGTAGAAAACTGTCCTCACATTGCAGTTTTCCTGGGTTGTGCATTTTGCATTGTCAAGGTATAAGGAGCATCTGAGTTGAAACCCATATCCTCTTCAGGATATGAGAGGATCCAGATCAGTGAATCGTTTCAAGGTAGAAGAAGTTTAATGAATACACCTTGGGCTGTATGTTCCTCCATTAGCATTTGTTATTACAGAACCATTAGTCTGTCTCCGGATGCTTTCCCACATACCTGATGGTGTCAGAGAATGACAGGTCCCCCATTACAGATGCATAATATCCTGCTTCCCGTCTCCTCTCAAACTCTGACTTTTCCTAGTGTAAATAGTATACTGCTTCCCTGAGAACTCGCAGCAAACCAGCTGGATCCTACTCAGAATATCTCCTTTCTGCCACATCTCCATGTGGGTAGCATGTATATACATGCTATATATATATGTGTGTGTGTGTGTGTGTGTGTGTGTGTGTGTGTGTATTTGAGCTGCAGAGAGCTTGAGTCAATTCTTTAGTAACTGTGGGGATTTTGCATCTCAAGAAATTCTGAAAACGGTGTCACGATGTAATGTAGCAGCAATTTAATTTGCTAGGTAGGGATTAAGAGCTGACAGATTCCCTCTCTTTAAGTTCCTTTAATTCCATCTATGCAAGTCAGAGAGTTCTGCATATTCCCCTGCCTCCCAGATGATGTGCTAAAAATGATTTCACTGTACTGCTCTCAGACATGCAACAGGCTAGGCAAAGCTGTTTAGTTACTTGCGATCTGTTTACATTACATAGAAGGTTGGTTAATTAGAAATAATCATGTTTCTTAATTAAGGAACAAATTAATTTTTAAAGAAGTGCTGAGACCCCCTTGGGTTATGGCTGATAAGGGACTAAGCACGTGGTCTGTGGTTGTGTAATTCTTTGCAAAGAGGATCTAAAATATGCGGTGACACAGGCAACAGCAACTTTGGAACTAAATATTTGTGGATTAAAAATTGTAAGCATTCCACTGACACCCGATGAATATCTTTTGTGTTTGAGGAACTGTGCTGGGGGACTCTGGAAACTCGAAGATGAGTGCATCAAAGTCAGACTCTTAATGGAGCTCAGGGTAAAGTGAAGGAAATAGGCTCATACATACAATATTTGCCAAAAAGATAAATGCTGAAAGAGAGATGAGTGAATTACCCCAGGAAAACACTGAGAGCAAAGCAAGCTGATGGGATGAAGAAAGGCAAGTATCATGCAAAGTAGGCATGTTAGGACAGTTTTGATTCCTGGTGACAGAAACCTAGTGACAGAAGCCCCTGTGAGTTTAAGCAGAAAGAGGACTATATTGGCTCATTCATTTAAAAAGCCAAGAGGGATTTCAGAAATGGTTGTATCTAAGTGATCGAATTATGTCATCAGGAATGTGTCTCACTCTATTTCTTGGTTCCTCTTTTCTCAATGGTGGCTTTCTAATAGGTGGCAGTGAACAACACTGTCCACTGGGCACTCTCCCTACTACCTGAGTAATTTCAGTCTCCCCTCACACTTTATAAAAGTATTATTTACATATAATTCCATTGAAAGTCTTAGGTATGACTCTGTCAACCCAGTTTAAGTGCGTGCCCATCTCTGAAATGATCAATGTATGCACAGGTGTGGTAGATTCCAAGCGGCCAGACCTGGGTCATCTGACCACACGTAGAGCCAGATGTGTGAGAAATGTGATGTCAGCTCTCCCTGAACTACAAGGACTAAGAGTCGGGGGCGGGGAGGTGGTAACTCAAAGGAAAATGAGCATGCTGTTACCAAGAGCAAGGAAACCAGATGCAGTTCATAAAAAGAAATACTACATAAAGTCTATTGGAGAGTTCTTGATGAGTTCCAAGTAGAAACACAGCATGGACATATTTGCATTGGAAAGAAATTATTCTGGCTACAGTGTGGAAAACAGGTAAGAGCGAAGAAGAGACAGACACTGCATGGGCAGTTTGAGTGTTAATAAGGGCCTGGTCTACAGTAGTCATGGTAGGCATGGTGAGGGTGAGGCATATTCAGGTGAGATTTAGGAGGTAGAAGGGATGGACTTGGGAGTCTCTGGTGGATTATAAATAGCTACAAATTTTTTGAGAGTCTATGCCCCTTCTCTCTGAATGGAGGTGGGCTCTTTGACTGCCTTGACCAGTAAACTATGGTGAAATTAACACTTGCCAGTTTTCACGTCCAGGCCTAAAGACATGGGTAGATTTCATTTTACTGTCTCTTGAAACACTTGCACAGAAGCCAGCACCATGTAAAAAAATAAATAAAGTCTGATTATCTGGAGACCATCTTTAGAAAAGCTCAGGTCATTTGGGGAGGACTTGAAGAATGAAATGCTACTTGGAGAGAGAAGCCAAAGAGCAGTGAGACCTCAGTCATATGACTGCAGGAGCCACATGCGGAGAGATTCTCCATTCCCAGCTGGCCGCATGTGGACCTGAGATGAACTAGCTAGCTGAGCCTTTCCTGAATCTTGACCCACAAAATCATAAGCAAAAGGAAATGGTTATTTTAATTCATTATATATGGGGAGTGGGGGGTATATTGCGCTGCAGTACTAAATAACCAGAACGGGAACTGAATTAAAATGAGAAAGAGGGAAGGGTCTGTGGCACCCATCATGGCAAGGACTATAGCAAATGCTAACAAATGTCAGCACAAAAGGTGAGACCACATCTAACCCACCCCTGTCCTGTGTTCCAAAGAAGCCTGGTCCATCCCATCCTCTCCTTGCTGAATCCCATAGCGTGTCTCTCTCTGTGGGTGTAAATTACAGACACAGGCTGCAGTCTCTCTTCCTCCTGGAATTCCCTCTTTGATGGGGCTGTCAAACATTTGGTGGATTTATTGTCAGTCACGGGGACTGTCAGTCTTCTTACAGCTGTATTTCATTTAAGTCCTTTAATGCACCCACTGGAGGTGACACATCCTCTAACATGCAACCACAGGCCATAAATGTAAAAACGAAAGTTACTGGATTGAGAAACAGAAGATACTTTTTGAGGCTCCAGCCAATGGGCTCTCATTTCTTCCACCTGATCATGACTCTCAAATTTATGCTAATTTGTAACCAGAATTGTAACCAGAAACCCTTGTTTTAGGAGTCAGTAGTATAGGTCTTGGGAAAGACAAAGGTAGGAGAGGTGAGACTGGTCTTTGTTTTGATGTCAGAGTGTCTCCTGGAAAGACCCTAGCACACAGCTAAACAACAAGACACTTCGTAAATATTAGAAAAAGATGTCCCCTCTGGAGAGATGAATTACAAAAAAAAAAAAAAAAAAAGAACCCATCCCTCTGGGTAGAAGCAGACAGTGATGTCTTGGTTTTATGAGTAACAGATGAGTTGGTATAAAGAAAAACATACCTCTTCCTCCAGGAAGTAAGAGGAAGACAGGCTGCTCATCAGTACCCTTGGGACCCCACAACCATATGAAAGAGCCAGGTCTTTGCTTCCAAGAAGCCTGCCTCACAGCAGCAGCACTGTCGCCATCATCTCTGCCACTTACTGAGCCCCAACCATGTGGTGGGCATTGTGGTTGGATGTGCATAAATTAACTCTAATCTTTGAAACAACCATGAGGTATAAACTCCACTATTGACTCGAAACCTCTGCCTTGCCCTGAAATGTACTAGGACTAGGAGTGGGAGCGCTGCATCACAGACCTGACCTTTCTAGCCCATGTGCGCCTTCCTCTTAAGTGGAGTGCGGTTTCTCGGAGAGATATACTGAGGGAAGCACACACTGGCCAGGAGTTTGTGGCAGTATTGGCTCTCATAGGGATGTTATTTTGTTGTGGTGCTGATTAATGGTAATAGACGTTGTTTTGTTTTCCATCCCTCAAAAATGGGTCGGTCCCGTTGAGTTAGGCAGGTCACATCTTCAGGTGGGATGCAAGTGTGGGTCCATCTACGTGGAAGCAGACGTAATGCAGCATAGCAGAGCATCAAATAAGCTGGCTTTGAATTCCTGCTCCATCTCGTATTATTTACATGGCTTTAGGCAAGTTACTTGGCCTCTCTGAGCCTCAGTTACTTCCTCTTTAAAACGGGATAGCTGCAGTTAGTTATAAGCATGCTGTTAACAGTGACTTTGATTTGTAATAAACACATATTAAACAGTAGAACTGTCATTTACCATTGTCCAAAGTTCAGTGAAAACACCCCAGTTCAGCCTAGGATCCAGCTGGTATTCTTAGCCTTCTAAGCTCACAGCACTGGCTCATAGTGAATTTGTGCTCAACCAGAAACTTGAGTATTTATTTCTTATAACTATTGCCAAGATAGATCTCTCAAACTTAGAACTAGTATATACATATGTTTGTGTACGTATTGGTGTGTACATACACATATGCTTTTTCCTGATGTCACATTTGCCGATTATAAATTTTATTTAATCAGCTTTATGCTATGGAAAGAATCTGGTATCTCATCTCGTTAACCTGGCTTATTGCCAAGTATTCCCAGTCCCTTTTTTAAAAATCTTAAAATTTCATATACATGTATTCTGAATCTTCACCAAAGTCATAGCATCTCTATAGGTTTGGGAGGGCACTGACCACATCTCTCTGAAGTATCAGCTAACAAATATTAATTGGATACCAGCTTTGTATCAAGAACTTTGTGTGAGTACTGTTGACTCTTCAATGTCCAATATCTACTATGAAGCCTGGTACAGTGTTACTCAAAAGCACTGGATGGACGGATGATAAGGTTATTGAATTAATAAAGTTCTAGATCTCTGTCAGACCACAAAGATCTTTGCCTAGAAATCACTTCTACAGTGTTTCGGTGAAGCTGATCAACCAGTTATATATTCATCTGTAAGAATATGATCACCCAGCCCACATTTTCCCCATTGTATCCATAATGTGACCATAAAAGGAGTTTTCAAATGCCTTTCTCAAGTAATTATGCTCTATCGTTGACATTCCCCTGGTTTATCAATTATGTAACAACTGGCATCAAGAAGGAAATTAACATACATGTGCACCAGGAGACATCTGTGGATATTTATTGCTACACATGTTAATCAGCTTGGTTACAGCGGGATTTCACAGTGACACGTATATGAAAACATCAAATTCTACACCTTAAATCTATACAGTTTTTATTTGTTGATTATACCTCAGTGTGTCTGGAAAAAATAATTTTGGTTGCATGCAGGAGTAGAATGTCATACAAACAGGATAACTTTCTTTAAAAGGTGTGTATTTTCTTGTTAATGTGCCACATTCTACCTATTGTCCCTCAATCTTCAAATTGTCATAAGAATTGCTGTGGATCAAACTCACATACCACCTTGTAGGTGTAAGTTCTAGGAAAACAACATATTGTTAACCTATTTTTAAATTTGTCTATTTTCCACAGAGAATGTAATAATTCAAGCATCTATTGAATTCTTTTACGTTTCTTTCCAAAAATAATGAGTGTATTGACTGTTGGAATAAAAGAAAGGAATAATCTTAACTTGGAAAAAATGGCAATAAATTTAAAATTGCCTAAATAAGCATCAACAGGGGAATGGTTAGATAAAAGTAAAAGAATTAAATATTAAACTGCAATAGTTTGTATATTATATGTATATATATATTTATACATATGTATTCAATGAAGGTAGGGCTCAGAAACAAGAAAGCCAATTTTAGTGCATATTCCATATGATGTAATTTATTTTAAAATTAATAAATATATACATTATAATATGTTATTCATAGAATCAAACATACACCTAAGATGACCTGAAATGGACCAGAAGGTTATATACTGTATACAGTGGTTCTTGTTGGTGAAAATGTTGATGGGGTGGAAAGAGAATGGCAGATACAAGGACTTGAGCTAGATCTAGTGTTTTACTTCTTTGAATAAAACAAAGACAAAGCAAATATGACAAAATGTTAACAGTTGGCAATTCCAGATGCTGGGTGTACAGATTTTTATTCTATTGCTCTTTGTGCTTTTCTTTGTTTTCTTAAGATTCTCAGAATAGAGAACTGGAAAAGGAAGTTAACCCTCACTGGTTACTGATCATCAGCCCATTCTTTCTATTTTTGTCTCCAGATTTTTTTTGAAGATATAAGACATGACATATAGTTGAGACCTTTCTAACTACCTGCATCATTTAGGATTAAGCTCAGCTGTTTGTAACAGAAAACCATCTGTACTAGTAGTGATGACTTTCTCTTTCTCACATAGAAGACACCCAGAGGTCATGTAGGGCAGCCCAGGAATACCATTTGGGATTAGGTTCTGCTATCTAAGGGCATGGCTTCCGCCCTCAAGACCACTTCATGTTTCAAGATGGCGGGTGGAATTCCAGCCTTCACATCTGTATTCTGGACCAGCATGCCCTTCCCTTCCCAAAGCATACCTCTGCTTACATCACATGAGCCAGAATTTATCACATGACCACATAACGGCAAGGGAAACAGGGAAATATAATGTTTCATTAGGGGACGTTACCCAAATGTGTGTGTGTGTGTGTTTTAATTAAGGAAAAATAGATAAATATATATATATACAATTTGTGTGTTCTTCTCCTCTGTTTATTTACTTACTTATTTATTTACTTATATCAGTGTGGACTCGTGGGATCTTAATTTTATTTACTGGGTTGTTTTCTGTTGCTGTCTTTTTTTTAATGCTGTGCTCAAATTATGCCTTGTTTGGTCAGTGGAAGCCAAATATTGGGGCTTTTGATAGTTCCTTGTCATTTTTTTGGACTACTTTATTATTTTCTTGTATAATAAGGTACTCCAGGCTCATATTGTACTTTTCCTGTACCAACCCTGGATTTAACCACTTCAGCAAGGAACTTCGGTTTCTTTCAGTGAAGAGTAGTATTTAGAAATTAAGGACGGGGAGTTTGGCGAGCTTATTACTGCTTGGGTGTCATTGCTTCCAGGCCTTCTCAGCAGACAGTGAGTATACACACACACACACACACACCCCATACACACACACACCAGTATACACATGTGTACATATATACATGCATGCACATAGACATCTATAACTATGATTATTATCAGTGTTTTTATCCATGTATCACGTTTTAAAACACAAGTTCAAACCCATATTTCCAATTCCAATCCAATGGCCCAGGGCTTTTTCTATCTTTCCCACCTTTCCATAATTATAAATACCTTCTTCAACAATGAGAAACCAGACTGTCAGTATCCTCAGTATATTTCCTAGCTGGCTTGATCAATTCACTCAGTGTAACCAGTCTCCCAACCATGCATGTGCCTGCCACATCCACTCCTTCTCCCCCAGCATCTACATCTCAGGGACCAGCAGGCACTGGTCTCTCCCTTCATTCCACGAAGCCATGCATCCATCAAGTCTCCATCAAATCATCTGTGCCTGTAAGGAAAGGGAAAAGGTTAGTCAGGTACAATTATAGACAGAACGATGTGGGTCACTAGGAGGGTTAAGTCCAAAATAGGGGTGATCCAGAGAGGCTTCCTGCAGGAGTCAACACTTTGAACTCTCTCAGGGACAGAGAGACAATAACAAGGTAAATACCAAGAGGAGAGGGGAAGAATGTGTGTTCTAAGCAGAGAGAGCTGGTTAGACAAATGCATGTGGGGAGAAATCTTGGTGATGGCTGAGAAACGCATGTGGGTCAGTGGAGCAGGAGTGAAGTAAATGGCTGGGGTGGGTGGGTGGGGTTGGTGAGAGAGAAGGCTAGACAGTTGAGCAGGGCCAGATGGTGAAAAGCCTCACATGTATTAGTTTGGGGTAATGGTGAAAACTTTCATTTCTCGCACTTCAGATATACATTTGGCTTTCAGATTCTCTCAATACCCTCAAAGAACACATTTGTCATTTCCAAAGTTCAGTTTCACCAATCAGATGCCAATCTCATGAGAGAGGAACTCTGTCTTATTCACCATTGTACCTCCAACCTTTAAGAAAAGTCCTGGCATGTAGTATATGCTCAACAAGGATTTGAATCATCAGTGTATAGTTTTATTTCAAATAGGCTCTCCTGGTCCCCTATCAAAACCAGGCAGTTGGCAAATCTCAGCCAACTCCCAGCTCAGGCAGCCCCACTTTCTCTACATTTGCATGGAAAGTGTAATGGGCCATAAAATTGCATCCGTTAGCAGAGGCTTATACATATATTTTGCAAACATTTCACCCTATAAAAATATGGGGCCAAACTATAACATTCTTGAGAGGCAGTAGCTGGAAGTATTCGTTGAAATTAGAGAGGATCATCATTCCCATTAAGTAGTGCCAAATTTTGTAATGCAAGTAACAGCTTCATGTTAATTCTAAGAAACTGCCTGCCTCATTAGGCAGATAAGGCATTCTATGATTTGGATACAGAACAACCCCCCTGATAGATGAATCGCCTGTTAGAATAGCTTCTGCATCACGCTTTCCTCTTTTTGCAAAATTGCTACAAGCAAGATGGCCTGATCACATTTCAGAGACCCATTTTATTAGTCAGGATAAGCTCAGTTCTGCTACAATAATAAACAAAGCTCACAAACTTAGTGTCTTAACAACACAAAATTACTTCATAATGAAACTTGGGTTACGAATAGGGCTACCCTCCTTCATCTTGTAGATCTAGAACATTTACTAGTTCATTTACTTTGGATTTTTAACTGTTCAGGGTGACAGTCCTCAGCAGTATAATTTCCCTCCAGTGCCCAAAGCAATAAAATGCACCCAAGAGCTAATATCCATTTTGAGCTCCACTGAGGCCCAATACCTTCCAGAATCACAGTGGGACATCTAGAACGTCTCCGTGGTCTCCAAGTTCAGTTATGGCAGAGGAAGAGGGATGGAGGTAACATTTGGTTCTTACCTTGTTCAGCTCAAGAAAGAAAGGCATTTGATTCTCAGTGGAGAGTGAGAAGCATCTTGTGCTTCTGTTCTCAGTGCGGTGAGCAGTACTAGTCATGTGGCCCCAACTCAACTGTAAAGGAGGCTGAAAATGCAGGGAAGTACGGAGACTAGTTGGTGAACACTGACCATCTCTGCCGTTTCCACCTTGTCTCACTCTCTCCATTTGGACTGAGAAAAGGAAAAACAACTAAGACTCTTTTGTGTTGGCTTCTTTCTAACCCAGGACCCATCTGAAGGTACTTGGGTAGTTGTCAAGATGCACTTTATCTTAGTAGCGTAGACTGTGAACCTCGACAAGAGGCATCCCCAGATTCTAGTCCCAGCGTCTCCATTTCTAGCTGTGGGTGCTTGGCCAATCACTTTAGCTTTCTCACTCTTAGTTTTCTCACCTGCAAATAGACTAAGCAGTTGCACCTACCTCACAGGGCTTTGAGGGTTAATTAGTTGGAAATATGTACATGTTCAGTAAACATGTGCCACTATTTATTTGAAGTGATGCTGGAACCAGAATCACATGGGATCCTTTACTGTGACAAAAATTAATCATCCTCAGTCAGTGTGGAAAAAGTATATTTGGCTACAGTCTCTTGACCAAACCTAGCATCAGAATCTTCCAGATAAACCAGCATTGGGCCATTGGCTTACAGAAGAATGAGAGTGTGATGGAGAATCTGATGAAATGTTGGAGGCAGAGATATTTAGACACCTAGACACTGACCTTGATTTCTTCCCGTATAGCTCAAGATGGGACTTGATAAGAACAACTCTCGTAATTGGAAGAAACTTTATTTGTGTAAGTTCTTACAGTATGATGCTAAAACTTAAGTGTAAAAGTGTGGAGGGCAGTAAGTGGGATTCTGAGTTCCACCTACTCTACCTTGGTAGTGTTACCAGCAAAACCTTCCTCTAAGGACTCTAGAAGCCAATTTAAACCACAGTGAAATATAGCATCTTTGCTTTCTATGGCCACTTCATTTCAGGTAAGATTTTGTATTTCCACCTTAATTTTATGAAGAGTTACACATCTGAGGGTTTTTTTGTATAATAGGAAATATGAGCACTGTGACTTAAGCACTTTGTGGGTTATTTTGTAGCTGCTATTCAGTCTCACAATGATGTCATGGTTGGCCTGGTTGTAATTCTTTTAATCCTTTCCTCAAGGTTGCAAGATGGCTGCCTCAGCTCCAGCCATCACATCTGTATTCAAGGTAGAAAGGAGGAGAAAGAGTGGTGCCTATCTCATCTTTTCCATTGCATCTGGAAAGCCAAAGATTCCCTGAAGCACTATCCTTAGCCCACTGCTACAGTAGATTTCTGCCTATATTTCATTGGCTAGAACTATGACATGTAGCCACTTCTGATTGTAAGGGAGGATGGGGAAATTAAATACTTGTTTTCTAACAAATATCGTTGTCTGGAAATGAGTGTTAGGTCAACCAACCCATAATGTTTGCCCCACGAACTTATCCACATATGTAATGTGGGAGGGAGAGGAGGCATAGCATCCAGTCCCCTGCTCAACTGGAAATTCTGTAGTCACTTCCCTTTATTTATCCCTTTATCCCATAATTCCTCGACTTGAGGGTTATGTCTTCTGCAGGAGGAAAGCACAAGATGTTTCTTACTCTCCACTGAGAACCAAATGCCTGTGGCAAGTCTCAGCTCAATTCTGGTTGTTTACTGTTTTCCAAGCCACTGTGATTCTGGAAGGTATTGGGTCTCAGTGGAGCTCAAAATGGATATTAGCTCTTGGGTGCATTTTATTGATTTGGGCACAGGAGGGAAATTATACTGCTGAGGATTGTCACCCTGGACAGTTAAAAATCCAAAGTAAATGAACTGAACAAACCTCCCCCTTAAATAGCGCTCAGAAATCAAAGAGCTGAAAAAATGTAAATGGGAGTCATTAGAAGCTGCAGAATTCGCTTTCTTGTAGTGCTTTGATATGGTTTTTTTGTTTGTTTTCTTGCAAATCTCAAGAACTGTAGTTCACAGTGAATTTTTGACATGGTTGAGACTGTCTGGCTTGTGAGTGGGCTTAGCAGACGCTGGGGGCCAGTGAGAGATGTTTCTCAATATGCCCACCTTATGCCCACTGGCCCTTACTAACTGCCCTCTTGACACTTCAGCTTTCTTGTCCTTTTATCTGCCTGGAGACAGTGCTTACCCAGCATGTTAAAGTGCTAGCTGGAGTTTATTTTCTTTGTGCTCATTTTAACACAAAGGAGTTGAATATTCAGGCATTTCTGTTGTGTTTTGGATTTTGCCTTCAGTGTCAGCAAAAATAATGATCGGTTAACCTTTATCCTGTGGATTCATTGGCATTTAGTTATCAGAACCAGGGATTTGACTCCTACTCTGAGTAGGACCAACAGTGCAGCGCTGATGGCCCCAGGCTGGATCTAGTTGGCAGATGTGTTTTATTTAGCCTGTGTACTGTTTTGAAAGTAGGAAACGAAATCACATTTCTGGCTTGTTCTGAAAAAATGGGAAGATTTGATAACACTGGACAAGTGTTTGCACATGACACCGCTGGGCGGGAACTGAGCAGCAGCTGCCCGTTTGGGTCATGACAGCCACAGCCCCCACCACACCCTACTGCCTCGCACTCTGCCTGTCTCCTATTCGCTCTCCCTGCACCAGCGGCTTTTGCACTGTTGTCCCTGTTCCAGATTGCACGAGGAGAGTGTGTGTGGTGAGCCCAAAGCTTTCTCCTCCTGATTTCTCACCATCCTCTCCAGCCTTGCTCCCCAGCATGGTCTAGATGCAGCAGCCTCAGAACCACCTGGGAGTTCTTAGGAACGCAAAATCTGGGACCCTGCTGCAGACCTGCGGAAATCAGAATCTGCATTTTAGCAAGATCCCCTGAGGATTCGTGTGCCCACAAAGTAGAAGCAGGTCTGGTCTAAAGTAGAGTTTTTCATCCTTGGATAGTAGGAATGACCAGGGCACTTGTGAAGAACCCACCTCCCAGGCTGCACCCCAGAATCAGTCAGATGCCACAGGGCCAGGGCCTGAAAACCCACATACTTAACAGATTCCCCACCCCAGGTGACTCATAAGTTAGAAAAACACTGCTCAAAGAGCCAGCTTTCAAATGTGGATATGCATCAGCATCACCCAGATGCCTTCTCATTTTTTAATTTAGTAAAACACTTTATTACACAAGCATCATGTGAGCATTGTAGAAATTTAGAGAAGTCGGATAAGGAAAAATAAGAACATAAGAACATCATAGTCTTTCCACCCAGAGACTAACAATCTTAACACCTTAGTGTATGACCTAATTTTCTAGGCAAATATAGATTTTATATCCATTTTAACCAAAATTAGATAGTGCCATCCATATTTTCAAACCTGCTTTTCTAAGTTACTAATCTCCATTTTTCAATTAGAAAAAAAAAATTCATTTTCTCCAGTTGACCCCAAAATGTTCTTTACAATTAATTGTTCTGTCTAAACTGCAATCCATTCCAGGTCCACACAGTGAGTTCAATTATTCCTTCCCTTATGTCTTTATAATCCAACACATCCTTCCCCCTCCCCACCCACCCTTTTTCTTTTCTCTCTGCAAAATACTGACTCATTAAGGGACTGGACTATTACTGCACAGAAAGTCCCACCTCTTAGGCTTCTTATCTGGTTACTTCCCCGTAGTTTCCCTTAGCTTATTGCTCTGTCCTGGAGTTTTTTGTCTGTTTGTTTGTTTGTTTGTTTAATGTATGGGAACTCCACTAGAACTTCCTGAATTAAAGTCTTCAGACAGTTAGGCCTGGCAGTCTTTAGTGTTTGTAATTCTCCCGAAGTCTGAGTTTGGGAACTCAGTCACCCTGAGTGTGAGAACTCAGTCATCCTGATTCATTCAGCAGGGAAAGATGACACGTCCCCTAAATCTACCAGAAATGTTGCCTCGTGCATCTGGATTCACATAGCATATTGCAATGTTGTGATTTATTTAAAATATTTGTATTTTGACATTCAGGTAACCAAAATACATTTTTTGACACATATTTGGTGTTCCTTCAAGGTTCCCAGCTCATTGATCCCAAAACCCTTGGAATTTCCAAAGTGTTCAGAGTGATAAAGGTGTCTCTTGCTGTGTTAATGAGGTGACTTTTGGACAGCCCCTAAAAATGGGGGCTGGTTGACAGTGGAGCCAACCATGTGATTAGAGTGTTAGAATTTTTGGTACCACCCTCCGACCTCTGGGGTTGGGAGAGAGACTGGGGATTGAATTCAATTGCAATGGCCAGTGAGTTAATCAACCACACCTAAGTGATGAAGCCTCCGTGATAACCCAAAAGGATGGGGTGCAGAGAGCTTCCGGGTTGATAAACAGGTGGAGATTTGGGGAGAGTTGCGTCTCAGAGAGGGCCTGGAAGTCCATGCCCTCTCCCCTTACTCTCCCCCTTGCCCTGTGCATCCCTTCCATCTGGCTGTTCCTGAGTTCTATCCTTTTGCAATCAACTGGTGACCTAGTAAGTAAAGTGCTTCTCTGAGTTCTGTGAGCTGTGCTAACAAATTAATTGAACCCAAGGAAAGGGTGATAGGAACTCTGATTTACAGCGAGTCGATCAGAAGTAGAGGTAACAGCCTGAGTTTGCAGCTGAGGGAAGTGGTAGTCTTGTAGATCTGAGCCCTCAACCTGTGGAATCTGAAAAGCTCTCTCTGAGTAGACAGTGTCAGAATTGAGTTGAATTCTCAGAGCGCCGGCTGGTGTTCAAGAATTGCTTGTTGAAGGTATGGTGACCACCCCCCACCCCCCACCCCAAGCTGAAATCAGGAGCAGACACCAATAGAGATACTATAACATCAAAGTCTGGAGCTCTCTCTCTGATGCTTTGACTAATAGAATCCAAGCATGGCTGTTTGTTTATCCACATTCTGTGAAAAGAAAGTCAACTTTGCTGGAAGGAGCCTCTATCTGAGGCTGGCAGCTGGGACCCTTTCTAAGGCCTTAGCTATGCTTGTAATTTTCCCAGCAAAATTTCACTCTCTCTGAGTTCCAGCTCGTGCTAACGGGTGATGTGTGACTGAGGAGGGATACAGGAAGCCTGGTGCACTCCAGAAAATCTTCAGACACTGGGTTTGAAGCTGAGAAACTCAAAAACACTTGCCACGCCTAAGTCCCTTCACATGGCTTTGAACAGAAACATGATGAAGTCTGTGGGCTCAGAGGTATGAGTGCTCTGAGCAGCCTCCTCCTTTCCTGCAGGCCAGCAGGCAGTGGTCTCAGGTGGAGAATAGAGTGTTCTAAGGTTCTGCATGTCCCCAAATCTCCATTCGTCTCAGGGAAGCAGTATCACATGAGGCTAAGTGGGTCTTATGTCCCATTTCCATGATTAATGTGTTCTTTTTTCCATGAGGACAGCCACAAAGATTTTTAATTTGACTAAAGGTAATGTGTGATTTTGAGATGTGATTAGGAATTATCACCCCCACAGTGAGCATTACCAGTACTTACTGCTAGCTGTCACTTAATAGGACTCCTGGCTCCAAGTGCTGTTAATCCAACCCTCCTCTCCTTGAAAGCCACATCCAGAGATCAGGCTGTCTCCATTGATTCTTTTTTTTTTTTAATTGAAGTATAGTAAATTACAATGTGTCAATTTCTGGTGTACAGCATTATATCCCAGTCATGCATATATATACATATATTTGTTTTCATATTCTTTTTCATTAAAGGCTATTACAAAATATTGAATAGTTTCCTAAGTTATACAGAATAAATTTGTTTTTTACCTATTTTTACATATAGTGGTTATCGTTTGCAAATCTCAAACTCCCAAGTTCATCCATTACCACACCTTTTCCCCCAGTAAACATAAAATTGTTCACTATGTCTGCAAGTCTGTTTCTCTTTTGTAGATGTGTTCATACTGTCCTTTATTTCCCTTTTTTTTGATTCTACATATGAGTGATATCATATGGTATTTTTCTTTCTTTCTGGCTTACTTCACTTAGAATGATGATCTCAAGGTCTATCTGTGTTGCTGCAAATTGCATTATTTTATTCTTTTTTATAGCTCAGTAGTATTCCATTATATAAATATAGTACAACTTCTTTATACAGTCATCTGTGGATGGACATGTAGGCTGTTTCCATGTCTTGGCTATTGTATATGATGCTGCTATGAACATTGGAGTGCATGTATCTTTTTGAATTAGAGTTCCTTCCAGATATATGCCCAGGAGTGGGATTGCTGGATCATATGCTAAGTCTGTTTTTAGTTTTTTGAGGAATCTCCATATTGTTTTCCATAATGGCTGCACCAAACTGTATTCCCACCAGGAGTTTTGGAGGGTTCCCTTTTCTCCACACCCTCTCCAGCATTTGTCACTTGTGGACTTTTTAATGATGGCCGTTCTGACTATATGTGAGGTGGTAACTCATTGTAGTTTTGATTTCCATTTCTCTGATAATTAATTCTAATTATCCTCTGAGTCTAATGCCTGGGGAAGTTAAGGAGACTGTGTTTAAGGATCTGATTCTCAAATGTGGGCATGCATCAGAATCCCCTAGGTTGCTTTCAGTTTTTTAATTAAGGAAAAATACTATCATCATGAAAACATTATATGTGCATTATCAAAATTTAGAGAAGTCAGAGAAGCAAAATGCAGAACATGAACTCAGCATAGTCATGCCAGCCAGAGGTTACTGCTGTCACCAGCTCAGTGTCTGTGTTTGTAGATAGTCTTCTAGGCAGGTTTGCATGTGCACTTATATGGATCAGCTGTTTCTTTGGAGTTTTTCCTCTGGACAGGGCTTGATCCGTCTCAGTGCAGCTTCCCTCTTAAGGAGCTCACACCACTGGCTCACCCCTCAAGGCTCTGGATAAATTGTCTGAAAGGCCAGGCTCACTCGTGGTTATCTGGAGTGGTACCTAACCGGCACCCAGTGATGGCAGCCAGCTGTGCAGCCGTGATCAAGCTCCCGCTACCCAAGGGGGTCTCTGCCCTTCTTTCCCTTCCTTCCTATTTGCTTCCAGTGGGGGCTTCCTCCTCCTTGCAAAACTGCATGGCACCTGTCCTAGCTCAGGCTGCTGTAACAAAATGCCATTGATCGGTTGGCTTAAGCAACAGACATCTTCTTCCCATAGTTCTGGAGGCTGGACGTCCAAGTCACGGTGCCGGCAGATGGATATCCAGTTGGCTTCTCTTAAGGGAACGAAGCCAGGGAACAGGAGCACCCTGGAGATATCGTGGTGGCAGACTAGATCCTGCACACCCTCCCTGTCTGTCACCGTGGCTCTGGGGCTCTGCATGCTGCCTGCGTGGGTTCTCAGAACACAGGTAACACTCCTGTTCCCCACATCTGACTGGATGTCTGGAGGAGGTGGCTCCTCAAAGGGGTAGCTGAAGTGGAAGAGGGGCAGCCTCAACCCAGGGCAGGGCTGCTTTCCCCACCTGTCCTGAGCAAGAACCAGGAATACCCACTGAAGCCAACACCACTGGGCTGAGCGGAGAGCTGCCTCCTAGCAGGCCAGCTTCCGCACCCGGCTCCCCCTTCTTAGCTTTCTGAAGATTTCCTTCATAATTCACACCATGCAATGGCATCTGCTGCTGGGGCTGGAGGTGTGGGTGCACACCCACATAGCCGGGAGTGGCCTCTGCTGCCTCCAGCGCCAGGGACCCTGAGAGGCTGGTAAACACCTTCTAAGACATTCTCATTCATAACATTTCAACCCACCTCCACACATTCTTTAAAAAAAAAACCCAAGTATAATATAAAGGTAAAAAACAATTTGTAGTATGTTGTCTAGGTGAATGTGTAAGTGCTCAAGTGCAACTGCCCTGGGAGACATAACAAGTTACATCAGCTACTGATGCAGGTGGACACAGGTCTGTTTTGTGTTGATCACTCAAATGACACTCAGTGATACCATCAGTCAAAGAATTTTCCAGAACTGGTTAGGTTCTGATCCAAACAAAACAACAAGCCCTCTCCACCTCCACTGACACAGTAACTGTGTCCTGATGAAATGCACAGTGCCTACCGCTGTGCTAAAGGTTTTGTTTGGGGGTTTAAATGTAAAATTGAGTTAAGTTCTAGATGCAAATGATTCTAAATCAATGAGAGCTCTTTTTTACCCCACCAAAGACTGGCCATCAGGTCATTCAAAATTTCTGTGGGATGGTTCTATACGGTACAGGACCGCTGGGTACTCTGGGCTACCTGGCATCTACCGCCACCTCCCACTAAATGCCAGTTACACTCCCAATTATTGTGAGAAACAACAACAACAAAAAAAACCTTCGTGCACTTTGAAAACAACCCACTAAGCATATTGCTTCTGTTGTCTTCTTTGAATGACTTCAGTGGCCTGAATTCCCATCCCAACCCCACTGCCTAATATCTGCTTGGCCTTCTGCAAGCCTCAGTTCCCTCATCTATAAAATGGGTGCGTGGAGGAAGTTAAACAATATTTCCTATCTCAGAGGGTACTTAGCACAGTGCTTAATGAGTACTAAGTACTAAATAAATGTTAGTTATTATTTATGATTTATATTCTATATTGTTTATGAGTGTCCTTAAAATTATAGTGAGTAAGTGCTTAAAAGCAAAGAGCTAAGATTCTGGAGGCTATTACATGGATTTTAGAGGGCTGAATTAGATTCTAGAGCCTCAGTTATACTCATCAAAGCGATGGAGTTCTAAAGCTGTTTCTCAATGAGGATTCACAGCAGGAACATCACAGGAATGTCCACCCTTTCTTAGACATGTGCTCAGAATTGCTTGACATCTCCCTGAATGGCTTCAGGCCCTCACCCAGGACCACAGCTTCCCCAGACCGAGCCCTAAGCTGAGATATAAAACAACAAAAGATGCCAAGAATACTGTCTGGTTCCAAGACAGAAGCAGCCCACGTAAAAGAATAACAATGTAAGAGCTTCTGCAATTACACACTAAATTATCTGGTGCCGTCTTTGAATTAGGTAGGAAACAGAAAAAGGAAAAGTTCAGTGTAGGCGGCAGAAAGCTGCGAGGATGGAGGCCGGAGCTGGCCCTGAAGTATGGATGGAGGGAATCTAGGTCAGGAGAGGGTAGAGGAGGGAGGATGAATGGATCAAGGAACTAGGAGAAGGGAGGCTTGGGCGGCCTGGATGGAGGGTGCTGGGGTGTTGGTGCCCAGGCCTGAGCCACAGCCCTTTCAAAAGCCAGAGAAGGTTCCCTACTAGGGAAAAAAAAATATGTATTTATATATATAGGGAGAGAGAGAGAGAGAGAGCGCGAGCATGTAAGATGGCCTTATGGCGTGTCCCCAGGGATACAGCTGGTGGTATTTCCTGAGACCATGGCATCAGGTGCTAGGCTAATGCCAAGTGGTACCCGTGGAAATGCTGCCTCTGAGTGTGCAGGAGCGTTTGGCTCTGCGCTGGCTCCTGTAGTCTGGGAAAGGCAGTGTTCTCATGAGACTCCTACTCTTGCCTTTGGGAGGGGCTGTGGGAACCGCAGTTAACTGCTGGGGGACTTTTCCGAGCATGCATGCTTGTTCACGATGATGAATAGCAGGCTCAGGACTGAGCAAAGTGGTTCTTTTTCTGGAGGTGGCATAAGAATCCAGCAGGAATTTTTGTTACAATCTGCTGCAAGAGCCCAGTGACTCAGAGACAAAGTTCATGTTTACTGGAATGTCAGATCTGCTAGGAACTGGGGTGGCTGCTAAGTAAGCCACTGCCCCTGGCAAGTCTTGAGTGGAAGAGGCGTGAGCCTGATTGTGACAGCAGTGGTATCTCTCTTGATGTCCAGGAACCAGGCTAAATGTATGCATTCACTTATTCATTCATTCATTCATTCATTCATTCATTCAACAAATACTTGGTAATACCAGGCTTCTGATTTCATGGAATATATGTCTCCCTCTAGTGGAGGGAAATGAGCAATAAGTTAGGTGATTAAGAATGTGTAGAGAATATTAGGTGATGAGAATTAAAGAGAAAAATAAGCATGAAAACAGATGGGCAGCCCTGGGGTAAGCGTGGCAGTGGGACACTTTCAACAGAGTGACCACCAGAGGCTTATCTGAGCACATTTGAGCACAGCCTGGAAAAAGTCACATCCATACTGGAGGAAGAGCATTCCAGGCAGTACAAATAGTATGTGCAAAGGTCCTGAGGCAGGGCCACATCTGGTATGTAGGAGGGACTGTAGGAAGACAGTGTGGAAGGAGCACAGTGAGAAGCAGAAGATGTGTTTGGAAGAAGCAGATCAGATCCATCCATGTAGGCATCATAAGGAGCCTGGCTTTAACTCATAAGGAAAGGTGAGTCATCAGGGAATTTGAGCAGAAGAGTGACATGGCCTGACTTTCATTTTCTAGGACCCCTCAGCTGATGTCTGGAAAAGAGAGTAAAGTGGAGGAGAATAGAAGCAGGGCGACCCATGAGGAGGCTCTTTTCAGTCTCACAGGTGACTTGAGCCAGGTGGGCGCCAGGGAGGTGATGAGGGATGGGAGGCTTCTGCAGGTATCTGGAAGGCAGAGCTGAAGGACTGGCTGATGTGTTGGATGTGTGCAGCGTACAATGTGTGAGGCAGTTCTGCTCCCAGTGGCCACCAGCCCTTCCATCAGTGATATGTAGGAGGTTTGATGGCTGGGCGTTACCTCTTTCAAAGTGGCTTCTCCTGCCAGCAGCCTGACTTCCCGGAGGCCTCGGGTGTGAGGTGTGATGGTTTACTGTCCTGGAGACCCTCTGCTCAGCTCCCCCTCATTGAAGGGAGGGGCAGGAGGTCCTCACAGAGTTCTCCCTCAGCCTGGTCTCTGGCCAAAGTCAGTGAAATATACATCAGTAGTTCCAGGAGGCTGCAGGTGTTGGTCACCCTAAGGTAGGTATCATGTAGTAATTAAAAGCTGAAGTCAACTGGAACCTGAATTCTAAATAATGTCCACATGGAAAACTAACAAGTAACAAATTAATAATTCGTTGATTCATTCCAGTGAATTTATTTTCCCATTTTTAACATTAGTTTGCTGATCTGTAAAATGGAATTAATCCAGTCCCTACCTCCTAGGATTATTGAGAGGATGATGAAATACTTAGCACAGAACCTGGAGCTGTGCCAGGACCAGTTATCGAGGACGTGAACTAATGGTCTTCATCTGTCCTGTGTCAGCTAATTCCCGCCTGTCATTTCCCAGGGATGGGGAAGGGAGCCCAGGCCCCTCCTTCTGCTGCCGTCTTGCTGGTCTCCTTTCAAACCCTTCTCTGGGTCGGGTCATAAAGATTTTATTTTGAATCACAGCAGCCCCTTTTAGTTAATGTCTGTAAACTAGGGTTAAGCCATGTGTTAGGGGCTATAAGCAAACTCTCTCTAATCTCCACCTGCTAGCAAGGTAACAGGGGTGACAGTCACAAACAGAGGCGCTTCCTGAAGTGAGTGGCTTTTCTAAGCAATTGAGGGGGGAGGATCAGAGTTAAACCCTGGGCCTGCAAGCATATGAGGTGACACTACAAATGATGATAATGATAATGGTGAAAAGATAACGGAGGAGGAAGAGGAAAAAGAAGAAACAACAAACATATACTTCCAGGCTTTGTTATTAGAATGTTCTATGTTTAACATTTTTTAAAGTTGAAGTAGAGTTGATTTACAATCTTGTGTTAGTTTCTGGTGTGCAGCATCATGATTCAGTTATATATGTTTGTATTCTTTTTCATATTCTTTTTCATTATACATTGTTACAAGCTATTGAGTGTAGTTCCTTGAGCTATACAGTAGGTCCTTGTTGTTTATCTATTTTGTATACAGTAATGTGTATCTGTTAATCCCAAACTCCTAATTTATCCCTCCCCCACCCCCTTCTACTTTGGTCAACATAAGATTATTTTCGATGTCTGTGAGTCTCTTTCTGTTTTAACTTTTTAATCCTCATAATGACCTTGTCAGGTAGCTCCTATTGTTGTCTCATAGGGCAGTGAGGACACTGTGAGGTTATGTCACTTGCCCAGTGTTACACAGCACTGAGTGGGGCTGCAGGCTTCAGGATCCAAATAGCCAGGTGTCTGAAGCCCATAGTCTTGATGCTCTGCCTCAGTGCCGGCCTCAGGCTGCCATTTGTGCATAACCTCCCAGTTCTATCCCCTGGCACTTCCCTCCGTGGTCATGGGCACCCCTCCTTCCCAGGGCTTACCTCTCCCAGCAGGTTGTATGGTCACGGTGGTACATGTGTCACTTTAAGAAGACATACAGCGAAAGAGAACTAGCCCCACCTTCTTTACGCTGAATTTAAACCAGTCAAGAAGCTCAGTCAAAGGCGGGGGGGCATCTCTCATCCACCTATGTGTGTTCTTGCTCAGTCTGTGGCGTATTTCGATTTCTCTCAGGGTACCCTCATGTGCTCTAGTTTGAAAAAAAAAATGCTAGAAAGTGTATCCACAAGTGAACATTCTTCTGCTCTGATGTGACTTTTAGAAAGTCTAGCTGTTCTTGATATGCAAACTAATCTGTAAGGAGCACAGGCATAGGAGAGAATCAGGATGCATTATTCATCAGGCAACAGCATCTTGTATCTTAGAAATAAGAGCACGCCCATGTTGATTTCATACCACCCCAGTGCTTATGAGGAATTCAGTTAGAGGTACCCTTGTAGCCTGAAGAGTTGCTTATTAGATAAGTTATGAGGGTGAAGCTGGAGATGGAATGGTTTATCTGTGTATCTATTTGTCCTGTTTCTCCAAGGAGCTGGCAGCACTCTTGATGGTAAGACTCAAGTCTTATACATACTTATGCCTGCAGTGCCTGGCACAATTCCCTGGACCTATTCCAAGCAAAAGAAAACATGGGTTGTAAATGAGGAAACTCCCCATGAGAGAAAGCCTTGGAGGACTGACCTGGAGCAATTCACTTACCTGCTGAGACCCTAGCCTCACTCTAGATGTTCCATGTCCACACTTGGTCTGTTTGAACAGATCTAGAAAGGCCTTTGCTGTCTGGTAGGAAAAAAGTGTCCATGTCTTTAGCCAATCGTAAATAGTCATTTATTCAATAACTTAGTGGTTCCCAACTTTGACCAGTGGTTCTCACCCTTGAGAACCATCTCACTATCACCAGAGGGGCTTGAAATACTGATTGTGGGGCCCATTACCAGGGTTTCTTATTCACTGGGTATTAATTTCTTAGGGCCTCCATGACAAGTCATCAGAAAGCCAGAAGTCCAAAATCAAGGTGTCGGCAGGGCCATACTCCCTCCAGAGGCTCTGGGGGGATCCTTCCTGCTTCTTCCAGCCTTTAGTGTCTGGTGGGGGTTCCTTGGCTTGCAGCTGCATTACTTAAATCTCTGCCTCCATCTTCACATGGACTCCTCTCTCTGTCTCAAGTCTCCCTCTGCTTTTCTCTTACAAGGACATTTGTCGTTGGATTTAGGGTCTACCCTGATAATCCAGGATGATCTCTTCTTGAGATCTTTAACTTGACTAAATCTGCAAAAGCCCATTTTTAAAATAAGGTTGCATTCATGGATTCTAGGGATTAGGACCAGGACATATCTTTTGGGGAACTGCCATTCAACCCACTACAGCAGGGCTGGAATGAAGCTTGAGAAATTACATTTTTTTGCATTTCTAACACATTCACAATTGATGCTGTAAGTAGCTCAGAGGTTGGAATATGAGGGCTGGGCTGCTATTCTGAAGAGAAAGAAATAATACAATGCCTTCTTTGAAATAGTACCTTTTCTTTAGAGTTCTTAAAATAGACTTTATCTCATGGGATTGATTTATGGTATCCATTAAGTAAGATGCATAGCTATACCACTAGAATTAATTTTTAAGTTGCTAACCCTTAATTATTTGTAGAAGATAGAACAGGAAAAAAATGTTAGAAGCAATTTGGAAATAGTCTTTATATTCAGTCTATAATGGATGCTATTTAAAACAATGGCTTTTCATATTCTCATATAAATGCTGCTGCTAACATTCAAAGCCATAGACTGTTCAAATGCTTTGTATCCTAAAAAAGATACAAGGACCATCAGACTGTAAATTGAGCTTTTTTCATTGCCATGACATGTTTCAGTAAAATGGTGCATTTCAGAAGAAATAACATGCAATTCTGGATTCATATCCTGAGTGTGCTCCCTTTTTGTCTGTGAGAAGTTGGATCTTGGTTTTCTAGTCTAAACTGTAGGCGATAATATTTTGTCCAAATAATTAGCAGGCTTATTATGATGATCAATTAAGAGCACTTTGTAAACTGTCAAGTGTTTTGAAATATGTTATTTCTATAATGATGAGGTGGAGAATAAATATAAAGTGAAATTAATTCATGGAAGCCTATGTACTAAAGATAGTTCTTAAGAAAGAGTCTAGTCCAAAGTATGTTAATGTGGCTTCTCCCAGATTTTTCAAAGATGACACAATATCTGCCATCCCACATGGTCTTCACTGTGACCTTGACATTCCTTTCATTAAGTTATGGGGACTTTGTCCCATCCCCTTGGACCTAAATGGACCAGAGACTTGCTTGTAATCAATAAAATGCCAAAGTGACTTCTGAAGCAAGGTCATAAAAGGCCACACAGTTTTCACTTTGTGCCCTGGGAATCTTACTTTTGGAGTCCTCCTACCCTGAGGCCACTATGCTGTGAGGAAGCCCAAATTAGCCCACACAGAGAGACCCTGAGACCACATGAAGAGAGCAAGGGACAGTTGCCTGGCAGCCAGTCCCCACCCCACTGTCCCAGCTACAACCATCCTCTGACTGCAACCAAGAGAGACCCCAAGCCAGAACCTCAGAACCAGCCCAGCTGAGCCCTTTCTGGATTCCTGAGCCACAGAAATCCTAGGAAATTAAAAAAAAAAAGCAGCTTTGTTATTATTTTGAGCCTCCAATCTGTAGGGTAATTTATTACACAACAGATAACTGGAACATAAGGCATTGTAACCAATGGTCTGATTATCAATTACAGGTTGAAAAGCCCATTAATGGGGTAGTTAATTAAATGTGCTGCCCCCTCCAGCCCCACACACCCCCACCTGCAGCCCTTTTGCTACTTACTTATCCTTTTTATTTCAAATACACCTTCCAGTAGCAGTTTAGATGAGAGTCCCTTTTTATGTTAACAAGTAAGCACAATCCTTTGCTTCCCAGCCCTACTTTCAGTTTGTATTAACGCCTTTATTTGAGTGAAATTAATTAGTATTACATCTCTTCTACTAGACTCTGGGCTCCAGGATGACAGAGACTCTGTTGTTCTGTCCTCACTTTTCTATCCCTTGTACACAGCACAGTGCCTGGCACCTGCTAGGCGTTCAGATAAATAGCCATTGTAAGAATGAACAAACCAGTGAGGATTGTACCCAACTCAGTTTAAATGTTTTCAAGTTTATATAAAGGACATAAATAGGACATCATATGAACAAATGCCAAAAAAAAAAAATTCATGATGCAATACAGCTCCTTATTAATTTCCTTTAATTTTATGGTGCCTAAAGGTAACATCTGTCTTCTCAGTTGCTCCCTTATAATCAGAAAGGAAGGCATCCTCAGGCCTGGAGAATTTAGAAGGATTTCTTTGGAAAAGTTTTCACCGATATCTGAGAAAACTTAGAAGGCATCTTGGGGCTCCTTGATGGCCACAAAAAGAATGACTTTTAAAGAAATTGGGAATATCTGTGGGGCTGCCCTTTTTCTTCTCATTGTAAATTTCCTCACAGTGAACACAGATGTTGGAGATCAAGTGTTTTGTTTTCTGTCATTCAGGTATAGGAAGTTTGTCTGCTTTCTTGGGCCAGTTTCTTATCTCTTTAACTATAGCCTGTGAGCCAGGAGGGGTACCAGATGGCCCAGCTCCAGGACACCAGTATGATGTAAATTCTCTGAACAGTGTCCCCTGGAGTTGCCACATGAATGGAGCCTCCTCAGCTAAAGCCACTTGGCAACCTGGGCCTTCCCCATCATTTCTAGGATATACAAACCACCCCATACCTGTGTGTTCTCCATCCTTTGATTCTTTACCACACTGAGGCTCTGATAGGTCCCTGAGAACATAGGCTTAAATATAGGCACATACAAGATGGTGATTTGAATCAAATGTGAATTGAGTCCCATAAATCCATAGTCTTTCCATTTGGCCAACAAGTCATCCTTGTTCCTTAGCATGACTGGTAGCCTTCACTTTAGATTCACTCAAGCCTAGTGTGATTATTTTAAATTTTGGTGCTATAAGCCAGTCTGTTTGGATCATCCCTAGGACTAATGATGGTAGTAATCACTAGTGTTTCCTGAACACATCCTTTACACTAAATTCTTTATACAAGTGATCTCAAATTCTCCCAACAACCCCATGAAGTGTATATACTAGTAGTATTGCCAATTTAGAGATTAAATTGAAAAAAGTAGAGGCACAGGGAAATTCAGAGATTTTACCAGACACACAGCTAGTAAGCAGCAGAGCTAGAGTTTGAACCCAGTCTGGCTCTAGAGCTCAAGGTCTTGAGAGGTCCTAGGACTCCAGTGGCTGTCAAAGAATGACTTAAAAAAAGGAGAGTGATCCCAGAATGGGAATGCGGCTGTCTTTTTCCCTTCTTGTGTATTTCTTCATAGCAAACAAGGTGTCAGAGGTGTTCTGCCATCCAGAAGTTTACTTTGAATTGTGATGCTATAGACTAGCTTATTATTGTTGTTGTTGTTGTTGTTGTTGTTGTTGTTGTTGTTGTTGTTGTTGTTAATTCAGCTAAGCTGTCTGGCTCGCAGAGGGCCCCGTACTGCCCATCTGCTCGACCACCTCCCTCAACTTTGTGTCTTACACAAGCTTATCCTCATCTGTTACTGACAACTTGTGGAACAGGCCAGATAACAGGGACCCACCCTCAAAAAAGCTCCTGCTGGCATGTTGTCATTACACCAGGGGGACGTGATTATTTAATCCACCAGGTTTTATTATCCAAACCACAGGTTTCAATCCACAGAAATACTGCAGACCAGTTTCTTTTGCTGAAACTAAAAATACGCCTAACCCAGTAACTCTCTCCAGAAAGGATGGCTGGTTTAGCATGATTTGTGTACAGTGAGCTCTGGCTAGCTCCTGCACCTCGTTTTTCTCCTTTACAAAATAGTGATAATACCTCCCTTGTAGATGGGTGCCATTTGGATGGTCTGATGCAAGTCATGCAGCGCTGTTGTGCCAGACACGGAAAAGCTCGCAGGAAGTTAACAGTTGAATCTCTCATTATCATTACTAATAAGCAGTTTGGGTCTTAGTCTTCCTTGAATTAAATTGTATTACCTAATTTAAATAATGAGAATGTATTTTTTTCCTACCCCATTCCCTTTAAACCTAGATAGCCTAGATATAATAGGTCCCCTTCTCCTTGTTTGTGTGTCCAAAAGTTTTAATTTAATTTGGATCCTAATTTTTAATCTCATCAATAATCAGTTCAATCTGTCCTTCTGGAGGATGCTCCTTCTTAAACATGTCTGAGCTCCCTTTGCCACCCTGATTTATATGTGATATTTAGCACCATCAGCTATTTCTAAAACTCAAGGGGCAAATTGGTTACCTAGCAACCACATAAACATGACTGCTAACGGTATAGTTTAGCCCCATTTTGTTATAATGAAATAATGTCTTATGAGAATGAAAAGCTGAGGTGGGCTACATGAGGTCAGTGCTTCAGAGAAAAATTGCTTCTTCAAGACAGATTAGCAAAGCAGGAACTGTGCTGGTCACCTCTGGTTCTCAATGACTCACCATTTTCTAGAATGGAGGTCCCATCTGGGAGTCTTTGCAGCCGCATTTGGTTTGCCCAGTAATCTTTAAACAGATTGTAAATGTGGATACTGCTGAGTGGGGCAGGGTGCCCACAAATGGCAGTATCATTCCCAGGCCACCTCACACAGGCCAGCCGGGCTCCCAAAGGCATCTGACTTTGAACTCCTTAGTGAAGAACATCATCATGTTCTTTTCTTCCCCCAAAATGAAATCCATGGATAATATTACTGCCAACACACAGAATTTGGAAACAATTCTCAAGATTATGCCATGACTTTAATGCAGTTATAAAGGAGAAATAAAAAGGAAAGTAATTTACAATTAAATAATATATATGTTAAAATGTAACCTTTCAGGCATGACTGAAATGGAAGATAGTATGATGTAATCAAACGTTTGCACCTATTTACAATCAATCAGCTTGGATTCAGAAGAAGGAAGATGACTCAGAAACCGTTCTGAAGAAGAGATTCTGGAACAGGGAAGTGCAGAGGGACAGATGAACATGAGGATGGAACAGTACAGATTAAAATCACACAGAAGACCTTCTGCTCGTATATAGTTAGGTTCTTCACTCAGAGGATTATATGGAAGCTTTTCAGCTCTAAGGATGCTGGAATGGACCCTGAGAGTCAAGTTCAAAATGGGATAATTCTTTGTCGAGGAGACTGTCCTTCAGATTTTAGAACTTTTGGCACTGAGAACCAATAGATTCCTCCACTGATTGTAGCAACCAAAAACCACACTAAGAATTTCCAAACTCCCCATCCTGGATTTCAGTACTGGTCTGTTCTACCTGCCTGAACTTACTTCTTTCTTCCCCCAAAACACTAATCCATTCATCCATTCGTAATCGATAGATTACATGATCCATGGGCAATGCTTAGTTAACACAGAGTGTGGACTGGAAGAAGAGCTTGGTAAAGGTTGTATTATTGCTGCACTGAATGCATCATTCAATACTTTCTTCTTGTAGTACCATAAGACATGGGCATGATAAAATTTCATACATATATAGTATTTTACATGCATGCGTCAAATATTTCATAGGCATATATAGTGAAAAATCCTGTGTCCAAATATTCCTCGTTACCCCTCCCCAGGGCAGCCACTGTGTATTGTGTGTCTTCCCAGAAATCATTGTTCAGAAGCAAATACATACATCCTTTTGAAGTGTTTTTCCAGTGATGGAAACCTGCCCTACAGCCAGTTCAACATCCCGCTTTTCCACCAACACTTCCTCATGGAGGCCGTGCATGGGTCTTCCTCATTCTCTTTAATGGTTACGTGGTAGTTCTTTTTATGGATGAACCATCATTTTTATAAATATTGGTTAGGCTGTTGTTTTTATAATACAGAAATGTCTAAAGCAGAAAACAAAGTAGCCCATAACCTCAGGGTCCAGGAAACCAAGGTTACATTTTTCATTTAGCAAAAGAAAATAGATGCAGATGGTAAAAAATACAAAGGGGGCACGGTGACACACAGCATGAAAAGTAGAAATCTCCCTTCCTCTTCTAAAGTCCCAATCCCAGGCTCTGAGAACAGTCATGTCAACAGTTCCGTGGGTAGTCTTCCAGAATAAAGGAAAAGACGTGGGTGTACTAGCTGTGTAGGATGAATGATGCCCCCTCCCCAAGCCCGGCAAGAGGCTCACCTCCCAATTCCAGAGACCTGTGACAATGTTACCTTCGATGGTAAAAGGAGCCTTGAAGATGTGATTGAGTTAAGGATCTTGATTTAGAGAGATCATTTTCATGGCCCCTGCATAATCACAGGGTCCTCATAAGAGGAATGAATAGAGGTGGTCAGGGAGGAAAGAAGGTGCTGTGCTATTGGCCTTAAAAATGGAGGAAGGGGACTGAGTGGCAATGAATTCTAGTGGTCTCTAGAAGCTGCAAAAGACAAGGAAACAGATTCTCCTCTCAAGCCTCCAGAAAAGAATGCAGCCCCGTGGACCCATTTCAGACTTCTGACCTCCAGAACTATTTATTAGAGAAGAAATATGTGTGGTTTTAAGGCTCTGAATTTGAGATCATTTGCTACAGCAACCACAGGGAACTAGTACTGTAGCAAATATTCATTTTTATTTGCTTAAGGACCACACTCTGCACGTGAACTCAGTTGTGCTTTACTAAAAGCACCCTGTTACCTCATTTTTTCACGGGCCCAGGTCTGTCCCTAAATTAGGTTTACATGCACCTCGGAGGCAAAACTGTGCTTGGTATCACCTTGCATTCCTCTTGGTTTCCCTCTCAGCAGGAGGCAACATAGCTACCTAGCTAAAACTCAAAAAGGACACAGACAAAGTTAGAGCAGGCAGCAGACATTCTGTGTCCTGTACCAGGAGCCCTCAGGCCACCCTCCACACCAACATCTTCCCACTCAAGTGATTTTCCAAAGCCAAGAGCATTGGAAATTCAAGCAGCCCAGAACGGGGAAAGTTAGTGTCCCCAGAGGTGGCCCCAGCTAGTGAGGGGGCAGGGGCCAGGGGGTCAGCGTCCAGCCCCATCTATGGAAGGGCAGTTCTGAAATGCACTCCACCTGCGTCCTCACAGGTGCCTGGTGGGACTGAGCCTATTTCGCATGGTGGCGACCAGCTCAGTAACACACCTATACAGACATTCCCACTTCCTTATCTTCTGCTCCCTCACCCCTACTTTCTGAATCCACCTACCCCTCTCCCCTCAAATAAACCACCTGTTCTCAGCAGCTTGTCTCAGACTCAGCTCCAGGGGAGCCCAAGTTAAGATGGAGCCTCAGTGTTGGCCTTTTTTCTAGCTAACTCTTTACCAAGCCATTCTCTATCTTTCTGTTTTTAAACTAACAGCTTTATTGAGGTATAATTCAGATATAAATTCACCTTTGAACAACTTTAAGACTTTTTTCCCTAGCCTTGTTTCCTTTTTAAAAGGTTCATACTATTCAAGAACTGTAACTTTTAAAGCCAACAATAATTCTCAAGTTAGATTTCTTTTATTGAAGTAGAGTTGATTTACAATGTTGTGTTAGTTTCTGGTGCACAACATGGTGATTCGGTTATATATAAATATATTCTTTTTCATAATAGGTTATTACAAGCTATTAAATATAGTTCCCTGTGCTATACTGTAGGTCCTTGTTGTTTATCTATTTCACATGTAGTAGTTTGTATCTATTAATCCCAGACTCCTAATTTATCCCTCCCTCTTCCTCCTTGGTAACCATAAGTTTTCTATGTCTGTGAGTCTGTTTCTGTTTTGTAAATAAGGTTTTTATTTGATTATATCTAAAATGAAGATAACAGATTCTACCTCAATAGTTTGTTGTAAAGTTGAGAAGAGATAATATACACGAAGCATCTGGCACATTATTAATAAGCTACTATTGTTAAAACTATTTGATGACTGTTACATAGCAGCAATTGCCTAGCAAAAACTAAATTAATAAAATGCATACATCAAAATACTGATAAAAGCTGTGCTTTTAAAAACTGATTTTGACCTTCAAAGGGTTTCTTCTTCTACCATATTTATTCAACAGAAACTGTGAGCACCTACTATGTGCCAGCCTGTCCTCTGGGTGCAGGAATCCCGCCATGGACAGAGCAGACAAAATCCTTGTCTTCCTGGAGCTCAGGTGCAGGTGGATTTTTTCAGCAAATGGCATTTGTGCCCTGGTCTCTACCAAGACCAAGAGAGCCCAGTTGTAGCCCCCATCTCTGCCATTCCTCTGCCCATTTAGTTAAAATATACTCAGTTGAAAACACTGCGGTAGCTTTATTTATTTTATGCATGCTTATTAGGGTCCTACTACCTGCCAGGCACTGTGCTGGTCACCCTCCTTATATAAAGGTAAATACTTTTGGCCCCTGAACTTAGGAAATGTACGGGCTGCTGCTAAACCAGGTTCATGAAAAAGCTCTGCCCACTTTTTCTAGCTAACTTATTTTGATTTCAACTCAGAAAAAAAAAGTCTTCTAATCACAGGTTCTAATACAAATAAAATATAGTAATTCATTAATCTTTTTAGCCTATAATTGCAAATTGGGTTTTCTCTAGAATATACCTAAAAGAGGTGGGTGCCCATTAAGCAGTTCAGGGGAGTTTTATTTAAGCTGCAAATAAAATTAGTTTGCTCGGTTTTAATTTAATCCCCAGGAGGCATTTTGGAAGCCTTGCCTTCCCATTTGACCTAAAACCATTTTTTAAAATTATTGTTCTCCTAAATTGAAGCCCTTTCCAGCATTGTACATAAGAAGTCTTAAAACTCATCTGTTTTCTTTTTTTGTAATTGACTTACAAATGCATAATTGACTCACAAATGCGTAATTGACTATGCATGGCATTTTAAAAGGGCAAAGTTTCCATTTGCTTCTTGATTTCTTTGGAGTTTTTCTGTTTTCTTAAGCCCTCTTCCAACAATATTCCAAGTGACTCCTTGGGTCTCCTCCCACTGGTGGCACCATCCTGCTGGCATCTTAATGGAGAGACCACTACTGTTCCCAGCAGTACTGGCACCACAGGATTTGGCCAAGATGGGGACAATTTTCAGGGTCCTTATTTGCAACTAAGTATGCGCCTGGCCTCATTCTTCTGACCCATGCACAATTTTTTTCATGAGTCAGGTGACTATAAATTATTGCTGTGATCACTGTTAGAATAAGAAGTCATCTAAACAACACAAAATTCTATATTTCCCACTCACAAAATTGTAAACCCTCTTCACGCACACACAGATACAACGCCCATACTCACAAACCATATACTCAAGTGACTTTAGAAGAGGCACAAAAATGTCACAGTTGCGATTTGAAAAAGGACTTTCTGAAGATAATGTTTAGTTCAAGCATGCCAACCTAGCAGTGGACATGGCTGGCCCTGCTGCCTTGTGTGGCTGTGAACCCTTATCTCCTCCTGGGATGAATAGGAATCATGCAACAGGAAGCAAGGAAGAGGGCAAAGGAGAAAAGGCACCACAAACACTCAACCAAAGTTAGGGCCAGAAGGCTCTGCTACTTAATCCAGGTGCCCCTTCTATTTGGGAAAAACGGCTTTTCAGTGACTCAGTTGAATCAGGGCACAGAGAGGGTGTATTATTCTCGGTTTCCCCAGAAGCCAACATAGAGGCAAGAATTTGAATGGAATTTGGTCAATTTGGGAGGTACAGAAAGCACCATTAGGAAAGCGAGGAAATAAGACAGGGAAGGAAAGGCAACCTATAATATCCAGCCAGTTACTTCCATGGGAGACTGGAGTGCAGTTCCATCAGAAAACACTAGGAAACAGTGTTTAAAAAAAAAAAAAAAGGCTTTAAAGAGAGAGATGTGTGGGAGCTGGGGTGTTTATACACCACTTCCCACCAGGGATTCGTTGAGGGCTGTTCCTGGGGGATGTTAACCCCCAGTCCTCCTGGCCTGCCAGGTACTAAGTAGAGTTGCCTCCTCTGCCTTTGAAGAAAGCCGTCAGGGGGAAGGATGAAGATATTACATCTAAAGTCAGCAGTTGGGAGTGGTAAGACCTGGGCTATGGATGGGGCAACAGTAGGGTTTATTACAAGAGATGGAAAGAGTTCAGCTTGTATGGCAGGGTTCATGCCACCCAAGCAGCACCTGGGTGACTTGACTCAGATCTCAGTAAACACTTACTTGAGTTTCACTATTGATCTTAATCTGTCAATTAATCTGCCCATTGCCTGTGCTTCACAAGGACTACATTACCAACATACATTTCTCTAGCCCATATCCTCCTTCAAAATGACATCTCTCACCCAGTGAAATTTCCTCCTTGATTATATAGAACGTGACCAGTGAGTCATTCATTTTTACCCAGAAGCAGGTTCTCGAGTAGTATAGCCTGCGTCATGTTATTTCTCAACAAGACAGAAGGGATTTGATTCTAGGAATACCGTTAAGTCCAGGTTATTTAACTGGCTTCTTCTAAATCCCAATTTGTGTCTGGTTGCTTATACATGGTAATGTGGAATGTCTGAATTACAAGATGAGAAATGTTTCTGGAAGATATTTAAAGCCTCCTTAACCAGGTTAGGGTCTTATTATCTGTCTGAACCAACTGTTATCAAAATGCATTTGGCATTGGGCATGTGAGTAAGTTGGTGAAGGGGTCCCTGGGAGTTCCTAGCTCAAATCCTGTTAACAGGTAATAAGATTATGAGCGCAACCCATGTAGAACACATGGTTTTATCAACTGAAGCGGAGCTCTGAGATGCCAAGTTGTTAATGGAATTCAGTGTCTGTTTTTCATGGCTTTCTAAATAGACGAAGTTCACTGCTATCCAAATTACCAACAGAATCAAAGCTACATCCAAGTGTGGAGTGGGCATTTATTTATTTCTTCTACTCCCTTAAAAAAAAAAAGAAAGCTGTTTTGCTTTCTAACCTTTTCTCTCTCTTATACTGCAATTTCCTTCCCCCTTCTGAAAATGTTAGAAAATGAACCAAGTATGAAAACCCATGTTGCATTTTGGAGTGTCTGACCACAGTCTATAGACCCAGATAATGTCAGAGTCTAATTGCAGTGTTTAGGAGGGTACAGGTTATTGGCTTATGGCCTTTGAGAACAGATAAAAAAGTACTATGTTGAATGCAATACAAACCCCCATATTTTGTATTAGGGTCTTTTGTAAGCTCTAGCTGTATGGTGCAATTGTAAGATGTTCTTTTATGTCTTTGTGGGTTGCTTTAAATATGCCTCATTTATATATAGTACTCTTAGAAATTATTTTTTTATTCTGCATTGAACTTTTTTGAAAAGTCTTACGAAGTAGGTTTGCTTTCATCACATTCAAGCAACTGAGTTGTTGACAATTCACTGCCAAAATTTTGGCTGTTTTCTTGCAGAATTCAGTCATAGTATTGAGTACCCACCAGTACCACCTAAGGTACTCACCCAAATCACGATGCTGGTAAGCTACAGGTATCGAAGCAGGATTGGAGCAACCGTTTATGCTCCAACCAATCTTTTCATCTATTAATGCCCCAGTCTTTGCCCAAATACACAGTATTGAAATTCAGTAGTCATGCCTGAGCACCCTTTTGCTCTCTCCCATCCAGTCGGTCACTTGATTCATGCCGATCCATCCACAGCAGCGATGGGTCCCACTCCTGCCCGCCTTTAGCGTCCTCTGGACACGTTGGGCTCCTTCTATTGGTCAAAGGTGCCAAGCTCCTTCCCATCTCAGGGACTTTGTCCCAGATGCTCCTTTAGCCTGAAGCAAGCATGCACTGATCTCTGAAGAGCTGAGTCTTTGTTATTCAGCCCTCACCTCAAATGTTACTTCCTTGTAGAAATCTTTTCTGGTCACCCCACCTAAATTAGCACCTGACTTGGCTGCACTCTGTCAAACCGCTCACTTGTGTTTTCTCTCCAACATTTACCACCGAGTGAGAACATCTAGGATGTATAACCATTGACTGTCTTTTGTTGGCCTCCCTGTTGCTGCGGTAAGAGCCCTGTGAGAGCAGACCTCGTCTCTCTTGTTCTCAGCAAAATCGTTAGTGCCCCATGTAGGGCTTAGCACGCAGTGAATTCTGGATGAATATTTAAAAGACTGAAAACATTTGTAAACAAAACATTGAGACGTGTTTACCATCCCTTGACACTTAGCACATGCTACTTTTAAAGGTGATGTCTCAAAGAGCCTATGATGCTGCTGAGACCATTTTTATCCCTCAGTATCCTTGGTACTTAGCACAATATTTCACACATAGTAGGTGCTCAAATAGACAGGTGAGTGCATGGTGTGAAAATGCAGGGAAATCACGTACAAGGGAAGGAATCTAACATGTACGGAGCATCCGGATGCCTGCTGGTATCTGCTTCTCATTTAACCCCCATCACAAGTCCCTAAGGTAGATAGAGGCATCACTGTTGTAGATGAGAAGCCCAAGCCTGTGGCCACATGGCTCATAAGGACAAATCGGGGGTCCAAACCCGCATTCCCAGCAGCGCTCCGTCACGCTGCTCACAGCCTGCTAAGAGCAGGATCTCTGTGAATGTTTGTGAAGGAGGCGGAGTAGATCCGATCGTTCCTGACTCTGTCACCAGAACTGCAACTATAAGCCATTAAAAAAGAGCTAAATGCACTTACACATATGGAACGATGGGTCTCTTCTCACGCTGTAAGTGTGTCTGCAAACTAAGGTATTTGAAAGTACGACATGTATTGCCACCATAGCCATACTGAGGGGCCGCCTTGGACTGGGAGGCGGGTCACCCCTCTGTACAGTTCTCCGAGGGAAGAAGACCCCAGGGGAGGGGGCACATTGGCTCATCGCAGGTGGAGGTCTTGACTGCCAGGTACAGGCTACCTTAAATGCCTGTCATCCACAGTTCTTATCCACTGTGAAGTTGCGAGCCTCCTTGAGAGCTGATAAAGGCAGAAGCATCCGCCGTTCACATAGACATGCATTCAAGATTTCAGATCACCATGAACCCAAAGTAAGAACTGAAGCTTTAGAAAATCCCCAGAACTGTGAACAGTGGAAAAATTTAAATAAAGGAAGCAATACTTCATGTTATCTCCTTTTAAAGGAAAAGTAACTGTAGTACACAACTCATAGACACATTTAGGGGAGAAAAAGAGAATTAAATAATCACTTACAAGCCTGTCATCACAACATAGCTACTGTTTTGTTTCTGTCTGATATAGTGACATTTTATTTCACTGTGTACATACAATGCTACATTTGGCTTTTTTTTTTACTTAACATATCATGGCATCAAACAGTTGTAATGGCATTTCACAATCAGTATTTAATTGGAAGTGTTTAGCTTAATGTTATTGTAATATTCGAATGTAGAAGCATGGTGATGCAACGAACGTTGGTCTCTGTTTTGTCTAAAATTATTTTAGAACCCATTAAATTTTGTAATGCGCATTCTCTTCCATCTAGAAGTCCCCATAAATGGTTTCAGATCTAACAATCAGTGATGTTTTAAAACAGCACATAAGAGCATTAGCTTTAATGTGATCACTGCCTCAGGCCATAATAAAAACAGAATTTCCCCCCAATTATTATCAGTCACTCCTCCTTCATCCTCCATCACGATAAGACTGAACGACTTTCATTCCTCACCAGGCAACTAATCATCCCTTTGCCAAGCATTCTTTATAAATGGAACAGAATAAATTTCATTAGGCAACCCAGTAATGGTCCCCAACTAGAGAGCAGGGTGTAATGATCTTGGGGGAAAAGTCACAGGAGTATTAAAACGATGCAAGCGGAAGAGAAACGATACCCTCATCAGACAGCCGGTAAACAGACCGCACGTCCCGCACATCCACAAAGCCACCCCCCCTCACCTTGCTCACCTCATCCACCTGCCGCCCTCTCTTTGTGTCCTTGGATAACTTGAGAAAAGTTGACAGTTCACTTCCCTTAACAAATGCCCACTTGCCAACCTGTAGGGTTTAGTAAAAGTACTTTCCAGACAGTTCCAAAGATGTCCCGATCGCTAAAGCCACTAGCCAGTTCTCCTATGTGTTTTGACCTCCCCGTAAGGACAGTCATACCTTCCTGAGCGTCTTCTCTACCTGCCCTCGCCTGGCTCACTTGCAGCTACACCTCCGTTTCCCTCGCTGGGTCTCATTCCTCCTTACATACGTATCCCCTACTACTCAGTTAGCAGCACTTTCTTGTCTCCTTCGGTGGAAATTCCATACCCACAGGTTGAGCCATTCTGACCAGCCCCTGCCAAGGGAACCACTTCAAGCTTTGACCTCTCACCTAAGCGTCCAGATTTGAATTTTCAACTTCAAACTTGAGACACTATTCATAGCTTGAAAAGAAGTGCAGACTAGAGAGGTGGATAAAAGCCCAGAGGCAGGAGCCAAATGCCTGGGTTTGAATCTTGGCTTTGCTGCTAACGAGCTGTGTGTCCTTGGGCCACCTAATCAACCACTCTGTGCCCCAGTTTCCTGATCAGTAAAACGAGTGTAAAAATAATACTTGCCCTATAGGATTCTTCTGTTTCTTAACGGATTCTTTTATTAGTTATGCTAAATAATATATGCACATGGACAGTGCCCAGCACATGTTAAATAAACTTGAAATGTAAGCCCTAATAAAATTTAGTAAATTTATCAATGATATTATTAACTAACCTTTCCTGAGTCTTATCTAAGGGCCTTACCTGGATTATTACATTTATCCTTAAAACAATCCTATGAAGCAGCCACTATTGTTATGTTCATTTTACAGATGAGAAAACGGAGGCACAGAGAGATTAATTAATTAGCTCAGGGACACACAGCTTTCTTGAGGCCACATAGTAAGTGGCGGGGCCATGATTTCAACTGGGGTAGTCTGACTTCAGAACCCCACTTCTGACAGCTTCACTGTGCTCCCTTCCCTGATTAACTGAAGGCTGGAATCAAGTTATTTTCTTCTTCTTTAAACCGCCATCCTCTCCTACTTTCTCTGCCCTCCCAGGGACCAGCTTTAGGCTCGCTTTCTCTTTACCTGCCAGTCAGCCCAGAAGAGTTCCTTCATCTTTTCCCCATTCTGTTCCCGCTGCCACTGACCACTTGAACCCCCCCCCCCACTCTCCAGCTTAACCTGCTGTAACACCCCCCGACTGGTCACACCGCCCTGGCCTGGTCTCTTGCCTTTGCCTTTGCAATTCATCCTTCTCACTGACACCACAGTTACTGTTTAGGGGGAAAAAAGAGAGAAAGAGAGAGAGAGAGAGCCTCCAGCTTTCTAACATTAAGGCAGAGAGTATGCAGCAAACGCTTGAGCAGACAAGACAAATATGTTTTAAATATTTTCGTAGCAGCCAGAGAAATTCTAAAGCCGCAGCCAGTGATTTATACCCATCACCAAAGACTTCTCTTATGAAGCAGACAGGCTGTGAGATACAATTCCGGACTCAGCGGACATATCCCATTTTACTTAGCATGGAAGCAATGAGAAGTCTCTATTCTATTTGGGTAAATCCCTCTCTGCTTTGATGTGTGGAAGGGCCTACGATGTCACTGGAATGAAAAATCTGTTCTTCAGCCAAATGGTTTCAGTAACCCGGAGAGAGAAAGAGAAAGAATGACTTCCCCCCTCCTCCCCTAGCATCCTTCCGTACCTCTCAACTTCGAAAACTTCTACATGTCCTTCAAAGCCCAGGGAAGATGTACCTTTCCTGTTGGAGCCTTTTGTCAGCTCTGCCAGACACTTCCTTCTTTTTAATCATGCAGCTGAGCATGGGGGTTAGGAAAATGGGCTCTGCACCCATAGCCAAGGTTCAAATCCTGGTTTATTAGGGATTTGCTGTGTAGCCTTCAATGAGTTACCTCACCTCTCTGTGCTGTACCTTCCACATCTGGAAAATGGAAGGCTATACTAGCTCTAGCTTTGTATGATTGTTGGGAAGATTTTTGTAGAGATTCTTTTGTGAAAAGCATTTAGCCTGGCACAGCGTAAGTATCCAGTAACTGTTACCTGCTAAACTGTATAGCCCAAAGTAAGTACAGACATCCTGGAAAATTACAACACCATGGCAAGGACTGGATTCTTTTTCCAAAGCAAAAGAAAATGTAGTAGTCTTAGTTTCTATTCTTCTTAAAGAAAAAAGAAAATGTCAGACTTTCTTACATTCTGTGGTCAGTATGTTGTCCTGCGGCTTGGGGACAAGGAGACAATACAGGGAGGGCACAGGGCACGTCTCCAGTTACAAGCTGAGGTCTGATCCGATGTCGTGGGCATTTGACTGAATCTATACAAACCAAGATTCTGTTCAAGAACTCCTTTAAAGAGGAAGTAATGTCAGAACTTGGCCTGTGATCCCTGCCTCCTGGGAATTCATTTTTTAAAAAAGAAGATGACAGAGAGAGAAAAATCATGGTGACGAGAGCTCGGACACTGTCATAGCTTTTTAAAGTATGACTCACCAGGTGACAGTAGGAAAGATGGGATGACAGGAAGAGACTTGGCAGTTCAAATTGGAGTGATGACCCTAGGGCTTCTCCTGCCTTCTTTTCTCTCTGTGAAGGTTATTTTCCTTCTTTGGGGAGTTGCAGGCCCGCTGGTAAATGAGGTGTCATGTGGAGAATGTTCGGCAGGTGCTCCTGTTCTGATAGGGAAGGGTAGAAGCACCCGAAATTCATGAAACACCTGCACATGCTACCAAACCTCCTGACACCTCACGAGTTTTCTAACACAGCGAACAACACACTGTGCCCTAGTGAAATGAGCAGAACTGGGGCTAAGGAGCAGCATGGGAAAGTGACTGCTGGCCTCCCTAAAAGCTGTCCTTCATGGATGCCACTCCTTCTCTTCCAAGAAGTCTGTGGCCACCTCCATCCCCATCCCACCCTGTGGCCAGGCTTTTAGGTCTACACATAGAGGTGTCATTGAGTTCTTCATTAATGCCATCTTCAGAAGATTTCCACCTACCCAGCCCTAACACATCCAGGAGATGCCAAGTGATATGTTCCACTTTAATTTCTTTGAGTCCAGGAAACTATCCTTCATTAATTGGTTATTTTGTTGAGCGGATTCCAGAAGCATCCACTGGTGGTTGCATACCTAGTATTGTAAAGTGCTTGATACCAATAAGATGTCTGAGATGCTATTCCTGCCCTCAAAGGACTTTCAGGACAGTGGGAAATCCAGTTTCCTAGATGACAGCAGCTCAACGGATACACTCTATTGAGACCTTCCTCCATGTCAAATTTGAAACAGTCAGTCTTGTGTGGATTATCTCATTTAACCAAATTCTATTTTCATCTTTTCAGATCAGGATAATGAGCATGAACAAAAGTAAGTTGTTACTTGATCTCATTGTTAATAAGGGAAGGTCTAGGATTCAGATCCAGCTGTGCCTTGCCTCTAGTTCACATAGAATTAGTTCACATAGAACCTCGGAAGTCTGAATATACAAAGTGCTGTGGTTGCACAAATGAAGGGGCAGTCAATTCTACCTTGTAGACAGGATGCAGAAGATCCCAGGGAGGTTTTCACAGGAGGGAGTGTTTGTACCGAGCCCAGAAGAACGAGGTAGGAGTTCGTCAGGAGGAGAGGCATCTCATCTTAGAGAACGCGCTGATACAAATGCCCAGACAGAAGAGTGCACTGCAGGACTCAGCTGGAAAGGAAGGTCAGAACCAGATTGTGAGCAGTCATCTGAGGCATTGGAGAGATGCGTGGATGGATGGACAGATGGATGGTTAGAAAGGCAGTTGGTTGGATGCAGTATTTGGACCTCACTTACACGTGGTACTCATAAGAATTAATCAATTAAATTAGTCACTTAATGCATGTGGTTATTAGTTACAGTGTGACTGATCTACTGGAGGCCTAAAATAATAGTAACTTAAAGAGCCAGAAATATATCTCTCTCCTCTCTCATGAAATAACACAGTGGCAGAGAAGTTCAGGGCTAGTACAGTAGTTCTGTGGGGTCGGAACCCAGCTAAGTACCACCCTTATCTACATGGTCCATAGTGGCTGACTACACATCCATGTTCCAGAAAGCAGGAGAAGGAAAGAGTCAAGGGGATGGCACACCCCGCCCCCCGCCTTAAAGGAATAGCATAGACATTGCACACAATAATTGTATTCACATCCTGTTGGCCAGAATTTAATCATATGTCCACAACTAGATGCAAAGCATTCTAGAAAATGAAATTTTTATTTTGGACAGTCATATATCTGGCTGAAAATTCTAGTATTATGGGAGTCAGCGAGGGAGAACAGATGTTGGAAACAACCAGTCATTTCTGCCACCCCTTATGTATGTGGTCAATCACTAGATACCCAGTAAAGTAGGGATAGTGTTTTATACCTGCATTCAGTTTCCCTTCTGAGTACCAGCTATTCACCACAACCTGCATGGATGGCGAGGCATCGGGGGCAGGATTACAAGTCCTTTACTGACAGCAATTGGATTGGCCATACTAATCATACCTAACATTTGTTGAGCCAGTAACATCTGTCAGCCACTGTGTTTATCCCCTTCCATTGACTAGGCAAGTGCTATTATACCAATGAAGATACTGAGGTCTTGAGAGGTTGAATGTCTAGTCCAAGGTCACACAGTTGGGAAGTGGTGGAGGCAGGATGCATTGTCAGACTGGAAGAGCAGGGCTATAGTTTCAGGACATATTTGGGCCATCCTTTGATACTGATAATCATCTCCTGGTATCACCCATTATTGCTTTCACACTGAACCATCCATCACAGTGGACCACGGCTGTAGCATTTTTCTTACACAGAGGGGAATTTATGCAGCACCATTCCTGGTATGCTGCCCTAGATCCACAGTATTACATAAGGTGATTTTACTGATAAGTTATCCCAGGGCATTACCATAGTTATACTAATATGATGGTTATACACTAAGATGTATATATTCTAAAAGACCTTTTTGTCGGGTTATTTCCTCCAGCATGTTGAGGAGGCACCTTAGATTATTGGACACTTTACTTCTAATCCAAATAAACTATATTGCACACTCAGCTTTAAATAATGACAGGAATTTCTTTTCTCTGAAGAGCCCAATCTTTTGAAAAGATTTTGTTTGTTTGCTTGCTTGTTTGTTTGTTTTTAGTTCTGAATGCCATATACCTAGATTCCAGCTTGAGAGAACTGATGACTCAAATTTCATCTTGGGAGCTAGATTAACTAGACATCAATTTTAAATAATGATATTTAAATAGAGGACAAGGAATTTCCTACTACAGATGAACAGAATAAAAATATATATAATAGAAGAGAGACTCTGATTATTAAGGCATGGAGCTAGGTACTGTAAATGTTAGCTAGACCCTCACCCTCAAGGAATTAAGTTGAGTTGTCACAGTCACTTCCAAGAAATTAGGCAGGTGATTAAAAACATCACTGAACTCCACCAGGTGAGGACATCAATTAAGGTCAGTTAATGTGTAATTTGGAGCAGGATTCTGGCTGAACACAGATTTGGAAAATTAGAATTAGTTGAAGTCTCCAGCATCTTTCAAGCCCACAGATTAGCACCGGTGAGAGGGGAAACAATTCAGTACCCAGGATAGCTCCCAACAAAGCTATTGTTCCAAGAGATCTGAGGATACAGCCAAGAGGATTATGTCAGTAGACTTCACTCTCAAGGCAGTTCATTGTTCGAGGGTTCTCTCATGATAACATTTACACACAACTCAGCACATATTAGGTGTGACTAGATGGCATACTTCACCATTTTCATGAGTGTTTCAGGAATGGTCATGGCTTCAGCCTTGGCAGGAGGCTCCACCAGGGCCCCAGGTCTCCCAGTAGCTTTAGAGCCTTGACTTGTTCTCATCAGCAATTTTGTTGTCTAACATTCACTTTCTTTAGTGCTGAAAATATAGAGAGGGCCTTGGATAAAGGCTAAAAGAAAATAGGAGTTATATAATGGTACAAGGGTTAAGAAATAGTCAAAGAAAGTAAGCAACATCACAGTGTCAGTTCCCCCAAATGAAGACAACAGCAGGTGCTGTAACAGTTGAATAATGCAAAAAAAGAGTGTAGGAAAGTTAAAAAAAAGATTTGACTTTATTATTGGAATTGAACATTTTTAGTATTTTCCAGTTCTTAATGAGCAGAAAGAAATAATCCTTCATTCAGAAAATTGAGGGAGCTAAGAAATAGATCCCTCTGATGCCTGCCACTTGCTGTCTCCTGCCCTGGAGAGCATGGGGTTACTCCATAAGTGAGAGTTCTTGTGGATGGCCCCAGCCCAGTCCACCCATTACAGCTTTATGGTTTATAGCATCATGATTAAGGAAATAAATCAGGTTTGGAAGTTATTTGCATGTAGGTTATAGTAAAAGCTATAGAAGTGGATAGAATGAGTAGGGGAGAATGTGAAGGAAAGTGAGAACAAGGGCTGTGTGTAGAACCTAGAGGGAACACACATCTTATGGGGTGGGAGGAGGAAGAGGAACTAGTTAAGCTAAGAATGGGTTCAGAGAAGAAGAAAAAGCTCAGAAGAGTCCAGGATCAGTGAAGCCAAGAGAAGAGTGAATACCAAGAAGAGGGTTAATTGTTTAGGCTATACTGAGCTGAAAGTAAAGGAATCCATCCCACAGTAGATCACACAATAAAGACATTTAATGAGTTCACCTAAAGTGACTGGAGGAAGGCAGTTAAGGGTAGTGCAGCAGCTCATCAGGCCATCAAGAATGCAAGTGCTCTGCATCCTTCCACTTCATCATCCTCAGCACGTTTGCTTTTGTCCTTGGTTTATTGCCTAATGGTTGCAAGATGGCTGCTGCAGCTCCAGACACATCAAGATCACGTTGAAGGGGAATGAGGTGAGAGGTGAGAGTAGGCAGTGGAGAGAAGGTTCAAAGTCCTTTCTTCTTCCCTTAGGAAAGAAAAACCTTTCCAGAAACTTCTGCAGACTTCTTATAACTTTTCATTGTCCAGGACTGATTACATGGCCACTCCTACCTACAGAGGAGGCTAGAAAAGTCTCTGGCTTTTCTGGGCCCTATTCCCACAGTACAGTAAGTGGAAGGAAGTTGGGAGATGACATTGTGGTGGCCAGCTAACAACAATTGCCATGGTAAAACTAACAATACCAGCATTCTCCCTGACATTAAAATGCTGCTTCTGTTATGTTAGTTCTTTTAAATGAGCTACTAAAATAGTCAAGATCACCCAGAGCGCCTCCTCAAAAAGCAGAAAACAAAGTTTTGTCAATCCTCAACCATGAAACTTCAGTTGTTAAAATTGATGGCATTTCTTATTTGGTAAAAACTGTTACTATATGAACAAGCATTTAACTCATCTTTTTCTGACATGAAAGTTAGGTCATAACTCACTTACAGTAGGAGTCTTAGTTTTTAAGAAACAGTCATTCAGAGAAGTTGGTAGATTTCATGGATTTATATGAGAGCAACTTACCTGAGAATTTATTATAGCTTAAAGGCCATTTCCCCTTCAATTAGATATTCTAAGACCTCAGGATTTTTTCATAGTACCATTTTCCATAAGTTATATGGTACTGTGCAAAAATAATTTATTTTGAAGATGTTATATCACTGATCTACAAATCATATTCACATCTAAGAAATCATACACTCATTCTCCTTAGCAGAGAAACTTAAAAACCAGGGACATTTCATGTTTTGTTTAGGAAAGGTTCAGTGAGTTTCAGTCCTGATAAACTTGAGCATCAATGATTCTAATTTGGGCCAATGGTTTCAGAAAAAATAGATAGTCTGGGAAGGTGTTTGAGATGATGAATCAGCTGGTTCCTTACAGGATAAAATGCTTATCATTTGAAACAGAATAGACTTTAATTTCTTGTATGAAATAATTACTGCTTATGATAGATTCCTTTAAAGCTTTTTATGGTGTCTGATCAAAAATAGCACTTCTTCAGATCTATTAATTTCCTTTGAAGTGGAAAAGCAGGAAAAGGTTGAGTCACTGTGCTGCTAAAGTGATCTGTGAATTAAAGATTGTTAGACTTCTGCCCTGACCTCCAAAATCATATAACCATTAGCTGATATGGCATCTCACTTGCATGTCTAATAGGAATTGTGAGTACAATGCCACCTCAGTGTAAATGGAACCACTTGCCCCCAAAACCTAGGATGTGTCCCTCTTTCTTCTCTTCCCTCCTGTCCCACTTCCAACCCATCCAAAACATGTTTCAAGTCTGTCTTCTTGCCGTCCCATCCACCACCGTGGTTGTCCTGGCTGCTGTCACCCCTCATCCGAATCGCTACAATAGCAGTGCTGTCTCCACGTGGAAGAATCTCCTCCTCAAAACCCAAGTCAGGTGATGGCACTCCCTTTGGGGCTTCCCACTGCCCAGAGAATGAAATCCTAATTCTTTGCTAGGGCTCAGAAAGAACAATCTCCCAGTCGTCATTCTTCTCTGTAGCGTAAGCTCCCCAGCACCTCGTGTATCTTTGTCACACTCACAAAATGCACCTGGCTCAGGACCCTTGCCCCGAATGTTCCCTCAGCCTCCCTCTACCCTTCTGCCCTATCTGTGCTTGCTGGCCTCCTTCTAGCCATTGAGGGCTCGGTTTAAATACCTCATTAGATAGGTCACCTTGACAACCTGTGCTGGATGTTTTCTGTCTAGATCTGCTCTCTACCCTTGGTGGCCCTGTTCTGTGCTCCAGGAGATTGGCCTGTTTGCACTGTATCAATGGGCTCCCTTGCCTTCCAGCTTCCTGTTGTGTTTAGCCAATCAGGAATGCAAGCAGGAGATGGGAGGGAGGCCTAAGACAGGGGTCAAGAGACTCCATTCTTCTGTTCTCCATCCCTGTGGTGTTGCTGCTGCCTGGCTGTGTCCCTTAACCAGAAGTCATGGTTCTTACCCAGTGGTCCTATCTCTGTCCCCTCCCTCTTCTTTCCACTTCCTTCTCTTCCTCTTCCTGTTCTCCCTCCTCCTTCTCTTTTTCTTCCTCCCCTTCTCTTCCTCTTCTTTTTTAAAAAAATATTTTTATTGAAGTATGGTCAGTTTACACAATGTTGTGTCAATTTCTGGTGCACAGCACAATGCTTCAGTCATACATGAACATACAAATATTCATTATCACATTCTTTTTGACCATAAGTTACTGCAAGATACTGAATATAGTTCCCTGTGCTATACAATATGAACTTGTTGTTTATCTATTTTATATATATTAGTTAGTATCTGTAAATCTCAAACTCCCAATTTTTCCCTTCCCCACTCGTAACCATAAGTTTGTTTTCTATGTCTGTGAGTCTATTTCTGTTTTGTAAATAAGTTTGTTTGTCTTTTTTTTTAATTTAACATGTAAGTGATATTATATGATATTTTTCTTTCTCTTTCTAGCTTACTTCACTTAGAATGACAGACTCCAAGTCCATCCATGTTGCTGCAAATGGCATTATTTTATTCTTTTTTATAGCTGAGTAGTATTCCATTGTATAAATATACCACAGTCCACTCGTCTGTCAATGGACATTTAGGTTGCATCCATGTCTTGACTATTGTAAATAATGCTGCTATGAACATTGGAGTGCATAAGTCTTTTTGAATTAAGGTTCCCTCTGGATATATGCCCAGAAGTGGTATTGCTGGATCATAGGATAAGTCTATTTTTAGTCTTTTGAGGAATCTCCATACTGTTTTCCATAGTGACTGGACCAAACTACACTCCCACAAACAGTGTAGGAGTGTTCCCTCTTCTTCTTTTTCCTCCCATTCTCCTTCTACTTTTCCTTCTTCTCGATTTCCCCTTCTCGCTCCCCTTTCTCTCTTCCTCTTCTTCCTTCTCCCCATCCACCTCCATTCTGTTCTGAAGACGATTCTTTCAGGTGCTGGATGGTAAATATAAAATCAGCCCTTTATAAACTTCTCTCAAACTATCTCCATCTGAGTGTGCTGTATATATCCTTCTGGGACCCTGACTGATACACAAGCTAATAAAAAAATTATTTCTTATTCTCTTCCACGTCATCCCATTTTACCTCTATACAGCTCTTTACATATCTTTCTGACATTACCATTTGTTTTCTTGTTTGATTGTTATCTGTCTCCTCCCATGGGAAGGTAGCTGCCAAGGGAGCAGGCATCTTATCTGTCTTGTTATCACTGTCTTTCTCCCTAGTGCCTAGAAGGGAACACTGAAAAACTGAGCTAATATTTGATCAAAATTGCATGCTAATAAATATTATAAACATTGAGTCAGGATTGTGTGTGGGATTTGCATTAATTGTGCTTGTCATTTAGTAAGCTCTTCATGGCATAAACCAGAGAGAGAACAGAGACCAGAGAGAGGGAATTCACAACTGGAGAGATAACTGGGTACCAGACAAATTCAGTGTCACCTCATCATTCACTGTACTTCAATAGTGTTGATATTTTCGACCCCAAATAGAAAACCAGGAGACAAAGTTTGAAAGGGGAAAACATACCTGAGACTGGTCTCTGGGAAACAGGTCATTTGCTGACCGTTGTATTAGGGCAACTTAATATGACTCCTTTTAATCTCATTCGTGTACTTCTTCCTAAAGAAGTTGGTTATTAAAAGGACTGAAATTCATGGCCAAAAAAAAAATTAGCCAACAAAACAATCTTCTGAACACCTGCTAGTGGAGGTGGTATGAGCCAAATTCCTTACAAACTGACCACAAATATACTTGTGACAAGATAGTTATAATGGGGAGACAGGAAGAAATGGATGTCAGCTGGCTTCACTGGTCTCAGTTAGGTCACAGGGCAAGTGGATATTTTAGTACTTAGATGAGCTGTCCTGGAAACCTGGACTTCCTGAGGGGAATGGATGTGGGATGTCTCCTCTCACCATGTGCCCGTGGTTTGGAGGACAAGACTCCAGGACTGTTGTGTTGGCACTGGGGAGAATTTGGGAAACAGAATGAGCCTTGGAAGTTCTTCTTTAGTCATCCATCCATCTGAATCACAGACACAGAGACTTTCCTAAGGAGCTGAGTCCAGTAATGCGACATAGACACTGACTCAGTTAATCCCTGTAAAACCCCTGTGAAGTAGGACTTAACACTTTACAGTGGAAGAACACTTGCCATAGGGAGCTCAGTCCTACAGCTTCTGAGTGACAGTGGACATACATCTTCTAGGTCTAGGACCAGTTGTAATATTGTTTTTCAAGACACATCTTTCTTGGGGTATTGAAATAGTCACCATGGAACATACATAACACGTGTGAGGGAGTGAGGCAAAACCAAGGTCTCCATTCATCCAAAGGCATATTTTCAGATGTTTGGGGACTTTAAAGTATCAGCCTCCAATTTTCCACCTCCTATTGAAACAAAGTAGAGGTTTTCTAAGAAGGCAAAGATTTCCTACATTGTTCAATAAGAGTTTCTGCTCAATTCAGGACACATCTTGAAATAGCTCAGGATGTCACGTTGAGCTGTAATCTTCTGTGTCGTTTGCATACTATTCAGACCCTCTGGGTACAAATCTTCCATCAATGACTTACTAGCCGAATGGTCTTGGCCACTAGACTGCGAGGTCCACAAGGGTGGGGATTTTTTTACCGTCTTGTTCACTCTACGTCCTCACGCCTAAAACAGTGCCTAGAAACACAGGTGCTTGATAAATGTTGGGAAGAAGGGAGGGAGGAAGGAAGGAAACGTTGTTGGATATACCTAAGCCCTAGGTTTCCCATCTTTAAAAGGAGGATAAAAATGGTATTTTCTGCATAAGACTGTTTTGAGGATTACATGTGATAATGCAAATACAGTATGTAGAATGGTGCCTGGAACATAGTTAACAGTAAACTGTGATGAGGAGGAAGAAGAGGAAAATTTGGCAATTATCTCCTGAATGCCTCTTATTTGTCCAGCGCTGTGCTGGATACTGGGATTACAAGAATAAATTAAATATGTAGGATTCACATTCTATAGAGCTTTGTTTTTTTTATTCTTCAATTAAGTACATGTCTTTCTTTCATTTATAATTTATATAAAACTGCAAATTCATTGGAAACATGTTTCTTTCTTTCAATTTCTGCTAGACTAACCCTGCATCTGAAAATAACAAGGGTCCCACAAGAATCTCCTTTGTTTCCTTTTCTTTGCAGATGGATAAGGTTTAAAAAGTATATAAGTTCTCAGCAGCCTCTGAAGCATTGCAGACATTTTCAGCATAACACATACATGCTTACCCAAGAGAGCATCTTTTAACTGTGTCATTATTGAAAGTTCTCATTTTATTCAATTCTTATGAAACACTGAGGGGAAAAAAGGCCTAAAGCAACTTACCCCTTACTCTTTCAATAGCAACATGACTGAGTGATCTACCTTCTGCATCTATAAGGAAATTCCAGTAATCCTAGACCCCTCACCTTTTAGAACTGATTTCTCAAAGAGCAATTCATCAATAAAGATTACTGGCACCCCTGTCAGGAAAACAAAACAAAACAAAACAAACAAACAAATGAAAAAGCTTGGGTTGAATGGACCTTTTCTAAAAGTCTGAAATAAATTTTTAAACTGATTTTCAGGATCCCTATACTTGCAGGGGCAAATATATAAAGAATAAGATTACAACTATTCACAAAGACATCTACTGCAGTCATGGTCACATATCTGTTGAACTGGAATTCTTTATTATAAATGATTGCATCTGAAGTCCTAATAAATGTATGGGATCAAAATGTATTTCTCTGTTTTGGTGAAAGAGCCACAAGTCCCTTTGCCCCTCTTCCAGTGTCCCCTGGGGCATCCCTGACAATCTTTAGGGATCCAGGAAACATCAGAATTTGATGGAAAGTGAATCCTGGTTGCCTACCCCATTCCCCATCACCCTAAAGCAGCCTAGCACTTGGTTGGGTACCATGGCTGCACTTCCAGACACCCACCAACAAAGGATGTGAATGAGAACTTCACTCAGGAAAACAGTTAAGGGGAGGAAACTCTACCATGGACTGAAGTCTTTCTATGTGCCAGCCTACCTCTTGCTTGTCTAGTTACCATGTGTTTTGTACGAGCAGAGGCCCAGGTCTCCATCACAAAAGAAAGCATCCTTAGAGCCATAGTCAGTTAATTCCAATTCCACAAACCAGTTGGATTTCCAAGGCCCCAGCCATGCCCCCCACTTTGGTAACCTCTCTTACTGTTTCTTTTTTAAAGCTGCTATAATAAGAGGTACTGCTGTCTGGCGTATTGCCTGGATTCAGGTAAATGAACATAAACATTTTGTGGCCATTTTCTTAGTTTTGAAAGGATCACTAAGGCCCATCAAAGATAAAAAGGAAAAAATTAAACATTTTCCAAAATGGTTTTACAAGAATGAAAAAATAATCCTTAGTCCTAGACAAATGCTCTTGGAATATTATTATGTAATGTCTGATTTTTTTCCCTCTCAATTATAGTTATTTCATGCATGTTACAGATGAAGCCATTGTAGCAGTCAGAGACCAATTTTAATCCCAAGGTTGATTAGACAGTTAGCTCTCCCAGGCGTGTGCATCGTCTCTTTGTTCCACATCCCTATGCCATTGATTTATACACGAATAAGAATCTGGCCTGATTCATTAGTGGAATGTCCTAATGAACACTTGGTTGCATTTAACCTTTTGCTGCAACAGAAGTCTCAAGGTTGCCATAGTAATGGGAAATTAAATCCATGGAGCTGTTCCTCCTCCTGAGTGGCTCAAATCTGCTATCGCACCAGAGCATGCCTACAACCGGGGTCAAGTAAGAGCTGTGATTCCAGTGTTTGTCAATCGAGTTCCAAGCTGTGGGTGATATTTGCAAAAGGTCATTCTGTTCCGCCATCATTAAAATGAATGAAACAACTGGAGTGTAAACTGGAAGGAGGAGGGGAAGAGTGTCTCTTTGGCCATTTGATGACTGAACAATTGCAAGGAGCCCAAGATGTCATCGAATATTGGTTCTAGCCAGTGTTTGAGCCGTAGCACATCCCTGAAAGATGGCCGTTAGGCTGTTGCTTGAAGCTGTGTGGAAGGGAGAGTCTAGCTCCCGAGATGCACAGCTCTTAACAGTCTTCTCCTCCACCAGCCACTGACCCCTTGAGAGCCCACCCTCAGCCAGGTGTCCTTTCCTGACTAAAACCAACTGTCTGCACTCTGGAGCCTCAGAGGGAAAGGTAGCTAGTTTAGAGTGTCCCAGCTTAGATCACACTCTCAAAATAATTCTCACTTAGCTCATTAACTCCCTCCAAAATATGTCTCCTGCTGATTTCTCCCTTGTCCTCCCTTCCACTGTTGCCTTTGGAACTTACTCTCTGTTCTCAACTCCCTTATGTCTTCAGTCATCTTCTAGAATGCCTCCTTCCTCTTCACCTTAGAGAAGCTGAGCCCTTCCCCAACTAACCTGCAAGGCACAAATAAGTCACTTTGTCTTTTTCCCCTTCCTTCATCCCTTCTTTCTTTCTCTTCCTTCCCTTTTTTCCCTTCTTCCCTTTCTTCCATTTATTCTTCCATTCATTCACCAGTTATAAAGGATGTGATACTGTCCAGTACTGTTACAGACACTAAGATATAGCCTTGAACCACTCATTAAACTTATATTCTGTAGGGGAGACTTAAAATAGACAACGTTTTAAAAATAAATGTATAATAAGTCAAATGATAAGTGCAGCAGAGAAAATTGTTTTTCTTTTTAAGTGGAGTTGGTTTTTTCTCCAATCCTCTTAGTTTCAAAACTAAGAGATAAAGTCAACATTCTTGGGGATCCCTTGGAAGAACCTTTCTTCTGTTACCCTGTTTTGTCAGCTCCTTCTCTGAAGCTCATGCCACCTGATTATACTATGTCTGCACCTTCTGGCCTCCCAGGTTTCTACCCCCATTCGTTGGGATTCTAGAACTCTGGGTCCTGGTTTCCCTGTCTACCCTTTCTCCTTACATCATTAGAGTGATTTCAGTGTCTGATTTGAAGGCCCAGCTTCTTGACTTCCATTATGCCAGTGACATTTATCACCCTTTCATTGGAGCAGACAACTTGTAAGACCACACTATAGACTTTGCTCATATCCCAGCTCCACCATCTCCCATCCTAAACCGTGACCTTCTGTTCATCCCATTTTCCTTTCCTACTTAACCAGCTCTTTGACTTGATGAAGATCACAAACATACACGCTTATCTTTTGCTCATTTCCCAATGTTATTGGCTCACTGCATTCTAGACTCAATGATTATCTTTATTCTCCTGTAAGCCTTCCATAACTCTAAGCCCCTTCCACTTGTTCCATCAAATCTAAACTCCTCTTAACACAACCCATCCATTTTCTCGCTTCTTGTTCTTAAAGTGTTTGGTAAGCACAATGGTGGCCCCTTCAAAGTTATCTTTCTCCTAGCCCCTAGAATCTGTAAATATGTTATGTTACATGACCAAACGGCCTTTGCAGATGTGATTAAAGTTAAGGATTTTGCGATAGGAATAATAGCCGGGATTATCCAGGTGGGCCCAGTGTAATCACAAGAATCCTTATAAGATGGAGAGACAAGGGTCAAAGTCAGAGAAAAAGATGTGGCGATAGATATAGAGGTCAGAGTGACGTCACCGAAAGCCAAGGAGAGTGGGCAGCCCCTAAAGGCTAGAAAAGACAAGGAGTTGGTTCTCCCCTGGAGCCTCCAGAAGAAACCAGCCCCAATGACACCTTGATTTTTGCCCCTTAAGACCCATTCCAGACTTCAGACCTCTAGCACTATAAAATAATAAATCTAAGTTGTTTTAAACCACCGATTGTGGCAATTTGTTACAGCAGTCATAGGAAACTCAAAGAGAGTAGAAAACACTGTGAGGCACACAGGGACCTCCTGGACCCTGCCTTGGCCAGGTCTGGGTGCAGTTAATTGCATGTGGTCAGCTGCCCACCCCTCCACCTCTCTTCACACAGTTGACAAGGACCCATTTGTAATAATGTGAACCTCTGTTCCTCTAATAATATTCATAATTATGCTTCTACAGCTCCTTTCTGGGCCATGGAGATGTTTCTTCGAGCCAGTCAGGAGCCTCTGACAGCCTTGGCAGCTCTGTGTCACTTCTCTTGTGAAAGGTGACAGAAGGGCCAGGGTGGTCTTCCGGTCAGTCCCACTTGCCTGAACTAAAACCTTCAAAGAAGCGGTCTCAGGTGTATTGTCTATCTGTGCATGACACAGAGAGGAGTCATTCATGTTTGTAAGGTTAATGTGAAAGCTTCAGTGGCTAAATATCAGCATGTTAATAGAGGGGGAAGGCTGCATTTTGACTGCTCATATTTATCCTGAGAGGGGAAAAAAATGAGCTTTATTATTAGGCTTGATACGACCTTCCATGGGTCTTAAGGGGATTCTGTGCCTGGGAAACACTGCAAAATAGCAGGAGGCAAGAACAGTTGACTATTACGGGAAATTCATTTTTTACTTTTAAAAACATGCTGTAAGTCACCATTCATCTGACCCCAGCAGTTAGATTGTTTTAACCTCAATATTTTCCTGCATTGTTTTTTTTGATTTGTTTATTTGTTTTTTCATTGACAAGATTTTCTTATTATGTTGTCAAGTTAGAGGGTAGAATTCTGTTGTTGTTTTTTTTTAAAAAAAAAAAAAGCCTCCCTAGTATAGAGAGGATAGTGACATTTCCTGATTTATCATGCTTTGTTAAATAGCTCCCTGAATAAACCATGAAAATGAGCTCTCACCCACAAAATCAGAACTTGTGGTGCTTGGCCCCTAGGAGGTGTGTAAGATGCTCAAAAATATTTGCCAGAAGAATGAGACACAAGTAGACATATTAGAAATCACTCTGTAAGACAAGGGAATGGACAAGAGTCTACATTTGCTTGACAGTCTCTTCTTGTCTTTGTTTGTGGAATAAGCCACACATATTCATTTGTTTATGTTTTCAGGGAATTCTGTTTTGTGCATTGATTCTGTCATTTTCAGGTTAAATCGGTTGTTTCAAACCTCCCTATTTCCAATGCATTCAGCCACTATTTTTGGTTTATTTGTTAAAATAACCATAGCACGGGACCAATCCATCACATTTATCTTTATTAACAAATTCTAGGAATTTGTTCTACCTGTTTCCCTCTTAAGGGGCACTCATATCTGCTCTCAGTATATTTCCTGGAGGTAAACATCTTTACCTCTTAGGTTAGTGAGACAGTTACAGAAGGAAGAGAGTGGAAAGTCTATCCTTTAATGGTATCGGTATGCATGTATTGGGTAGCAGGACAGGGTATTGCTCTCTGGGTCGATTGTGACTTCTTGGTACCCTCCGTACGTCTGGGTCAGAACGGCAGCTTTCACAACACGCAGTAGAGAAAGGTCTCTACTGCGTGTTGTGAAATCACTTCATGACCCAGAACTGTCACATAATTTGTGAAAGGAGGGGCCCATTTTCCATGATCAGCCCAAAGCAGGTTTCTTTGACCTCTCTTTTGACTAGGGTCAAACACGACATGATTTCTTTATGAGGCATGGATGGGGGAAGGGTATAGCTTAGTGGTAGAGCACATGCTTAGCATGCACGAGGTCCTGGGTTCAATCCCCAGCACCTCCATTTAATAAATGAATGCATGAGGCTTGGGTGCCTTCTGCAAATCTCTCCTCTGATAACCAGTCCTAAAGGAAAAGGGTCAGCACCTTCTGGCCAGAGTTCATTCATGCCAGGTGCCCGGTAGATCTGCCATCATATTTGCTGAATGAGCTCACTGAATTATACCCTAAAAGGCAATAGAGAAACTAGGGAAATGTGTGCACATACACACACCCATTTGCACAAGACATTTAGGATGATCCAAGAGAAAGAAAAGTGCATGAGGGAAATAAAGAAAACTCTGTGACCTGGTTTCCTGCCCAACAACCTAGTGTGTCGTTTGGTAATTAGAACGACTCCCTTTTCTTCAGTTAGGATTGACTGTTGGTCATACCTCCTCTGGACAGTAGTCTCGAACCTTTCACTCTGCCCCACCTCCCTCCCCCTCAGAATGCCAAGAAGAAGGTGACCAATTTTGGCTTATCATTCTAAGGAACTGGCATTTTGCTTCAGTACTTTGGCCCAAGCAGGGATCATCCTATAAAACGCCTTTGCAGTGTTCCACTATGATAATGCACTCTCTGCTGACATTTCATTGCTTTTACAGTTGTTGAAGCTAAAGCAGTTGATTCTTATTTATTTTCCCTCTATTCTTCAATGTTACAAATCATAGACTCTCTGGGTTAACAGGGAAAGTAAATATAGTCTCATCACATCTACCTCCTGATGTTTGAAATCTTGCTTCTCTCATAATTTTCCAGTCTCTGCTTGAGTCTTTGCCATAGTGGAGAATTAACTCTCTCGTGAAAGTCCATTCCATTCGTTGTTAAATAAGATTGTAAGAAGATTCTTTGTCAACATTGATCTGAAATTCCTGTATTCCTGCCAAGCAGTTGTATTTTTACTTAGTGGTTTCCCCTCCCATATTCCAGGCATTTGTGGGGAGAACAGTGTGTCATGCTCTTCTTGTCTACTTCCATTTAAACACCAGTTCTTTCAGCCATTACTTAGTTGGTTGGATTGAACCAAGCGTGGCAAGTGTGGGTTAGAGTTCTTTGACCATTTTGGTCCTGTCTCCTTACTGCTTTCGTTCCTCATTCAAGCACCGTAGCAGGAAATAATGGCAGAGAAGTAGGGCAGAGGTGTGCAAACTGTGGAGGTCTTCACAGGAGATTTACGAACTTAGGATTTGCTCTGAGTGATGTGGGGAGAAGCCACAAGAGGCTTTAGAGCAGAGGAGGGGTGTGATCTAACCTACATTTTTAACATGATCCTTTTGGCCAGTGTATTAAGAGACAGACCACAGATGGGGGGCAAAAACAGAAGCAAGGATTAAAGTTAGGAGGCTTTCAAATCAGCCAGACACAAGAGGATAGTCCTTTGGTCTGTGGTGGAGCCAGACTTGCTGATGAGAGGTGGCCAATTGTGGGTGCAATCCAGCTGCTCCTTTGGAAATTGATGATTCGCAGCGAACACAGCTTGGAAGCGAACTGGGATCCCAGTCACGTGGAGCTCTGTCTTATCCACCAGGCCATCATGCATGTTGAATAAGAGAAAATGAATTGTCAAAGGAGCTGGGATACCACAGATCCACACCCAGAGCACCAGTAGCTGCAGTGGTTCCTGTTAGAGCTATTCCACTCACATTGCATTATATGGTTTAATCCTATGACCTGCTTGAGTGGTAGTTGTTATCCTCTAATCACAGGTGAGGAAACTGAGGCTGAGAAAGATTGGGAAATATGTCCCAAGTGGAATGACTAGCAAATGATTGATTGGGGACTGAGAGTTGAGATGTTTTCCTGTAGTACAGAGAATGGTGGCCTAGGATCCCCAGCCCACCCCACCGCCCACTGCCTTGATCGCAGCTGCTGTAAATACAGTGGTAAAAATTGAGCTTTAAGGAAAACTTGTAGACTGAAGTCAAGGTGAGTTCTGGCCTGCAAGGGCCACCGTGTTTCTCTGCCTGTGGTTGAACAGAGATCTAGAAAACTCAGGCTCACATGAATGTCACGAGCTGCCCTGAAGACCCCCCAGGAAAGTTTCTGGAAGGCAAAGTTGCACGACACAGGCAGCTGGGTCTCTGCAGCTGCGCCTTGCACACAGCCTTGGAGGCTGCAGGTCTGATCAAGAGCAGCAAACAGGTCGCTGGGAGTATTCTCCTCATTTGAAAAATGGCCATGACGTCTTAAACGGGTGCTGTTTGAGACAACTGCTCATCGCCCTGTTTGACTTGATCCTTATGGCCCTTCTTCCTAGTTAGGGCTGCTAAGGATTATTTTCATTTTTCAGAAAAGAAACCAAGGGCTAAAGAGGTTACATTACTTACCCGTGCTCTCGGGGAAAGCCTGGTGTTCTGCTTGCCGATCCCCTTGCCGCTCGACTGCACCGTGCCTCGGGGAAGGAGCAGCACAAAGCAGCAGATTTATTGAACACCTCCTGTGTGCTGGATACTAAGGAGCCAAACCAGACCTAGTCCCTGCCCCGCTGGAACTTGCTTGTAGAGAGAGTGTTAGGACCAAGGAAGGAGCTGCCCTGAGTTCTAGTCCTGAATCTTGTATTGTTTCGGATGTGATGATCAGTTGGTTCCCCAGCATCTTGGAGCTTCACTTGCCGTATCTGTAAAATGGGGGAACTAGAACTTATCCTGCCTTGTCTTTAAGCTTGTCAAGTGGGTCTCGTGAGTCAGCAGAGAAAAAAGCTGTGATGTCTAACTCAGCTTCCATGTGAATAGGGCAGTCTATTCCATTTAATAGAATCCGTGATGTAAAACTATGTGACAGACTACACTGACCCAGGATAACAAGATCATGAATTGTTCTCTTTACCTGCTCATTTTACCGAAGGCAGTTGGCTTCAATGTCTGTGACTGGAAGAAGTTCCATTTTCATTAGCTCAGGGACCAGATGTATTTTCTTCTAAAAATCTTAGACTCAGGAGCACCGCCACCAGAAGCTTTGTTAGCAGGCACAAGGGAAGGGGAGCCCTCTCAAATTCAGTGGTGTAGACCTGATGGACAAATGTGGCAGACCGAGGCTGGTGTAGATTCCTTGACTATACCATCAGCTACTGTCAGGTCACATTGTATGTGTTTATACAAGAACCATGCAGGAGATGAGAGCGTTTAAATGCCTTTATTACTCAGCATTGTGATTTTGGTAATAATTTGCAATGATTTTTTTTCTCCCTCAGTGCAAAACACACTCTTAATCTCATTGAAAAGTATTTTCTTTGTGTGGGGTGGAGGGAAATCAATTTTTTCTCTCGCTTATTTTTCTTTTCATCCTAGCAAGTTTAATATTCAGAGCATGATCTGAGGGACTTTATTTTATAAGGTGAGAGGTTTCCCAGAAGTGCCATGGAGGGCTCATTAGTCCAGCGCAGAAGAAATTGTTCAAAGCAATTTGAAGGAGCATCGTTAATAGCTCAATCTTCTTTGTACATAAGCCGAGGTCCCACCTTGCAGCTCAGGTTAATGAGAATTTTCCTGTAACTAAATTCTTTCTGCACGGGTTCAAGATGGACCCTGTTGGAGCCAGTTTGTGTTACATCATGGAAAGACCATAGGGATTGGCATCATAAGACCCATGTTCCACTCCCATTTGCTGGTCCCCATTGGCTAACTGGATGGCATTGGCTCTGAACTTACTTCTCCACTGGCATGATGGGCATAAGACGAAGAAATGTTTTCCTCAAAAATTATCAAAAGATGAAATGATTCAAGTGCCCATGCTCAAAATCTAACTTAGAACCTCTCCTCCACTCCCTCCACCCCAAACTCAATAAAAGACCCAGAATCTACTCAATGTCCAAAGTAAGACGCTACTTAGTAACTGTAGATACAGTCCTTTCCCGTATTTCCCCCACGGCCTACCCACGCCCCAGCCTCTGGATGCCACCCCTTAATTTGTCGGAAATATGTCCATTTCTCTCTGTGTCCACTGCCACCACCCTAGCCAGTGATAGGCCATTGCTTCTCTCCTGAACTATTGTAAGAGCCCTATACTTGGCCTGCACTTATTAAGCCCCCATTTAATGTGCCCTTATTGGCACAAGCAGAGTAATCTTCTTCCCAAACGCTGGTATCATGGCACTGCCTTCAAAGCCCTCAGTGCTCCCTGTTGCTTCTAAAATATAAACCAATGTCTGGCTCTGATGTGGTCCAGCCCTTGCTTCCTGTCCTCACCCCCTTCATTCCACTCTCCCACGCCCAGTGTGCTCTGCCCCAGCCTCCCTTAAACATGCATGCTGTCCCCACCCTGTCATGGGGTCTTGGTTGATACTCTTTCCTCTGCCGACATGCTTGTACTTGACACCCCAGTCTAGATGACCCTGGCTCAGCCTCCAGGCTCAGCTCAGCTGATGAAACTTGGCTGTGCCCCTAGCTGAGGCTGAGCCCCCGTGTTAGTCCCTCCCTCCACACTTACCACAACTGTCCTTCTGCACTTACCGTTGTTGTGGATTGCTTGCCTGTCTTCCTCATTACATTATAAGCTCTGTGAAAGAAGGAATCTTGTCTGTTTTGCCAGCCATTTCACCCCGACTAAGTGGCTAATGTCAGGCCTGGCACATAGTAGGCACTCAGTAAATATACGAGAAATGAATGGGGTATAAATGCGTATCATTTATTTTAATTTGTTAATGAAATAGACTATTTAGAGTTTACTTTGTACCAGGCCCACGTTGAGTGTTTCCTAATAAGCAAAGTTGTGGAGAAGCCAGCTCATACCTGGTCGTGAGAGCCAATCATGTATGTTTCTTTCCAATACCACCTTCAGAGATTTTGGTACCTTGAAATCAATTGGCCATAGTGGTAGTATTTATACCATAGAAATCGGCAAACTTAGAAATCAGGTTGTGTCTCCCCCCCATACCACACCACCCCAAGAAGAGCTGGTTATTAAATATTTACCAATGTATCAAATGAAATGGAATTTCAGATCAAGAGCATTTGGTGTTTTTATAAAGAGGTAGTATTATATTAATTATTCAGAATTCCAGTGTAGTTGATACGTCAGTGGAGAGAAGAAAAGGGTAAAAAGGAAAACTTCCTCTGGATGACTGAGGTTGAAGTTGCTCCTTGTCTTCCAATCTGTTCTCCCCTTCCTCTAGAGGAATAGAAAGATCCTTGGGGCATATGTCCACCCAGAATAAAGAATACATTGTTCAGCATCCCTTGCAGCTACATGTAGTCATATGGCTAAGATGGTGCCAATGCACTGTGTGGCTACCTCTGGGGAGCGCCCGTTATAAAATGCTGGTGCTTTCCCCCTGTCATTTTCTTTAACCCTGCTTTCCTTCCTGCTGGGTGAAATGTGGGCAAGAAAGTGGGCACATAAGTAGGCATCTAGGGAATAGAGGGCCCACATGGCAGGCAAAAAGGCAGAGCCTGAGTCTTCCAAGACTGAAGAGCCCTGCACCAGCTCAGGGATGCCTACATACAGACTTCTACATGAGAGAAAAACTTCTGTGTTTTCTTTAGAGGTTCTTGGTCACAGCTGAACTGTCTGCTGATAAGGAAGGATGTGCATGTGCTTGTGTGAGATAAATACATTTATATGTGTATGTGTATGGGGTGGAAAGTGTATTGAAGAGATTGACTCTTCTACACCATCTAATGAAGAGACTTCAGACTACATCTGTGAATAAGCTGCTTGCAAAGTTTTAGTGTATTTTTTCTTTTGAATAGTTACAAATTTTATCTATCTGCAAGAGATGGCAAGAGTCAAATCAACCTTTACGCCGTTATTAAGCGATAGCCCATGTTCACTATATTTTGTTCACTGCCGTTTCATCCAAGACTTTCCCTTCACCTGACATTTACCAAGCACTCAATAAATAATTGTTTAATAAATGAGCATGTGGTCTCATAGGCCCCCAAAACAATCCTTTACAGAACAGGCTTTCATAGCCAATGCTGTTGAATAGTGATATTCTAGAGTAGTGGTTTTATCTTGGAATGATTTTGTGCACACCCCTCCCAAAGACATTTGACAATGTCTGGAGGCACTTTTGGTTGTCAGAACTGGGGTGTGCTACTGGCATCTAGTGCGAAGAGACCAGAGATGGCACTCAATATCCTACAGTGCCCAGGACAGCCTATACCACAAAGGATTATCTCGCCCCAGTGTCAACTGTGCCAAGGTTGAGAAGCCCTGCTAGAGACTACTAAAGGTGTGCTTACCAAATTAAAATTTTAAGAAAGACTATAACAAATGCTCTTCTTCTGAAATTCCATTTCATTGGTTATTTCATTCTCAAGCAATTTCACTGTATATGTTCCTCCATATTGGGAATGTACCATGCATGGTGTTTATTATTCTAAAAAAAAGTCAATGAATAGTAACATGCCCAAGTACTCAGCTGTTTTCTTTGGCTCAGGAGCATTTATGCTTTATTTCAAATTGGTATGAGGTCATGAATCCAATAGTGAATACATTAGACTTACCTGGACAGATAAAGTTGGATCTTTGAAAAATGTTTGTGCTCTAAGTGACTATCAAAATACGATATACTAAGTAATGTATTCCATCTGTAATTTCAGTTACATGATAATAAAAAGAAAAGTTTGAAAACTTTGGTCGACTTCTGTGCGTACAGCTGGGAGACCTTCCAGAGTCTTTCAAGGTCTGCCGTGAATGTATGATTTAGACCACAGCTCCTCAATTGTGACATTTAATCCATAGAGATAAATCATCATGTGCCATCGGTAGGGCTCTTTATGGATAAACAGGCTTAAAATAATTATGTTTAAAACTCCATCAGAGCCTCCATCAGAAACACACCACCTTTTTTTTCCCTCATGTAAGAGACTAGGATGATGAAACTGTTTCCTGATTGTGGTGCTTGGGACCAAATTTAATCAAAGCCAAAACAATAAAACCAACTTTCCCTTGGCTGTCCTTGAGGTTTGCTAGGTCTCATGCCTTTCCCACCAATAGACTGATGTTCATAAGCATTAGATCCCAATTTGGGCCTCCAAGAAAATGTTGAAATGTGTAGTGGTTAAAAAGCACAGGCTCTGGAAGCCAGCTCTCATTTATTGACTGTGTGACCTTGGGCAAATTACTTGACCCCTCTGTGGCTCCGTTTCTTCATCTGTTAGATGAGATAATAATAGTCCCCACCTCATGGGGATATAATAAAGATTCAATGAACTGATATCCATAAAACACTTAGAACAGGTAACATGTTCAGCTTAATATACACATTTGATAAATAAAATAAAGGCTTTACTCAGTGACCCACCTATCTTTATGATTCTTCCAATATGCATCCCAAGCCAGGAAAAAAGTGAGCATCCTCAATTTCCCCTTTTCCCACTTACCTCAGATCTACTCTATATAACAACAGTTCAGGACTAAATGTCCATTGATGGGTGAATGGATAAAGAATGTGGTGTATGCATAAAGTGGACTATTACTCAGCCTGAACAAAAAAGGAAGTCCTGCCATGTGCAGCAACATGATGACGTCATGCTAAGCGAAATTAGCCCGTCACAGAAGGACAGATACTGCATGATTCCACTTACAAGAAGTATCCAAAATAGTCAGACTCCTAGAAGCAGAGAGAAGAATGCTGGTTGCCAGGGGCTGGGGGGAGGGGAAACAGAGAGTTGCTGTTCAACTAGTATAAAGTGACTGTTAGTTCTACACGATGAGTAAGTTCCAGAGATGTGCTGTTCAACACTGTGCCTATAGTTAACAATATTGTGGACTTAAAATTTGGGTAAGAAAGTACGTCTCATGTTAAGTGTTCTTAAAAAAGTGTTCTTGAAAAGAAAAAGTAGAAATTACTGTGGGATTCAATGTAAGGTAAAAAGCAAATAAAGAGTATTCAGTCTAGATAAATGCATTTTCTCACTCCAAGACAGCCAGTCAACGCCCATCATGTCTGCTCCTCGATGTCTTTCATATACTTCCATCTCTCCATCCTTCCGGCTACTCCCATGGTGCACATTCCCACCCTCTGTGCGGCCTGCCTTCCCCACTCAATCCCACTCTCCCCCTGCCTCTAAAACAAACCTGATCATGCCGCTGTTCTGATTAAAACCCCATGATGGTTCAAGAGGTGTGTACCCTAATCGGAGACCCTGGGTTGCTGTATCGAGCTACCCAGAGGAGTACCCTTTGGGACTTGTCCTAAAGGCTTTTCTAGAATCAGATGAGACTGGAATGTTTGGTCTTTGATATTCACCAAGCTCTATCAACCCAGCCGCCGCAGTGATTTCCAGCTCATGGAAACTTCAGACCACAGAATGGAGGGGAACTGATTCAGATCAGGTACCGGATGCTGCCTGAACTACTGGCACCGGGTCTATATTACTGACTTCTTCTCTTCCTATGAATTCATTTAGGAATGCAAGCATCTGAAATGAATGTATTGGAGATGGCATTGATGAAAACACCTAGCACAGGGCTGTGTTCACTGTTGACTCTCAGTAATGATCTGTTAAGTCTAAATACCCATATATACACACACATAGACACATACACACACATATATTTTCTTTTTTTGTATATATATATATATATATGTATGTATAGTCAGTTTATAATGTTGTGTCAATTTCTGGTGTATAGCATCATGCTTCAGTCATACATGAACATACATATATTCATTTTCATATTCTTTTTCACCATAAGTTACTATAAGATATTGAATATAGTTCCCTGTGCTATACGTGTAAACTTGTTTCTTATCTATTATATATATATATATATATATATGGACTTATATATATATATAAATTTTAGAATTTGCAAATCCACATATATTTTCATTTACCAACAACCTTGAGTTTTAATTTCTGAGGAAACTTAAATTCAAATTCATTCACTTGTCTGATCTCAAAGACAAAAGATAGAAGACATTATTTAAAGAGCAATAATACAAAATACAGAAAGCTAATGAACTCTCTCATACTAAAACCTGTGTGGAGAATTACCTTTCTCACAAATCCATGTTTTTAAATATTTTCTCATTTCACAGTTGCACTCCCCTAAACGGCAGAGTGATTGTCTTAAAAGATTTCCTCTGATGATGAACATATTCTTGAACACATTCTGTATGTTCGAGATTGTGCCAGGAACCTTGTGCAGCCATGACGTTGAAAGAACAGAAATCTAAAACACAAACATTCACAGCGTCAAGACCATCAGGAATGTTAATCATTTCCAACTGGGAAATTAGTGTAGGGAACACATTTACCATACATATCCTCATTACTAGCTTAGAGCACCCAACATCATTTCTAAAGGAAAAGGAGAGAAAAAGAAACGCTGTAATAATGAGAAAATATACAAGCTTGAAGTTAGGAAGGCACAGTTCAAATGGCAGACTTCCCTCCAGTAGGTGTGTGACCTTGGGAAGGTACTTATCCAGTGTGAGCTCAATGTCCTCAACTTTTCAATCAGAATAAGAATAGTAACATCTACAGTCCAAGGCTGTTTTATTGGAAATAGTGGTGTCCAGTACATAACAGTTACTCAAGAAAAAGAAGCTATTACATATTATTATTTTTCTACTGTCATCGCCTTTCAGCCAGAGGCCACCAGGAATACACCTGTAGTTAAACAAGTTGGGTTTGTTGCTCATTGGAGGGAGGAAGACCATTCCGTGGGGAATGTGAGCATCCTTACAAGAGGGTGTTAAGGAAGACTTACAGAATCAGGGCTCATAGTAACTGCGGGAAGGTTCATAAAAGTGGAGCATTGCTCCAAGTTGCATGCTCTTGGAAGTCAGGGGTAATTCTATGACTGGAACCTAATACATCTATCGGTAGGTAGGGTGGACAAGGGTGAGGTGACAGCCGTAATCAGCAAAGGAGCAGCTGTCACTTCTATGAGCCAGGAAAGTGGGTGGCTTGGACAATGTTCAGACTCAGTCGTGGAGTGGTCTGTTCCCACCCTGGGCCACCGTGGTCACCTAGTGGCCTCGTCTGATGCAGATGTTCCGTGAGTTAGTTCACCTTCAAGAAGAGAACGCCAACACCCGCCTACTGGCACCAGGCCAGCTCCTGGGTGCCAGTGGCTAGTTTTTCTTTCCTCCCCACATTCATTCAACAAGTATTTTGTGAGTGTTGTCGATCTGAGGTCTCCACTCTTTGTCATAGTTTATATGGTATACAACAATCGTAAGTCAACAAAGCATGATAATGTTGGGGCTAAATGAAAATAAATAAGACAGTATGGTTAAGAGTCCCTGAAGAGGAGGGCACCTTGAATCAGTGTGGTCAGACCAATGCCTTCCAGAGACATTGGAGCTGAGGTCTCGTAAGGCAATAAGAAATTGATACCAGGGGACACATGTTCCAGGCAAAGGAAATAGCAAATTCAGAGGCTGAGACCCAAAACAGCTTAGCTAAAGGAAGGTCTGGGGGAAAGAGCATGCCAGGCAGAAGAAACAGGATTTCAAATGCTCTGAAGTAGGAATGAGCTTGAATAGGACTGTGGTTTTCCTGCCAACGCAGTGGCCAAAGGGGAGGATGGGGCTGGAGAGGTGCGCAGGAGTAAGACTGCGTGTGTCTGTGCAAAGAGTAGCAGAGAGGCTGGCTTTTATCTTAGAGGAAGGAGAAATCATTGGACAATTTACGTTTTTTAAAAAGTTGCCTTGGTCCCTGTGCAGATGGAAACTTGATTGTTTGGGGGGTGTAGATGGAAGGGAGGGGAGATTGAGGATGTGAAACAAAGATTTCAGTAATAAAATGCAGGAGCATTCGAATGTGGGGCACAGAATTCAGACTCTTAGGCTGATGATACCAAAAGGGAACAGATTATTGGTCTGACCCAATCATCTCCTTTACATGTAAGAAAATCACCCCTGACCAGGACAGATGGAGTGGCTTGCCCACATCTAATTATTTCGGCAATAGAGGCACCAAAGCAGGGACAAGAGCCCCAGAAGACTCCTCCATCCTAGTGGCCCCAGGCACTGTGGAAATCAGAGCTCACTACATTGTGGGGAAGGTGTCTCTGCAACTAGAATCTCTCCTGTAACAGAGCACAGTTAGGAGACAGAGGGAGGAGGGGTGTCCTGCTGTCCTTCCCGCACAACTATTTAGCCTTTCTTAATTGTCACCTTGGGGCTGTTTGCCAAGGAAGGAAACATGAGCCCATGACTGTGACCAACCTGGAGGTGGGTATCCTGGAAAGCTCACCTTCCATCAACATTCCAAACCTGTGCTTCTCCTTTGATCAGCCACCACACTTCTAGGAATTCAACCTCATAATTTAGTGAAAGATGCATGTCGGGATGTTACCATCTGCTGATGGTATTGCTATGACCAGAAAACTTTCTTAAATAAGAATGAAATGTTTCAAGTCAGAAACAGATTATAGTACAACTATGGCCAGTGATCATCTGGTTTACCCTGTGGTTCTACCAGCTGTTTCTCCCCCTTCTGAGTGGTTGGTAATCACACTTGACCCGTTCAGTACTTTCCTGGTAGTGGAATACGTGAATGATGGAATACTGCATATCCATTTTAAAAGCAGCTATTTAATTACTTGGGGGAAAACTCCTCAATGCATTTAACATTGACAAAAAGTAAGGACCTGTTTTGTTAAATCTGTGTAAAATGTGTTCCTATCGAAATAGTAACAATGACTTTCACTGAGTGGTGGAATTATGAGTGGTTTTTATTTCTCACTTTTTTGGTCACTGATATTTTCTAAATTTTCAAAGAGGTACATGAATAACTTGTGATACATGAAGAAAGTTTATTTATAAATTTTTCCATGCTATTCTTTAGAGGTAGGCAGCTTCTATGAGTGGCACTAGGCTAAGCTTTTCCTGATGTGACTTCTGACGATCACAGCTGCCGCCAAGATGCTGCTTAGCAGTGTGACACATTAAACACCTGCATTTTCCTGAACCAGAAGGGAAACAGGGTTTGAAACGTATGGAAGTACCCATGAAATCTACACTACAAGTAGATTTTATGACAATTCAGCTCTAGAAAATCTAGGTTCCCCTTACGATGGGCCCCACACCCTCGTCCAAAATGTTTTAGGACATCAAAGAGGATAAATCCAAGCATGAGCCTTTGTTGTGTGTTACTGTACACAAGCCTTTGTTCTGAGTCTTTAAGTATAGAATTTCATTTGCATGAAATAGACACATTGTAATTGACTGTACTTCAATATATATATATATATGTATGCGTATATATATATATATATATATATATATATATATATACACATACATCATTCATACACCATCCTTATGCGGTGGGGATTCGTAAAGGGGTTTTATTTATAAGGAAGCTGGCATTGAGAAGATTTGAAGGGTTTGGCCTGAGTCACACAGTCAGGATTGAATCACAGTGTAGAAACTAAATGTGTTTTGTATGTAACGAGAATGGCTCTACGTACCTGTCAGCCAGAATGGAAGAACACAGGTCAGCCCTGGTGTGTGTTCTCCCTGCGACCTGGTGCTACCTGCATGTTGACTCTGGCTTTGCTATTGGTGCACTAGTGGACACACATCATGTATTCTCTCTGGGGCTCAGTTTTCTCACCTGTAAAATGGGATATGGAGGTATTTGAAGCTGATGGACCTTAGCATCCCCTCAGCCTCAAAAATCGTAGGATTCTGAGTGAGTTTAGGTGAGATTTCCACAAAGACCTTCACACGCTGTCTTCCCACTCCATGGGTAGCTATTTCAGAACTACCCTTCTGGTGACTCAGCCAAAATACCCATCTTCCAGAGGCACAAAGAAATCCTTGGCCAATATTTCTCTGGATGCAAATGCTTTGCTCCTGAATTGCACATCCCCTTGAAGAGCCTGATGATAGATGAGCAGGATTCAGCTTTGTCCTGGAAAACTTTTACGTGGTATTTTTTCCCCATTTCTTTACAGATTTATGAAGTCAATACTTCAGTTTTTCCACGATGTGAGGCTTGTATTTTCCTGGGCTAGATGTAACAAAGAGCTTTCCAAATGATCAGTGACACCTCAAGTTAGAGCTGCGTTTTGAAATTGTTCTTTGGAATCTCTGACTTCACTGGGAGCAGTGAAATGTGAATGGTAGCTTAATGCTCTGCCAGAAATGCATGGAAGAGAGGTAGGATGTTTATAAATGAACATCCACTGATGTGTGCTTGGTAATTTCATTCAAAGATGTAAAGGAAGAGATATTACAAGGGACATTTCTGTTATTTTGTCAAATGCTGTTCACCGAAAAAATGAAATTTCAACCTATATTCTTGACCTTCAGGGACTTATTTTAAGATCGTATGGCTTTTCCTAAACAGCTGAATTATTTAGTGAGATTGAACTGTCAAAGACTTTAAAATAAAGCCCACCAAAATACCAGCCACTCTGGAGTGCTACAGCTGTTCAGGACTCGATCTGCATATTTTATCTCAGCCGACTGAAGCTTGCAACTGAAAAATAGCTCAGAAAATACTTATCACCTCCCTTGCGAAACGCAAAAAGGAATTCATCTGAAGCTGAAAATTTGATATAGTGGGTGACCTACTCCCCCAGTGATGCTCAGAACGGCTAAGGGAGTTCTAGCTGCATTTATGCTACGTCACCCCTGTGTGTGTAGGCCACACCTTTGAGAAAGTGGTCGGTGGCCCCTTCCACAACGGGTGCAGGGCCCGAGTGACTTCATATAAGGAGTGAGCTTGCAACGCTGTACCCGCAGGCGTGACCATCATTGGGAGCATGTTTTCAATGTGTTTAGAAGGTTACAAAGAAGTTTAACTTGTACATTTTGGAGCCTGAACAGAGTGAAATCAACATTTTTATCTCATAGGGAATTTTTATCGATTGCTAGTATCTCACTTTTCCCAAAGGATGGGGAAAAGAAACAAGAATTCAGGGTCATTGTGTTAAGTACCGAGGAATCTACGGACTCTCTAAGGGATCAATGGCACCTCCCATAGAGGCTGACAGTGATGACAGCGTTGGCAGCAGTGACGACGGCAGTGATGGTGATGAACGACTGTGATGATGACAGTGATGGTGATCATGACAAGAGTGACCATGACAGTCACAATGATTGTGATGAGGATAATGATGGTGGAGACTGACATTTATTGAGCCCTTGCTGTGTACCAAGATATCAAGCACTGAACAGTCCTTGTCTCATTTAATCTTCAGCACCATTGTATAAAGTACATTACAAGCTAGGATTTTCCCATTTTATAGGTGGTGAAACTGAGGTTTAAAGACATTAAGGAACCTGCCCAAATCAATACTCTTAAATTTTGCTGTGCATTAGAATCCCCCGGAAAGACCTTTCAAATCTTGACCCACAGGTTAAGGAATTTGTCCAAGCCTGCCCAGTTGTTGAGGGGCCGAGCCAGGAGCCATGGGGCACCAGATTCATGCTCTTACCCACCTCGCTGTGCAGTCTCTCTTGTGAAGAGCCCTTGCCAGCATGAAAGTGCTCAGGGGCCTTTTATGGTCCCCAAACATTCCCCCATCAATGTTTTTAATAATAAAATAGTAACAAGGAAGGAGCTGAAACACAATGCTTCGCGTAGTAGACCTTTGTTGGACAGTGTGCTCAAACCAGTTTGAATCTCTGTCCACCAAGTTAATTTCGGTTTCATTCACCATATTCCACTCTGTTGAGAATATGCTTGGGGTTATTTTTGCCTGGAGGTATTAAATTCCAACCAAATATTAGCTGCTTTTTAAGTGTCTGCAGTAGTTAGAATGCGGAGTCCCCAGAGATGGTGACAGAACTCATGACGTATGGGGAGCCAGAACTTTCCTCTGATGAAAAGAGAAGTTCACAGAGAACCTCCAACCCCCCGCCCCAAATGCCTACATTCCCAGGTTTCAGGTGCGAAATTAAAGCTCTTAAGAAATGCTGGCACTGTTTATCCACATTCCTAATCCAAAGGGCTAGGATTTTTGAAATGAGGCCATGCTAGTTAATTATGATGTTGCCTCCAGGGGATTAATTATATTTTAATTTTTTTAATTTAATTTTTCAGTGAATATTTTCCATGGCAGTGGAGACTGCTTAGACTCACCTGATCGAACTTCCAAGTTGGCTCCTACTTTTTCCTTTAATTCCCACAGAATACTGACAAGTGGATAACAGTGTTCCCATTTTGCAGATGAGAAAACTGAGTTTGAGACAGATTAAATAATTTTGATGAGGTGAATAACTGCCTCATTTTCACCCAGTTGAGCCATTCTTATACAGGTGAAAGAAAAGTTCTTTCAGAAAGGCTTTCTAAGTTTTCCCTAAGATGAATTTCTGGCCGAAAAAAATCAGATGCTGCCGTTTTCACTCTTGGCCCTAATTTGTGCACACGTGTGTGCCACTAAGGAGGTGGCTTTATCACCTGGGTGCAGAAACAAGGCAGCCAGGACTCTAGGTTGATAGCCTTCTCCAGCTACACTAACATTCCACACAGGTGTCAGGGAATTTCACACTCAGCTTTAATTTCTCCCCACACATTTATGTTGGAGATAAAGACAGTCATGTTTTTCCACTCCCTGTTCTTTTTTTCTTTTTGCCTTTAGAATTCAGAATAGATGCCTTCATCACTTGGCTAAGTAAAAGTGAGTGGTAGAGATTTCTAAACTTCACAGTGAGAAGCTATCATAAACATCTCAAAATTTGTCAGAAAGAAGGCGAGGAGAAATGTGGAGTCGAGAAACATAACTCAGAGTTCCTAGTCTTCACTGGTGGAGGCAGCTGGGGAGACGCTGAAGTAGGAGAGACGTGATTCCTGCAGATGAACTCAGGCATCAGGTATCTCATAAATATCTGTGCCTATTGATGCAAAAGTGCAACTGAAACTTTTGCAAGGAATTATCCCCTTCCTACTCACCCCAGATATTTTATTATGTATAAAAATACACAAGGATGTACATTAAATTTAGAAATAGGTACTTAGGCTTAGATGGGTCAGCTAATGGAAGTTGCTTACTGAGATCAGAGTCCACCATTTAGCCTTAGGGTCCCGTTCCTCTGGTTTGATTTAAAAAAAAAAAAAAAAAAGCTTAAATCATTCCCAGCCTTAGGGAGGAAAAGGAGGGGCAGAAAATGAAAATTAGCCAAGTAAAGAGGTTCTTTCTTCTGAACAATGGAAGAAAACCCACACGGAGTTACACCACCATTTGCCTCCGAGGCTATTCTGTGACTATTTCCCCATCTCGTCTCTTTCTGGTGTTAAAGAAACCAGAGCTCCAGACAGAGGAGTCTTCCTACTAAAAGATTTAAACAAGATCAGTAGACTTCAGTTGTCTGGTCTGCTGCAACATAGTGGGGTTGCTGAGAAAGGAATCCCTGAGCAACTTGAATGCATTCCTTGATGACTTCATCAAGGAGTTAATGTAACATATCCGACTGCAAGTCTTTCAGTTATTGCTGTTTGGGCTTTTTAAAGTTATAGTTTCATAGTAAAATGAGAAGTGGACCATGTTTGGCCATTTCCCCAGTCTATAATTAAAACATTGATTTGGTTCACCCTAGTGATACATTACTGCCACCTGGTGGCAGCATACCTGCATTGAAGGGATTAAGAAGTGAGGAAATATTTTCAAGAAAACAAATTCATCACCACCACCACCATACCCCCAAGTCCCTAAAAAAAAAAAAAATTGCCAGAAGAAATGAGAGAAAGAAGCAAGAGCCAGACTGTGGAAAAGCTCATCCAAGGGGCACATAAGCCCTATGGAAAGTGTGAAGGTTCAGATGAAATCAGAGCTTTAGGAAGATGAGGCTCCTGTCTGTGTGCAGGAAGAGGAAGAGTTTGAAAGCAGACAGAAATCAACAATAAACCAGATTTGAGAAGATCAAGATATGAAAAGGGTAACAGAAGCAGGAATATAAAGTTTGAAATAGATAATTTTTAAAAGTCATTTACATGTACTGTGTGCCAGGTACTCTTCTAAGCCTTGAGCAGCGTACAAAGATGAGAAAGACCTGTTCCATCTCTCAAGAAGCTCCCAAATACAACTGTGTTGATCCCAACTCTGGCCCTCACTTTGATTCACTCGGTGGTCTCCGTGGGCTGCTCCACCTCCCTGGACCGCAGTTTGCTCATTTGAAATGAGGAAGGTGCACTTGAGAGTTTGCAGAAGCCCTCTGGGCTCACACAATTGACGTGAGTTGGTCTACAGGTATTTCCAAGGGAAAATTTCCAAGGGAAGACAGCTGCCTGACTCTGTGTAGGAGATAGTGGAGCTGAGTAGGTTAAAGTTTGGTTTTTTCCATGGCAAGCCCCAAGCCAACTATGGGGGAATTGTGGTGTCACTGATACATAGAGAAGTCAGTAAAGAAAGGCTCATTTGCAGATAAAGAGGGAAAAAAGCAGGGTAGGTATGCAGACAGCTTAGTGGCATTTAGACATGCAAATGCAGGAACCCACTTCCCGCTGAGAGGAGCAGTCAGGAGTGGAGAAGGGGTCCAGCAGGTCTGTGCAAAACACTTAAACTGCAGAGAGTCCCAGACTCCTGGCCTGCTCTTCCCTAGCTGTGTGCCCTTGAACAAGTAACTTAACATCTCTGAGCTTCACTTTCCCCCTGGGTAAAGGCGGCAGGATAACAGTGCCTCCTTTTGGAGCTGTGATGAGTGTTCTGTGGGTCGGTACGAGACCAGTGCCAGCCCCTGGTGAACATTCAGTGACCATTAACTGGGGTTCCTATTCCTGTCCTCCTCGCCATCATCATGACTTATAGAAACAGTAACCTTTCTCAGGGAGGATTGGTAGAGTGAAGAGTAAGAGGATACATCCATTCCTGAATGAAGGTCCAGCTGGAGGAGATGAGCTTGGGAGAGAGGGAGGAGGGGAGGGAACAGAGGAGAGAGTTTTTGGGAGAAGAGAATCGCACTGGGTTCAACGCGCTGAGAAGACGTGAACGATCCCAGGACTAGGTGACTTAGTGTCCTGCACTGCAGGTGACTTGCAGGTGTTCGGCGACTTTCCAAAGAGCAGTGTGCATAGAATAAAGGACTCCTCACGTGGAGACTGAGGCGACGACAGAGGAACGTAGGGTGAAGGCGCAGAGGCACGCACGCTCGTGGGTGACGCGTCACATCGCCGCACTCCTCAAGCCGGGAAGACCGGGTTCATTTCACAGAGTCAGAAATAGATCAGGGGCAAAGTGCGCATGCTCTGCGGGCTGCAGCTTCCGCCTCCGCCCGTAGCTCAAATGTCTTAACGTTCCTCCTGACAAATCAACCAGCCGTGATGCAATTCGTTTCTACAGTGATCTGTAACGATCTATGCTGTGTCTCTCGGTTAGAATGCCAAGCCTGCAGGGATTGGGGCCCTAGATGTTTCTTTGAGACCTAAGACAGGAGTCACTAAGTCCCTGCCCGCATGCCCATCCCACCGGCTGCCAACTTTGCCGCGTCCCCGGGTAGTGCTGTGACACTGAGCAGGAATTGTTGACTTTCTGGTAAGGCGCTTACTCTGCAAATATCACTTCATGTATCGAAACAGAAATTAATTTTCTCCTGTAGTCACTACGAGCCTGAATTTCTAATCTTTGGCATTTCACTTCTACCACCTGTTCCTTCAGTCTTTTGGTTCAGTACCCAATTCTCACCTCAATCCCCGTCTGAACAGGGAGTTGGCTGATGGTTGTGGTGGTGACAGGGCTCTGGAACAGGACTGATGGGGGCAGGTCTCCCTTCTGCCACCCCCACTTGCTGTGTGATCTTGCACGAGTCACTCATCCTCTCTGTGCCTTGATTTCTTCACCCATCAAATGAGGAAAATGAGGACATTAATGCTCTTACCAACTTCACAGGGTTGTTTTAAAGAGTAAATGAGTTACTGCAAGTCAAGTGATGCTCGGACTGGAGCCTGGTGCTTGGAAAGTGCCATAGAAGTGGTGTCTGTTGTTATGCTTTAATTATGAGAGGACCACTAATAGAAAGAAAGAGCATTCAGTGCTGAATCACTGTCTTCACTAGCAGAACAGAGATGGATGGTCTCCCTCTTGCTGCTCATCATTAGGGATGCAGAGATCAACCTCGCCCCAGCTCTCTCAGCGGGCAGCCAAGTGGAGCAGGCAGATGTGAACACAGCCCCCTATGATCGATGCTCTGCAGGGAGGTGGACAAAGTGTACGTCCCTGGTGGGTCCAGCAGGGAAGCTGCATGATGCCCCCAGTCCCACAACCTTTGAGACCCACAACCCACAGCCCTGGATGTTCTCGCTTAGCTATCTGGGCTCTGTTCTTCAAGGAGTGAGATGTGAATGGCATGGAGCATGTTCTGTGAGTTGGAATTATGTGGGGTCTGGAGTTAGACTGGCAACATGTGACTCAACCTCTTTGACACTTTATTTGCTCATCTGTGGAATGGGCAGAGGGGCAATTTTCTATGTGATAGGATCCCCGTGAGGATCTACAGAGCATAGTGTCTGATCCATTACAAAGGCTTGTATGTCTTATAGGAATGCCCAATTACAGCTGCATCTTCCTTGGTTGAATCAAAGAAAAAATTTTGGAGATGAAGTCCTATGTTAAATTTGACAAAGAGAGCTTGTGACTTAAAAGAGTGGTTCTCATAATTGTTCATGTCTCAGCAACACCAGGAGGGCTTTTTAAAATCCAGATTGCTGTGCCCCACTCCTGGAGTTACTGATTCCATAGGTCTGGGTGGAGCCTGAAAATCTACATCTCCAAAAAGCTCCCAGGTGATACTTGCAGTCGGGACCCCACCTGGAGAAACACAGACTTTAAGGTATCCCATGCTTCTAAAGTAGAGGAGAATCTTTTTTTTTTTTCCTTATTTATATTTCCCACCCCTCCCAATTTTTATTTTCAAGCCTGAAATTTTGATGTTTGAGGTTAATTTAAAAAGAAACTTTTCAGTCTGTCTGGTGTGTGTGTGTGTGAATTGGACCCAGCTCGGGGATTTTGCTCTTCCTTTTAATCTTGGCTTATCCCCTGTGGATCCGTGAGTGTCAGGACTGATACTCCCAGCCCCCTCCTTGTGCCAAATTGAGGCTTATCCGCCTGGTCAGTCTTGATGACACATGCGCCCACTCCATCCCTTCACGTGACAGGAGACACATTTCAATCGGAGGCTCCAAAAATATTATTACTCCCAAGACTACAGAAAGAAATGTATTGGAAATATTTTGTTAAAAATGAATGTTTATCATCAGCCTTGTGATGGTTGGTTATATGCCAGTCAATCAGGGAAAGTTATGTTTCCTGTTTAATTGTGCATCTGATTTAGCCACTCATTATCAGTTTTATAATACCTTACTCCTACATGAGATGATTCTTTCCTTCATTTATTCACTCATTTGTTCAGCAAGTGTTTATTGAGTAACCACTCAGTGCCAAACTATGCTAAGCTGTAGAAATGGAGACAAATGTAGACATTGTCTATTTGGGCAGTAAGAACATTATAATAGGTTTGAGTTGTGTAAGGACAATAGCACTGATGATTTTGGTTTCACGCAGCATCTCACTTCCTTGGTTAGCTCTGTGTTGGGTTGATTTTATTGTTTGTTTAGGGGAGTTATTGATACCCTGCCCGGCAATTCATGTAAGTAATAATATGTAGAATAATCGGATATCAGGTTCCCACAAAAATGAACAAGATATTTAAAGAAGCTTGCAATTAAATAGAAAAATTAAATATCTGTAAATATAGTTACAATGCGCTGAGATGACAAACACTGGAAGACGCTCAGTGGAAGAGATGGTTCATTTGTCTAGAGTGCTTAGAGAAAGTCTTCCTAGATGAGGTGATAGCAGAGCTGAGTTCTGGAAGCGGAAAAACTTATTCCCACATTAAATGGTAGTTTCTGTCCATTTCCCCTCATGTGGCTCTGGGACCACCAGCATTTCACCAGATTGAGACATGCATTGACATAGGGCTTCCATCCCAACTGCTACTTTTTCCTGGGTGCCTTTGACCAAGGCTACTTAATTTTGAGCCTCAGTTTCCTCAGCCAAAAAATGGGAATAGCATTACATCCCATGCAAGATTATTAAAAGGGATAAAATGAGACCATATTTTTAAAGTGCTTAGCATAATATTATAAGTATTTAATAAAATGGTAAGTACTTTAATAATTATAATTATCAAAAATGTTGATGGGTACAGTGTCTTTTTAATGGAAGGGTGTTCAGGGCCTTTTTCACATACGATGGAGCGTTGAGAATGGACAGGAAGAATGTCCTTGGCTATATCCCCAAGCGTGAGCGAGAGGAAATCCACTGTACATCTGTTAGAACTAGGGTTCCACAGATCACTCTTTGGTTCATAGTCCCCCATGTTAGCGCATTTAGACTGGGGGACTTTGTTTGCATGATAATGTTTGCCTTTGAATTTCGTGGTTGAAATTGACCACGGCTCAATGGTTCCGGTTCAAATTGGCACCACTCTGTGCTCCCTGCTTTCCAACGTGGGCTGTGCCTGCAGGTGCCTTCTGAGGAGCTGGGTTATGGACATCTTCTCACCTGTATTTTTGCAGCTTCATCTACGGTAGCCTCTAAGGGACTTGGGCGTGCCATGGTAGCTGTCTGTGGAAACGTCTGCTTTTAGGAAAGATTGTCCAGGAGACATGTTTGAATTACATGTGTTCCTGGGCATAGTTTGTATGTGTCTGAGAGATTGACTCAAAAGTAAGTTCTGTTTTGTATGCGTGGCACATGTCCCCAAATTAAGTCCAAAAGAAATCAAAACAGCAGTTTGACTTACCTTTTTAAATTCAAAACACATCTTTTCAATATTGACATTTAGAAATCAGCCCTAATTGCCCCACTCTGACTTTGCTATTTCTGTCTTTCCTCCTAACCTGTGTCCACTTGCATGCTACATATGTCATTTTATATTTGACTTTTTTACCTAATATAACATAAGCACGTCCCAGCTTGCTACCCAGTCATTAGAGTTATAACCTTTAATGACTACATAATGGTCCTCCAAGTAGCTGAATCTAATTTATTTGGCCATTTTCCTTTGGTTAAACATCTAGGCCATTGATTTTCAGACATTTTTAGCTGCAGAAACTGTGTTTTAAGAAACCATATGTAGAACCTAAATATATTCTATTGATTCTTTTTTTTCTTACATATCTAAAGTAAAACATAATCACCTTTATGAAAAACTCTCAGGCTATAATAATAAAAGCTAAGTTCCTATTACTACTGCCTCCACATCCCTAGTCTGAGATAATCCCTGTATTAGCCTAATTGCCCTTCTAGACAAGTTATTCTACATTTACAAACCAAATAGACATATTTTATATACACGAGATTGTACAGGGCATATTGTTTGTAACTTGCCTTTTCCACACTTAATATGTCTTGAAGATGTTCCTTGTCATCGCATTTAGATCTGCCTCCTTCTTTTTACCTGCTGTGTACTATTCCACAAAATGGATATACCCAGGGTTCTCCCTCAGGCCCTTCCCAATGGGCAGTTAGGCTGTTTCCAGTTTGCCATCATTACACACAACAATGCTGAGTGCCCCTGCATCTGCTCTGGTGGTGCTTCTAGCAGTTCCATTTTAAAACTTCCAATTTGGGAGATTTCCTATTTTCAGTTGCTGTAGATAATGGTGCAATGAGCATCTAAAGCATATTATACTTTTTTTTTAAATCTCTTTCTTCTTCTGAATTTCATCAGGAAAAATGACTGGGCATAGAATAAAGAAAATAGTGGCACTTTTTTGGTGAACGATACCTCCAGTTTACCAAAATTAGTTTTGCCATTTGCTCTGACTGTGGCATCATGGGGAGGACTCATTTTCAGGGTTCCCTCACTCTCCAGCCCAGGTCCCTGCACATGATTCAGTTCCCAAATAAACATGTATGCATCTGTCAGAGGACCCCTGTATCCTTTACCACCTGTGGCTCTACATGCTTTTCTTTAAAATGTCTAGTGCATTTTCCAAATCAAACAGTGATAACAATAGCAGTAGTAGCAGCCAACACTTACTGAGTGCTTCCTGTGCAGCTGGGGGATGGTGATGCCTTTGCAAATACCTTAAATAAAAATTAGCTTATTCAGTTTTCAAAAGTAACTTGTGAGACAGGAGCCATTATTATCTCGGTTTCCAATGTGAAAACTGTTGCTCAGAGAGGTTCCAGAGTTGACTCCAGGTCGCAGACCTAGTAGGTTATGGACATCGGTGGGACATGAAGCCGGGTATATCTGACTTCAGAGTTCAGACCATGAGGAACGTGGTAAGGTCTGAGTGACTCACTATAGCCCCTGTACCTGGTAGATGGCAGCTGGACATTCAATCAGAGACAAACATTTTCTGAGTGTCTAAAATGCACACAGCCTGGTGTAAACGCTGGTCTACCTGGAGTCTGGGGCATGTCCCCCAAGTCCCGCCCGTTCTGTTCCATTTGCCCAATCACAGCCTTGTCTCCCTTTGGCCTCCAGAAGCCTTCCTCCCCAGGGATTTCAGCGCAGTCTTGTGTGCTCCTTCTGGACTTCCACTCCTTCCCTAAATATTTGCTGTCTTGTGTTCCCACTCAGGAGCTCTGGCCAGGCTGCAGGTGGATCCTTTGTTTGCCATCCACAGCTTTCAGTTGCATTTCCCCCAAAGGCCACTCGTATCGGCAAATCCCTGGATCACTGAGAACTTCCAGCTCCACAGTATGTCCCTCCTCAGATCCTCCCCACCAGCAGCTTTGGGAGAGGGGGCTGCTGCTGCCTTTCACTTAGTTGTCCTTTGTCACTCAAAGTGCAGACCCCGGCACCATCTCTTTCTGCCAGCCGCCCTGCGTCCCCTGTGGACGTCTCCCTTCTTTCTCTGTGCTCGCTGGAAACAAATCACTAATTGAATTTCACCTTTTATAGCTCTCAGAAAATGGCAGGCTAGCGCCTCCAATTAATTTCCTAGACGGTATTGAGGAAGAGGCATGTTGCATCCTCACGAACATGTCAGAGCTGGGGCAGCAGGGTCTCCACTGCATCTTACCTGCCATTTGCAGGGAGGTTGCATTTGTTCTGGGCCTTTCCGGACTGTGTTCCAGCCACTGACCCTGCTGGTTCTGAGTTTACATTCTTTGATCCACTTTATAGTGATGGGCAGTCAAATATGTGCTGGGCACTGGGCACCTGCTCCTGCTGGGTCCTGGGTCCTGGGCTGGCTTGATCTCAGATCTGCTTCTTCTCTTGCTCTTAACACCTGGTCCTCCGGGCTCCCACTTTGTTGGCCTGTTTAATTACTTACTGATTACTTTTTAAATTTCAGTCTTTTAAATTACCTAATTCACACTTGTGGTAACAACTCAAAGCACAAAAATGACTAAATCAAAATGAACCTTTCTACTCCTTCCGGTCTCACCTCAACATCATCGCCCTTAACAATTTGCGTATATTCCTCTTAGACAGTTTCCTTTTCTTATTGACACATACATATCTACACACAGGACTTGACTTTGTTTTGATTTGATTTGATTTGATAAAAACATGGAGTCATAGGATGCAGTTTATCTTATAACCTGTTTCCCCACCCAAGAAGAAAATTGTGATCATGTTTCCATGAGAATACAACTTGTTCTCTCTCTCTTTTTTAATAGCTATGGGAACACTGTAATTTATTTATCCATTTCCCCTTCTCAGGTTTCTTCCTATTGTTTTGCAAACCTGAGCAATCCACCATCAACCTTCTCTGTGGACTATTTTTATACACCAGCACATTTCAGCCCTACTGGATGAATCCCCACCAGTGGGATTGCCTGTTTCTGACATTCAGTCCCCTCATCCTGGCCCCCACCACCTGTTGTCTCTTCCCTGGACCCAACCCAAGTTTGATGAGATCTCAGTTCCACACCACGGTTTAGCAATGAGGAACCACCCTCAGGGACTGCCCCGTATAGTGTCTAAAATGGAAATGTTATCATGCAATAATGTCTATTTACAGACTATGAAATGACCATTTTTCATGGGTTTTTCTTTTTCTTTGACATCTCAGCTGTCAATCTCAAAACTAGTTTTTGCTCTAGGACTAGTCAGATTTAAATATCATAACAACCAACTACACAGTAGCAACTTTACTTTGGTCTTGTAAATACAGCAAAATTATGTAAAAGATTCCCAATTTCACAGTTTTATAAAAAGAGGAAAAAATTATCATAATGAATATACTAGAACTCAAAAAACCCACTGGCATTTTGTCCAAAATTATTCTGTTAGCTTTGGAATGTAGCAAGGCTGTTGATAAGAAACCCATCTTGACCACCTGGTTTATTCTTAAAGAGCTCAAAGACTTTTCTTTTTAGCACCATTCCAATAGGAGAGAGGACAGAGGATATGTGATTAAATTATCGGGCAGAAACACATGACTATAAATAATTGACTCTCTCATGTTTCATGAGCCTTAACCTCACACTTCAGAATATTTATTTCCTTTATTTCAAAATGTTTACTTACTTTTCTCCGTTGACTTTAATTAATTTTGCCTTTGGCTCATAAACAGGTGAAACTGAAAACTTTTTTATTTGCATTTTTATCTTGGAGCAAGGTAGCTAATTAAAGTTTCCAATTTGGTTTCACTGTGCTGTACCAGGGCTGTAGGAAAATGGCTAACAGATGCATAGATTTGTGACTGTTTTTCTGAGAAAGAAGTGGAAGTTGCTTCTGGAAATTATGATTGTTTTATGGAAATGCTAAAGGTGAAACATGTATTAAGGTTCTCTCTGTCACAGGAAGAGAGATGAACAAATGAGTTACAAAAAGAGGTAAAAGGAAGGGTCTAGAAACTACATACTGGTGAATTTCCCTTGAGTTCCAGAAAAAGTATAGAATGAATTAATATAGAAATGGATAGTGAGCATATAGTTTTCAGTAGTGTTACTTAGCTGGTAGAAAATAGGAAAGCCAAGACATAATATATGTAGACCTCAGCCTGATTCGTGACGAGTTTGTCTATAAAATCTTAGGAATTATTAAAAAAAAAAAAAAGGAAGACGCCATTTAAAAAATGGTAAAAATCTGAGGCATTATCTTAGAGAAGATATTTGTAGCACATGTAATTAATGAAGGATAAGTAACCAGAATATACAGAGAACTTCTAAACTCAGTAAGAAATAAAGCAAAAAAAAAATTGCAATAGCTAAAAGATATAAACAGTCATTTCTCGGAATAAGAAACTTAAATCACAAATAAATGTCTAAAAATCCATTCAACCTCATTGGTCATCGTGAAAGTCAAATAATAACCACGCTTTGATATCATTTTATGTCTACCTGACTGGTAAATACTCAATCTAGAAACACCAAGTGTTGGCAGTAATGTGGTTAAACAGGGACTCTCATTCACTGCTGTTGGGAGACTAAATTGGAACAACTTGGAAGAACAGTTTGTCCTTATCTATGAAAGTTGAAGATATGTAATGTATTCCTAAGTCTGTACCTGCAAGGACCTTCCGTATGTGCACCTGGACTTGTGGACAAGGATGTTCCTAGCAGTGTGGCCAGCAGCTGCAAAAACAGGAAACAATCTATACACTAGCCCAGCAATGCATGGCGGGTAATTACAGTGCGGTCCTCTGATGCTCTGACAGCAGCTCCCTGGAACAGACTCTGCCGAGAAAAACACAATTTGCAGAAAAATTCATACAGTCTGATTCCATTTCTGGAGAATTGAAAAACATGAAAAACTAGTATGTTTAGATACAGATAAGAAGTAAAACTATGAAGCAAAACAATGGATTAAGAGATACAAAATTCCCCATAACCATTTTCCTTGGAGGGAATGAACAGGCATGAGATCAAGGGCAAATGTGTAGGGGTTCCAGTGGCGTTGTATGTGGTATTTCCTCAGCTGGGTGGTGGGTAGAAGTGTGATTATCTTCTTTCTCATATCTTGCTATATGCTCTGTGTGTGTGTGTGTACATATTGTATATATACATATGTATGTACCTATATTCCTATGTGTATAAGATAATTCATAATTTAAAAAAGGAAAGAGAGAAATATGAGCTAGATGACACTTACCAGGCACTGATCTTATCTCATTCAACATTTATATCAATAACTTATCAGAATCATGCCTCATCCAGAGTAGATGAGGGAGAGCTAATCTGTCAAATGACTGGCGGAAAAACCAATTGAATTTTCCAAAAGGCATGGACACACAGCAACCAGGAGCTGATGATTTAATGTTACAGAGATGAATGTTAAGTCTTTGCCCGAGAGTCTTAAAAAGCAGCTCACGAAATCAGGGTGAGACCCTCCCGTGTTAAACAGTAATTCAAGTGAAAACAATGTTGGGGTCCTAGTTGACCACAAGTTCAAAAGACAGGCACTTCTATAGAAGTGCCTTCTGAGAGAGCAAATTTCCGCTTTAGGAACAGTGATCATCCTCCCACAACCAGCACGGGTCAGGCTACATGTTACCTATTTTGCTCTGGGCTCCCTGCTTTGAGTAGGAAGCTGACAGATTGTAGCAAGCTCAGAGAATGGTGACTAGCAATGAAAGATACATCGACATATAAGCTTTCAGTTCATCAGAGGCAGATGTGGAAGAGCGAGAGCAGAGCAATAGGTTTCCAGAAGATTGGTTCCAGCTTAGCGTGTGCAAGTTCTCACCAATTAAAAAAGCAGTGGAGGATCTTGTAAGGTGTGAGCTCAGGTCCCTGGGTGGTCAGACAGGGCCTGGGTAACCCACTCTCCCTACAGTCATCCTGAAAGGTGGACTAACCAAAGATTAGTCCCACGGGAAATAGGAAGCCATGTGGTCTAACAGAGGCCCAGGTGGAAGTGTGGAGCCTCACAGGGCAGATGGCTGAGTTCGGTCCCCCCACACCTGCCCTGCAGTTCCTCCAAGGACAACAGCTGCCCTGCAGGTGAAACCTTGGTCTGTTCAACAGGACCTGTCTCTCTGCTGACCCTGGACCTAGGAAAGGGCCTGCTGTAGCTGGTTTCCAGTTCTAGACAAGGGAAAGAACTTGGACGTGGGAGTCGGAAGACCTGAGTTTGAATCTCCCTCTGCCTCCTGTTTGACTCTACAATCTCAAATCCATTGCTACCTTTTCCGAGTCTCATTTTCCACTGTTAATTCAAGGATGAGGAGTTCAAGGAGTAGAGAGGATTAAAGAAGAAAGAGAAGCGACTGATATATTTAACCCAATACCTCTGAAAATTGTGGATAAGAACACTTGTAATTCTCTTCACTTATTCACTCACTCATTCATTCATTTATTGAGTTGTCATTTCACCCAATAAAAGTTGACACAACGTTTATATCCCAGGTCCCTGGTGGCCTCCTAGCCATTAGGAATAAGCCTGTGGAGATAAGCCCTTCCCTAAATCTACCGTCTAGCTGACACTGACCACCACATAGACAACTGAAACCCGGTGTACACAGGACTGGGGTGAGGATAACCCAGGAGAGAAGTGGGTTCAAAGAGGAGGAATATTCAATTCTGCCTCAGGAAGGAGATTGGCAGACAGACTTTTCAAAGTGTTCTAACAGATAAAGAGAAATGATTGAGCTAAAGCAAGACCAGCAGAGGGAGAAGAGCATGTAAGAGGCTAGGCCTGAATGAATGGCATGTGCCAAGGCCCGGCTATGACACACAATGGCGAGTCTGGGGAAGTTCAAGTTCAGTGCATCAGCCCAGACGAGCTAGCTTATACTGCTATATCCCCCAAATCCAGTGGTTCTCCAAAACAGTGGTTGATTTCCTCTGTGATAATATCTAACAGGGGCTGGCTGAGGGCCCTGCTCCCTGTCACCCTCTGGGATTCAGGCTGACAGAGCAGAGCATCCCCCTTCTGGAACACTGGCAGTGGCTGTGTAGAGGGAGAGATCGCATGGCACATGGACACCCTTTCAAGCGGAAGCTTTAAGAAGACACGCCTTCCTTGTGCTGAGGTTTCATAGGCCAGTGTAGGTTGCAGGGCCACACCTGAGTCCAACAGAGGAGGCAAGCACAGTCCTTCCGTGTGGCCAGAAGGAACTGAAAGTATTTGTTGATAACAGTAATGACCACATTTGTTACGGCAGGAAGGGGAGGGGACAAAGATGAGGTGAGGACAAATGACAGAGAAACACTGGCCAGGTCAAATAGGTTGTTGTGCTACGTTGTAGATTTTTTTACTGGATCCAGCAAGAGGCACTGAGGTATATGAAGCTAGAAACAGCACAAGGAACTGCTCATTTTAGAGAAGTCGGATTGAATGTAACAGGAATAATATTCATCTGTTTGTTCCAGAGATGTCTGCGTGGGTGACACAAAGCAAAGTCGTGTTACATTTGCTGAAGGGAGGGGGATCATCAATCCACAAAGCAAACAGATGAATGTATAACATTTTGGAGGCTTATAGGTTGTAGGAAGCAAAGTGAAGATGGGATAATAGATGAGAGCCTGTTAGAGAAAACAAGCTAGGAGCTCTAAGGTGAAAGAGGGGAATGCGTTAGTAAGCTAGCAAGAGGTACAGCAATAGAACTAGGTCGTCTTATAGAGTCATAAAAGGTAAATGAGGTAAGTTCTCTGGAAATGTCTAATACAGGAGGCTTCAGTAAACATTAGCTGAATCTGAGTTAGGAATTGGACTAGCTCTTCTGAAGCATTCTGTCCCCATGGACACAGATATGACATCAGCCCTTTTCAGGAGAGTGGATAACAGACAAGCCACTCAGGTGACTTATTAAGATGGAGGTTTTCACAAGGGCTTAAATAAAGGTCCAAGTCAATGGGAGCTGCCTTTATAATTGATAAGAGTGACTTGGAGATAAAAGGGATGTGAGATGCTTGCTGCCTGTGTGGCTATAGCTTTGGGAGAATTCTTTAGAACACTCTTGAAGCACACCTCCCTGTCAGCTAACTGTGAGTTGATGGTCTGTGTGTGACCTTGTGCGAATAAATGGATGAAATTAGAAGCAAAGTTGCCTCTTTTACTCCCTTCCTTCCATTCCTCACTCTGGGAGTCAGCTCAGTTTGCAGGTTTATCAGCTGAGGAAGCATCTAAAAGACTGTCCTCTCCCAGTTCCATGCCCGTTTGGCACTGTGAACTTGAAATTCCCTGGCATGGTTCTGTGTACCCTGCTAGAATCTCAGGTGCTGCAAGTTGAGAGGTTTTCCCAGAGGTCATCTGATGGTTCATCCTCCCCCAAAAGCAGGATTCCCTTCTGAGACCCCATAGCAAGTGTTGTTCAATCTACACACACAGTCACACACTCAGTGATGGGAGCTCACTGTTCACCAGGCAGGACTTTGCATCATTGGACAGCTCCCATGGTCGCCATGTTCTTCCCCAAGACTCATCCTCTGGTCCTGACTGGAGTTTTCCAGTATAAACCTGAAATCATTTGAGTATTGGAAGGAAACATGCTCCTATTTTAGGGCACCTACCAATCATGTTAGGCTAATTCCTGTATTTCTTTTTATATATCCTTTCTTCCCTTTCAGTCTTAAAAGGACTGAAAAAAAGAGCCCAGTTACTAGAGCTAATCCTTGCATTGCAGTAGCTCCACCATCTAGACTGCTGTCCCCTCTCCTCCTGACAGTCTGGTTTGTCTATTTCCCTTGTATATTATGGGAACCAGGATGATCCAGGATCCCAGCCATGATCCTAGTAGAGCAGAATCCAAGGGCAGGGGTGGATTGACCCTTGACCATAAAACTAGTTGCTCAGTACAGGCAAGAAATATAACCCAGAACAGCTGACATTCAAGGAAAACATTTGTATGGAGCTCCTTGGACTGGATTAACTTCAAAGCTGCTTTCTGCTCAAATGTTCCATGGTTCAAAGAGAAAAAAAAATACACTGTGCACATTTTTCTTTCCTTAAAGATTGTAAAGAAATGAGGAAAAAGCTTGTCTTGTCCATGTTTTTATAAAAATATAAAGCACATGTCCTCTGTGACAGAGATATTTCTTCCCCTCAAAATCCACTGGAGCCGATGTCAGAGCTTAAGTGTGAGCGAATGTCACACATTCATCTTCCTGGGCCAATTTGCTGCATTTCTGAAGAGATAAAACAGCTTCTGCAGGACTAGAAATCTTGAGATTTAGGAGCTGGCCCCTCACACATCTCTGGGAATTGAGCCTGGAAAATGTGTCCATCACTAGCTGACCCCAAGAACAGAATTTACATCCTCTGAAGGCAGAGGCCCGGTGCCTGTTCTTCACTGAATTAATTCTCAGGAAATTGACCCTGAAACATTCCTGGGGCCATAGATGTGCGTATGTTTCTCACCTGACCCTGTCCCTGCTGTCTGCCTCCGTCTGCCTCCTTCTTGGCTGTACCACACAATTCTAGCATAGACTCTGCATCCTTAGATGCCTGGTGCCAACCCTGGCTCCACCAGGCACTGGCTGCATGACCTCAAGCCTGTCCCTGCTCTTCCTCCAAGGACAGCATGGGGGTAAGAGCAGAACCTCCCAAGTTCACGTGCTAGAGCTTAACCCAGCTCCCCGTGCACTGTGAGCAGTGTGCTAGGCTGAATCCCAGCCACCCGAAGAGATCAAGTCCTGCTCCCCGGAACCAGTAAATGTGATTTGATTTGGAAGAAGACTCTTTGCATATGTGATTAAGTTAAGAATTCTGAGATGAGGAGATTACCCTGGACTATCCAGGTGAGCCCATATAATCACACGGATCCTTAGAAGAGAGAGGCAGAAGGTGTCAGCACAGAAACACAGAGAAAGATATGAAGGCCAAGCCGAAAGAGATGAGGCCACAAGCCAAGGAATGCCAACAGCCTCCGAAAGTTGAAAGAGCAAGGAACAGACTGTCTCCTGGGGCCCCCAGAGGGCGCGTGACTCTGCCCACCCCTTGATCTCAGACTTCTGGCCTCCAGGACTGGGAGAGAATACATTTCTATGGTTTTAAGACACCCAGTGTCTGCTAATTTGATACAGCGGCCCTAGAAAAGGAATGCAGTCAGTGAAGGGTGAGTCTGAGCATCCTCGGATATGAGCCCAGAGGGGCCAGAAAGCTGGTCACACTGCAGGCAGCACACAGCAAATCCTCAACGTGAATCTGAGAGAATTCACAGACTGCTGACTTTCAGCCTCTCCCTTTCTCTCTGTCTCCTTTTCACTCTGTCTCTCTTCCCTTCTTCTGTCCCTGATGAAATTTAACCGCCTGCAAATCCTCCCCCCAGTATAAACTTCAATCTCTCCTTTCATTGCTAGCTGATTCCTTTCTTCCATCACCTACAGGGGGTGGGCTTCTGGCTGCTTGCTTGCCTCTTGGTGAAATGAGTTGCTTAGGACTTTGCCGTTTCTCTTAGTGTTTCTTTTCTCTCCAGAGATGAGGTCTTTTGGACCACAGTATGTTCCCATTTCGAGGGGCCATCTGTCTGGGGCAGTGTACATTTAGGAGGTTAATTCCAGAGACGCTGAATGTTAAGAGCGTGGAAGGCAGTGGGTGGTGCGATGGGTGCTCAGGACCTTGAACTCGGTGCTTTTTCAACTTGACTTGCAAATACAGCCTTCACACTCCCAGCTAAAAATATCTTTAACGTGCCCACTCTTAGCAGGAGGGAGAGTTTGAACAACCAGCGGTGCTGTTTTGCCAGCTTTAATACCTCTTTGTGCTCAGTGAATGGATAAGTTATTCTGTGGAAGAAAATGTTTTAAAAACTGAAATGCTAAGCAGTAATCAAATAGTCAGGGGGACGAGCAGACCATTCACGGTCAGTCAGTCATGCAGGAAAAAACAACTTGAGACCATCCCCGCCCTAAATCTCAGCTGGGAGCAGCTGAAGACAATATTGAGTCAGTCCCCTTACCCCAAGGGAGATCCAGGGTGCCCACCACGCCGTGTTCTCAAAGTGACCTTGAACATGCTTTTGTCCTGGGCATGCATTGCACTGCACTGCAATTTTGTATTTAAGCGTCTCTGTCTCTCCCAACTGTACACGAGCAATTTGAGGAGCCAGGACTGTCTTATTCACATGGGTATCCACAGTCCTAGCACAGGGTGCCTCAAAGTGGCCCCAGTAGAATGTGGAGTTGAAATATACAAATATTTGCAACACACCGCCAGAATTTCCTGGAGTGGGCACAGGGCTGGCCCGTGAGAGCACATCTTACATTGAAAATGAGATTCTTAGGTTGTGCCCATTACGAAGGGTCCATTATGCACTGATGAGGCAGCCGTGGTCTCTCCAAGCCCCTCTGATAACATGGGCTGATGGACCACAAAGAGACCGTTAGAGGGGGCAGGTTTGACTCCTGCCGTTTTCACTCATCTCTTCTGCCCATCCCCAAATGGTCTCTGCGTGAGTCTCCTTTGTGTGTCTCCGGGTTATGTGATCCATTCGTGCACAATTCTCTGACTGGATGATGGTGAGGTGACAGGGCAGTGTCACGGGGGTTAACATTATCAATCCTTAGGCACCAGCAGGTCTGGTGGCTACCTGCTCATGGTCATTAAGTAGTTAATTTCTTCCATTTAGCGGGGGTTTTAGCATCTGCAAAACAACTTAGGAAATGTTCATCAGACACGTGATCTGGGTACTTCAAAGAGGAGCTAGAGCAGTGGGTACAGGGGAGGGGTCTGTCCCGGGAAGGCCCCATAGGGTCCTGCTCCCTTACGCTGTTACAGTACAAGGTGCCCCATTTCAGATCTGCGCGGCTCTCCTGGGCCTTTACTTGTGAATCCCCACCACATACACACACGTCTGTTTGCACACCCTCACTTTAACTTTCAACTCTCTGTGTATTTCCTGCTTCCAGAACCCTTGATCACAAAGGTCCTTATAAGAGAGAGGCAGGAGGGTCAGAGTCAAAGAAGGTGATGAAGGAGGCAGAGGTCAGAGATGCAGAGAGAGATTGGAAGATGCTGTGCTGCTGACTGTGAAGACAGAGTAGGGGCCAAGGGGCCAAGAAAGGCAGGTGCCCCCACCCAGCACAGCGTTCCCTCTGCCACTTCTTACTCATAACCTCAGACCTTTGGCTCTCCTGGCCATCCCTTTGCAGGGCTCCAGTGAAAGTGTGTGAATTGAGCTTGGTTGACAGAAAGAATTTCAGAAAGATAGACAAGGCTAAGGGAAAGACCAAGATCAATTTGGCAACTTGGCAATTTGACAAGAAGGGGCTACGTTTTGATTACCTCTGAGTCACCCAGGGCATAGAATAGACCCTGAAATATTATTGAGGCTTAATATTGTGTTAAAATGATGATCACCTCCCTGGTACTTGCTAGTCTACCTCTATGTATACAACCTAAGATTACTTTAAGGGGAGAGAAAAAAAGAACAATTCCACCTAACCTCGTATTCATTCAAGACTTAACTTCTACTTCTTTATCAAAAGTGGAGCCTGTGAGCTGTGCCTCTCTCATGTGTAATAATAATCGTATTCTTAAAGAACACAGAGTCCTGGGCTGAATATTACATATATTAACTTCATTTAACCCACAGAACAACCCCATCAGACAAGAACCATTATTATCCAGGGGAGCATCCAGTTGAACCAGCCTGAGTCATGTGCCTATTATCCCTCCTGGCTTGGGAAGCAGATACCTTTGGTGTCTCCCCTGCCAGAGTATTTCCAAGAAGAGAACATTCCAATCAGGAAGACAGCCCCACTAGGAGGCTGAAATGCACACCCATGGAAGACAATTTAAAAACTCAAGCGAAATGGGAAAATATTCTTACAGAATGAGCTAGATGCTCTTGGATCTATTTTCCATTTATTCCATAACTAAACATTTACTGAGCACCTACTGTGTTCCCTACCCTGTCCCATTTCATGGGATGCAAGGGTGAATCCCACACATGCATCGCTTAGTTTTATGTCTAAGTTATTCCCTAAGTGCTGTCCTGATGGCCTGGAAGAGGTAATGCAGTTTCCAGAAGTGACATTCCCTGTGGAGAGAAATGAACATGATAGGTGGAAATGACTCTCCAGTTCCTCATGACAGAAATGTCAGGGTGAAGCCTCCCCACTCTTCCCCAGGCTGAGAGCCCAGACATCGAGAGGGGTCCCTTTTAGATTTCAGTCCCAGCACATTCAATTTCAGATTTGTGTGACCCTGATTAAGCTCCTTCATCAAGTTTTATTCTTCATAAGAGATCCATTTCCCCAGATTCATAAAGCAACTCCTTCTAATTCCGTGTTATTTTATAAATACTTTCACTGCTAGCATCAATCACAGGCAGCTGACTTCCCTGCCGTAAAACAACAGCTTGCAACATCACCATGTTACCCAGTATGTATTTACTTATCAAGTTGAAGAACACATGTTTGCAAAATCAGCAACATTACAGCTCTACCAGCAATTTGCCAGCACTTTCTTCCCATTGAAGGCAGTCTCGAGTCTCGGATGTGCCATATTTCAGCATCCTGCCTCATTTTTATCCTGTTACTGCAGTCATCACGGCCCCCCATGCAGACCTCCCTGGGCCCTTTGTTAATCATGCCCGTGACTTCAGGCAGGTTATTTCCCTAACAGGAGCAGTTCTGGGGTCATTGATCATCTGCTCTGTGCTACAACTCGGGGATGTCCACCCCGTCTGTCCTTTGGGCTCCCGACATGGCTCAAAGATGCCCAAAGATGCCCCAACATGCCAGAGACAAGCTCTTGTGGGTCAGAGCAAAGGTAGTTCAGTAGCCAGTCTGCAGGGAGAGCTCTTGAAAACATTAATTATTCCGCCTGTGAAAGGCAATTTGAAATGCCTAAGGGACATGACATGTGCTGGAGAGGAGTAGGACATAAAGGCACCTTGGCTCAGCCACTTACCATAGGTTAATCTGGTCGGGGGGGGCGACTGATTTCACCGCCACCCACGTTACTTCCCTTTTCGTAAAGTGGGCCTAATAACACGTACCTCACAGGGCTATTGGGAGAATCACATGACTGCAGTGCCCCAAACAGTCTGGTTAGGTCTTAGCAATAAAGGTTAGGTCTTCGCTTCTGGAATCTTCTTTGTGTCTCCCTGAGTCCTTGCTTAGCCACTTGTCTGCAATGATCTTGGGCAGCTTGTCTGATTCCTCTGAGTCTTTGCTTTTCCTTCTTGAAAAATGGAAATGACCTAATTCCCCTGGTGAGGCTGTTGTCAGGACTGTTGCTGGCACACAGTAGGTCCACATGTTTATTTCCCTCTCTGTGGAATTACTGCAAAGGCTGCCTCATCAGCCCCCCCCACTTTACATGAAACTTCAAACCCAGTGTACACAGTGGCAGATGTCTGCCCATTTCACAGGTAAGGAGACTGAGGCCAGACACGCCCACATAGATCACCCAGATCACAGCGCCAGTGAGTAGAGTGTCAGAGGCTACATCTGTCTGGCCCCATCTCTTGCCAGGATTGTGTTCTCCAGACTCCATGCCAGGTCAGTAGATTCAGAATCTCGGAGGGTGAGTTTCAGGCATTCAGAGTGTTTTTAAATCTTCTCAGCAGATTCATGTGAGCAGCCAGGGTCGCAACACATGGTGCCACATAATCCTTTAATGTCATACCGGTGTGCGAGCCACATCTGGTGGGACCCAGGTTGTCAAGGGAAAACTAAGCCTAAGTATCTAATTAAAAAGAAGCAGGTGGCCTAGGGGCCAGCATATCCAGGCAGAGGCCCTGAAAACAGCAGCCCCCTGGGGTCTAAAGTGAGCTCAGGAGCCGGGAGCCAGAAGAGAAGTAAAGGGTTGAAGCTCATGCAGGTCTCCTGGGGCAGGTTCCCCAGGACAAGGGACCCAGATCTTGGGAAGTGGGAGCCGCAATGAGCAGGTCTGGTCCCAGAGCAGGCCGTGTTTAGACTTCTTGATTGAGCTGTTATGTGATGCTTCTCACCCAATAGGGATGAAAGTGTTGGGGGAGCTAAGAGTTCTGTGAGCAGTAGTGTCTGGAGCCCTAATGAAGGAAACGAAGGGCTCATGTCCTGGCTTGATTGGCAGGATCTCCAACCGAGATGCCCACGGCCCCCTGGGAGTCTGGTGCCCTGTGTGCATTTCCCAGGCTTCTCGCAAGTCTGGCTCTGGGCTCTTAACCAGTACTGGCTGAGTGATTTGTGGAATGAAAATGCAGGGTCCCTTGTTCAACCATTATTAAGAGTGTCAAGAGGGTGACCGCAGAGCATGACAACAAGCACAGAGCCCTTCTGAGCCCAGCTCCCTGGATGACCAAAGCCACTCACCCATGAAGCCTACCCTGCACTTGCCTTAGACACTGACCCGCCCATAGGCTGCTGGCGGTAGCGGTGACCTACACCATTTCTGGCTAAAGTACTTAGTGAGTCTGCGTGTGGCTTTGCACCCACCCCCACTATCAGGAAACCCCGTGTCCCAGTGGCAAAACCACAAGATGCCAGAGTCTAGATCACAACTGGGAAAGGGAGCTCCTCAAATGGACTGAATCTGAAGGAGAAATTAATGCAGATATTAAGCCATTGAAATTTCAGATTGAAATTTATCTCAGTCTAGACCAGCCTAATATAGTCCGTGTTTTCAATAGCAAAACTGCCTCGCTGTTGTCCTTAAAATAGATATGTTAGGGAAATTAGACCTATTTTCAGAATTTACCTAGGAATTAATATTTAGTGCAAGGCAGACATTAATTATTGACCTGTTTCCTCTTCCACCTTCATCATTACCTCAAGCTTTAATAGAGGAAAATGATAATAAATAAAAATATTAATTCTGTATTTATTCATTCACTCATTCATTCATTTATTCATTCATTCACTTTATCCATTCATTTATTCACACATGCCTTCAACAAATGTTTACTAAACTCTTACCACATACAAAGCATTATCCTGGTATCTTTGAAGATTTTCACACTTTGAGTTATACAACACTTAAGCAGAAAAGCTTAATGTTGTTAGTATTCACATATTCTTAAACATCATAAACAATATATATTTGCATATTCAGTGGTACTAGTATTTGAGCCATTGTGAGGGGAGTAAATACAGAAGAAACAGTATCTCTGCGCTCAGTAAACTTCAAATCTACAAGAGTTCCAAAAGAGAAGCAGATTGTTTCAATTGCTAGAGTATAGGATTTTAAAAATGCCGTTTCTTTTAGAGACACTGGTATAAATGTCTCTAACAAGACAATTTTCAGCCTCGGCACTTTTGGCGTTTGGAGCTGCGTAATCCTTTGTGATGGGGCTGGTTTGTGCATTGTGGGAAGTTAAGCAGCATCCCTGGCCTCGACCCACTACATGCCAGTATCACACCCCCGCCCCAGCTGTGACCACCACCAGTGTCTCCAGACCTCACCCACTGTCCCCTGAGGGATAAAATCACACCCAATTGAAAATCATTGCTCTATGGAGAACTAGTCACTTTTAAAGTATCTCTTAAATTGGCTAAGCAAACAAAAAATACACACACAATTCCTTTTGTTTGTTTTTCCCTTGAGTTTTATAGGAAGATATTTTCCTATTTGAGAATTTCAGCTACTTGGTACTTACCCTATACAAAGATTTCTTATTATAGCTTTGGAATATTGGGGGTAGAGATTCTTCTGAAAATTGCTTTTTAAAAGTGTTTTAGGAAAGATCAGTTCATTCAGCAGTTTCCTAGATCCTTTTAAAAGAGCTACCCAGAAAGGAATTATAAAGAGATTAAAGAGAATTTTGTAATAGGTTTTGAGAACAACATTACCTTAAAATTCTGGATGAAATGAATAAATTAGGGCAATAGAGTCAATCCTGACAGGAGAGGACCCCTGTTTTACCATGTGTTCCCCTCTATCTCAAAAACACATCTTTTTCCTAACATCTGGGTGCTGCAGCTCATACAACCGCTCGCCGGAGAAGTAGGGCAAAGATGCTGTGAAGATGGAACGATTAGGAGGAGCAACTGAAGGACTGAAATCATCATGAGGTGGTGCTGTCGCCACCATCTCTTTATCACTATGAAAATAAACAACCTTTGAAAACAGATGGGAGACAACCATTGCTCAACTTGTCATAACTTATTACATATTTGACTGTCAATTTGTATTTAAAAAACCAACGAGCTGCCCGGGAGGTTGAGCAAATTTGAGAGGAGAAGTCGACCGCATTTCAAATCAAGCCTGTGCTAATTGCAGCTACACAGAGGCCCCCCTGGCTGCGATTAAAGGAAAGCGGGTAACTGTCTCAAAATTTCAGGCGTTCTCACTTTTAAGAACAAAATCGTCTTCCTATTTAAAGGTACCTACACATCTCAGACCTAAATCAGATGTATATCCTTTCTGCTACTTTGATTCAGCACTTTCCCAAAAAAATATACTCACTGGGCAACCAAAACACTCGGTGGTTGACATATTGCAGTGACTTATGGTGACACCATCAGTGGCCCCAAAAGCCTAGTATTTGGGGGGAAAAAAAAAAGCCTAGTATTTGGGAAATGGGTCATCAGTTTCTCGCCTGCACCTGTCCCTTTTTATTTTGGTCCATCCCCTAAATATATTGTGCTATTTGGTTAATGAAAATGGCAACTTCCACACAATTTTTAAATTCCAAAACATTTTCTAGCTTATGTGTGGAGATTAGTCCGCTTATACTCCTTTACCAGTTACCTATTGCTGCATAATGATACACACTCAAACTTAGTGGCTAAAGACAATAGCCATTTGTTTTTTCATGAGTTTGCAAGTTGAGATGGATTCAGTGGGGCGGTTCTCTTGCTGGTCTTGCCTGAGGTTGGCCACGTGGCTGCCATCACGTGTGGCTGAACTGGTCCAAGATGACCTCAACCTTCACGTCTGATGGTTAGTGAAGGATATCAGTTCCCAGACAGGTGGCCCCTCCAGCAGGACAGCCCAGATATCTTTAGTTGGTGGCTGGGTTCCCGGAGGACAAGAAGCACTTCCAAACCTCTGTTCCACTGGCCAAAGAACGTCACAGGCTAAGCCCACACTCTAGGTGGAAGGGATGATATAAGAATGTATTTAAAAGGAGGTATGGCTTGCTGGGGTTGTCCCACAAATGGGACAATCTTACCATCTGATAGAAAGATTGTTTCTGAATTCAAGACAATTTAGGTGAATCAAAATCAACTTGAATATTTGAAATTATCTGAAGAACTGACCATGTGTTTCCACTTTTCTCTAAATTAGTGCCCTCTAGTTCCAGGCTAACGCAACAACATTTACTTTTTAGAATAATACTAAGTATTTAACAAAACGTATTTATTTTCTTTAATCTTTACTTCCTTCTTTTTCAGAGAAGATTATTTGTGGCTGCATAGAATTGCAAACCCAAAATGACTATGTTTCAGACAAGATGGGCTTTTACTTTTCTTTCATTTATTTCTTGCTCATGTAAACAAAGCCAAAGGGAGGAATTCCAGGCTTCCCTTGAAGCTTCATGGTCATCAGAGACTCAGGGACTGAAATTCTTTCTGTCTTTCTGCCTTTATTTTCTATCATGTGGCTTCCATTTAAAAGGCCACCTCATGGTCTAAAATGGCTGCTGATGCTGTAGTCATCACATCTGCATTCCGGGCAGCAGGAACTGAGGAAAGGGGGTGTTATAAAAGCACACACATTCTGGATGAGATCTCTTTAAGGAACCTTCCTTGGAGTCTCACACACATTACTTCTAACTATAGCTCATTGTCTAAACCTTAATTGATGGCCACAATAGCTGGCAGAGAAGCTGGGACATCTAGTATCTCAGCTAGTCAGCAATGTGGCAACTAAAATCAGAGTTACCAAAGAAGAAAGAAAGAATGGGTTCTGGGCAGCAACTCACAGTTGGGGCCATAGTCTCTTTCCTAAAGCAGGGTTCAAATCCTGTTTCAAGGGGTGACTAGCTATATGATCTTCTTGGTCTTTGCTTCCTCATTGTACAGTGGGTTTAGCAACACAACATACCTCCTGGAGTCACTGTAGGATCAGATAAGTTACTGCACAACACCTGCGTTACATATTTGTATCACTGCATCTCTACCGCCTCACACTTTGCTGAGGCTGGGGCTGCACAGGGGAACTTCCCTGTCCTAACAGGGAGGTGGAAGGAAGAAGGGCGAGCTAGTTCTAGTGGATGTGCCATTTTCCTACCTTGCAATCACCAGAGGATTTAGTAACAATATTTAGTCTTTGTCTTTGGGGAAAAGAATTGCCGCTACCTACAGTCAAAATCAAAGGTTGAAAACTGGTGAGCCCTGTTTTGTTTGGCCTTCTCTGTCCCACTCAGTGGTCTTTTGTTTTTTGTTTTTTTTTAATTTGAACTAGTGTCCAACATGTAAATATTTTGGTATATATGGAAAATCCATATAGGAAAATCTAAATTCCCACCTTTTCTTGAAAAATCAAAAGATCTGTCTTCTCCAGACTTGCATTTCAAAAATAAAGCAATTACCTTGGACTAAAAGATAGCTGCCCCTTAGGCGGGACATCCACCCTCCAATTTGCCACAGTCCTCACCACTCACAATTGTATCAAAATCATGTTACTCATGTAAGTTACCTGTGTGGGCGTTAGGTGAGCATTTGAGCTTCTCACCTCAGGCCCAGCTCCCATAACTTTGCTCTGGGAATGGGGCCAGAGAGTCACACCCTTGGGGCCAGTGGGTCTGGGCTGCTGTCAGAAGAGAGGCCAAAGGTCATTGGCATCTTTATCAAACTCACATTATTAAGAACTTTCTAGGTCTGATACACAGCCTGACCACCATGTGAAAAATATGAGGAGTCTTTGTGCTGATGAATGACAATCCCTAAATAATTGGAGGACAGAGGAAAGGGCCCCCCAAAGGAACAAAACTAAATCTCCAGGCTAGATCTCAGCCTGCTTTTCCCCTTACTGGCTCCCCGAAGTCAGAGTCAAAGCACCTCTTTTCTCTCCTGAGGATCTGGGCAGGGCTTTCTTCAGCAGTCTCCTCACCCAGAGCAGAGAGCTCACCCCCTTCTCCCACTCCACCTGCTAATAGCGTGTTTTGGAGATAAGCAAAAAAACTGAAAGTGAATTATGAGGAGCAGCTTCCAATTGGACAGCCCCTCAAATGACGATAAAGCAGGTCTGAAATGCTAATGTAGGTCAATGGTGAAATAAGACATTATTTACGATTCATCACATGGGTGACTTTTCAGGATGCGTGCACTGCAGAATGTGTGCTACCTCCGGATACCTATCAGATTGGTTGAGTATCTTTTGTCAACTAATCTTTGACAGTTTCCCTATTAATTCCTGTGAACATGGAAACATTGACAAGACCGAGGAGGCTGATTCATGCATTCCTGTGCCCAACAGAAGCTTTTAGGCTTATCTAAGGGAAGAGAGAAATTGTTTCCTTATGAGATTTTAATTCATCCCTGCTTCTGCAGACCCTGGCTGTGAGTCCCAGAACTAGGATGAGTTGAACCCTAAGGGGTGGGGTCTCCCAAGACATCTGGCTCACCACCATCCCACACGGTAATGAGTCCCCCCAGAACTGAGTTGCAAATTGCAGCAGTCAATAAAAATAACAATAAAACTCTCATCTCTTGAGTATTTACCACTGCCCAGACAGACTTCATATTCCTTAGTTTATAGATTCTCAATGGAGATAATATCACCTCCAAGGGGGAGAAAATTGGTACTTGGGGAACATTCAAAATTAGAGATATTGCAATGATTCGTGGCCCTCAAAGGGCTATCGTATGCAAACAGATATCTATGGGGAGTGGGAGCAAGTAGGAAAAAATATCTAAGAAGACTCTTGGTGGGTTGATAATGAAAAAAATAAAGGTTGAGAAATTCTGCATTAATTCATTCAATGCCCACAACAGCCGGTTAAGGGAGATGCTGATTTGTAAATGAAAAAAGTTGGAGTTTCACAAAGTAAAGGAATTTGTCCAAGGATGCTCTGACGATTCCTGGTGAGGCCAGGATTTGAAAGTAGACACTCCACATCCTCAACGGTGCCTTTGACACCGTTCCACCTGCATGTGCTCACCTGGTTCTCTCTTTGCTGCTAAGGACCGTTTTGAGAGAACTGGGTTGTGTCCACATGCGTGGCTGGAAAGCAGCTGCAGACTGGTTGACCGGTAAGGATCTGAATGTCCCAGGCCACTGGAGTCACAGTGGCAGCCGGTCACACATCTGTGCTCTGACAGTCATGGCCATGAGATATGTCTGTATCTGGAAGCAGAATTTGTCCTGTAGGGACCCTCTCATTCTGGTTTGCCCAGGGCTGTCTCGGCAGGCCCCCAGTCCCAGGCAAACTGGCTGTTTCGTCATCCCACATCGAGAACTCCAGTTGAGCATTTGGAACCAGGATGCCCAGAACCCTTCAACCTGAAGGATTTCAAGACAAATTTAGTTTCAAGTTAGTATCTGTCCTACTAGACATACATTGAGATGCTTCTGTGTCCCCTTCACAAGTTGAGATGCTGATAGTTAAGGGCTTCCTTTCTTTCACGGGTGAAAATAAATAAGAAGGAGCGGGTTATGCCATGCAATGTCCACTTAGGATCTTCCAAGGCCAAATTCAAGGTGTAGGTAAGGCTGGGCTCTTATATGGTGGCTCCGGGAAGGAATCTGCTTACCAGCTGATTGAGGTTGTTGGTAGAATTCAGTTCTTTGCAGTCAGTCCCGGCATGCTCCCTCCTCCTACTCAAAGTCCTGGGAATTTGAGCAAGAGTCTTTGGGGTCATTTTATAAGTCAGCCAACCACAGACCTTGTTGCAAATGGATAAGGCTGAGCCAGCCACTGAGAGGGCTTCGTGCAGAGTCGTGATCTCTTCTTAGTAACCTTTGAGGCACATGGCAGAGATGGTTTAGTCGCAGAGATCAGCGTTTAGGTGCACTAGATGCGCTACCTCCACTCACGGGTTGGATGTTCTATGATAAGTGCCATGTGTCACATCTGGGGAGCTCAGTTGGTGACACCTGCCACCTCTGATCTTGTTGGTTTTTATGTTTGGCATTCCCCTGAAAAGCAGACGTTTGCCTTAACTGTGCTCTCAGAAATCGATGCCAAACATAGACTTGAATGTCTGTGTCTTGATATATTATTCACTTATAGGAATATCCCTTTAAAAAAAAAAAAGGAGTCTGACACTTTTGATCACGTGAAGGAAATGAAATTTCAAGAACAGAAGAAATTTGTCACCTGCGGCACTGGGCGAGCTGTCTTTTGGAACCTCTCGCTCTCGAGGCCAGCTGACCTTTCCTGGAGATTGAAAACAGCCCCTCCACTTCGGATCTGCCCTCCGTTTCTCCAGGGTGTGACTGTGCTTGAAGTCACAAGTAAGCAAAACTTCAAACACTAGCTTCAAGGTCAAGACACCAGGCAGCACTTTTCTTTAATCAGAGAAATGCAGCCAAGAGGAAGGGACAATCCGGCCAAGACGGAATCCTCATAATTGTTGATCAGGCTGTCACATCAGCCGCCATGCCCTTCGATGAAAGGAAGTAACAGCCCAACTTGAGGCGTTCAACCAGCGGCCTGTAATTCTTTTATTTGGCTTTGGAGGGACCACCACTAGTTCATCTGGCTCCGGGAGTGACAGAGTGATTATCATTTATTTTGACACTCGGGAGAATATTGCGACGGGGGAGAGACAGAAATGTACTATGTGGAGGACCCACACTTGTGTCTATCATGTAATTATCATTTCTCTGCCGTCGGGAAGCGCACCTAGGCACAAGATAAGCACTGACGAGAAGCTGACAGGCTGATGGAAAGGAATGAGCCCTTCTTCTCAGAGTCCAGGATGTGGGCTTGGGCAGGGTAAAGCCATGGGTGCCACCTACAGACACTGGAACAACCATCCTGGTACCCACCTGCCCGACATCAGCCCTGGACTTGGAATTGGTGTCTGGGGCCGAATCCAGGTCCAACAAGGGCTTCTGGGAGGGGTGGGGGAAGAGCTCAGAGGTGCCAGGGAAGCCTGCCTGGTTATGAAATATGTTCAGGCAATGTTGTCCCTTCTTCTCAGTAACAAGTCGTCCACGGCTCTGGTCGCTGTGGAATATGGCAGAACTGCAACGAGCTGCAACGAACTGCAACGTGCAATTCTCCCCAGAGAACACTGATGGAGGGCCCACTGTGTGTCAGCACCTGAGCTTATCAAGACAAACAAAACCCTTCTGCCCCACAAGGGTTCAAATGTAGGACCGCGTGACCCATCACATGAAGATGTCCTTAAGGTTTAGAAGAGGCTCCCTCAACAGAGAAGTCTGGTAAAAGCTGCAGACTCCATTCTCTCCTGGAGATTTACAACACGCATTTGCTTATTAAGGACGCCAGGAAGTCCTCCAGGAGGAAGACCTGCTTAACTTTGCTTACTGCGTATTTCTCAAATGTGTTTTTCTGCTGAGCCCACAGAACCAGAGCTCCTTGGAAACAATGGTAGGAAATGCTGGTTTCGGAGGCTTATCTAGCCATGGCAGGACCTGGAAGTCTGAAAATCATGATCCAGCCCCAGGGCAGGAGCTGACAAGAGCAGGGTGTCAGGCCCACCAGATGGTCTGGGGCTCAGGATAGATCCTTGATCCTAGAGGAAGACTAGGGTGCCCTATGGAGAAGCAGTGGTGGCTACAGAATGTGTGTGTGCGTGTGTGTGCATGTGCGCGTGCACCTGGGTGCACATACATGTGTATGTGTTAGCAGAGATTTAGGATCTCCCCCACAGAAACCCAAATCTATGAACACAGACCATGGACAAGGTGAGAGGGAGAAGGTGAGGCAGGGCGACTCAGACGATGGGCACCGGGACTCGTCCTCTCTGTGGGCTGCTTCATCCTGAGCTCCTGGGCTTCTGAGCTCTTTCGTCTGCGGCATTGCCTGCACGTCAGGTTCAGACCCCAGGGCAGGTTGGTGACAAAGGCCTCCCCACCTGGAACACTGACACAGCAGGCACTGGGCCAAGTTACTTAATACATCGTCCCGTTACATGCTCACAAGGACTGAAGGAAAAAGTGTTGATAATATCCTCATGTTATGAGGGGGTGAATGGGAAGCTAAGGCTTGGAGAAGGTTAATTAACTTGCCCAAGTTCACAGTTAAGACTTGAACCTAGACGTTACCCCAAGGTGGTTTCCTGCCATGCCGCAAACCTATTTGGGTGACTCAAGCACTATCATTCTCCGCTGGGCGGGCCTCAGAAGTAAGTCCAGGTTCAAGGCTGGGTGAAGACCAAGTTCACTTGCTCCCTAACAGTTCCTTAAAATGAAAGGCATTTTCTGTGTCATGCTGGGAATATTCCAGGAGCACTTTTTCCTATTTCATGTTAGCAAATCTGTGAAAAATCACAACCAAGAACAAAACTATCCATGAATGTCCTGGTGGAAACTGAAAATTTGTCAACCTGAGAGGTCTTTTCTTCCCTTCCCAAGAAACCATGACAGTCACAAGCCGTGACAACCTCATTTTTATACTTTCTTCTGCTTGTTTGTGTCTGACTTCCACTAAAAGTAGATTAGATTACATGGGGCACAGTCAAGAGTTTGTTAGACACTGACGAAGTGCAAGGCACTAGGTCGTACATACTTAACCGGAGACCATTTCCCATGGAATCGATGCTGGGGAGGCCTCCTTCCAGGCCTTTGCCCACACGGAGCTCACTGAGTATGTCCCAGGGCGAGCTGTGGGCCTGAGAACTGCCTCTGATTTCTGACGGAAACCCTCAAGTAAGCCTGTTTCCTAGACCAGAGAGACAAATGAGTATACCTTTCACGCTAACTGGGACAGACTGGGCGTGGCTGCCTGGACCACTGCGTGGAGAAAGAACTCTGATCCACAGGGTGGGAGACAAAGCACAAAACCAAGTGGCTTGCTGACATCTTCCAAAGGCAAGGGGAGAGGAAGCTGACTGCATGTGCCCAGAATTTTCTGCTCTTACACCAAATCTTGAGGCCTGCCTGGTGATAATTTCAGAAAGAAACAAAGAAGGGCAAAGACACAATGTGGAATAGAAGAGGTGTCCGGATGCATCTGGCCTAGTGGTAATATTGGTGAAATCAACTGAGACTATTTAACAAATCAATCCAACCTCAGGATGGTCCGATCCTTCTCATTTGCCTCATCCTTCAGACCTAATGGCTGATAATCTGATTCTGATGATGGAAAAAAAAATAATAAAGTGGCTTTGATGGTTTGAAAGCGCTGTTACAAAAGGGAAAGGAATACCGAGATGGCGGCTGAGCTAGATGGATTCTGTGTTTCCGCTGAGCTTGAATATTTTCTATATGTGAATTTTCCTTCCGGTAACTATAGGTCTATGGCTTCCGTCTCTTACCAGTTAGCTCACATGTTGTGAGTCCAGAGGATTCGGAATCAGAAGGTGGGTCCTTACATTCGTGGAAAAGTAAACCACAATTTAAAATGATGGTTGGGTAGGTCACCCTGAGCCAAGTGTGGTGGCTTGAAATTGTCAAGATCAGCAAGCAGATGTGCCCGATTCTGCCCTAGATCATGATTCTGCTGGTATTTGTAATTATGATCCCTTTAAATTAAATGTAACCACAAAAGCAATACATTCTCCTTGTAAGAATGATGAAAACATTACAGACTGGTCCAACATCTTCCCTGATCACTACGATTAACCCTAGCCATCTCTCTCCTTTGCCCTGATTTAACCACCAGAGCCAGCGTGAAGTTCACCCTTGTATGCATTTACGAGCATAAACTGTACCTGCAGAATAGATACATAAAGCTGGTGGAATTTTCTGTGTGCCAATATGTTCACAAAAATGATGTCATAGCGTGGTAACATCCTTCTCCAGCCTGATATTTTTCAATCATGGCGAGCCCTCCATATTAAAACACATTAGAGCTACAGTTTTAACTACTGCAGAAGATTTCACAGGGACTGGATACCACAATTTTGGCAGTTCCTCTGTGTTGGACAGTCAGGTTGTTTCCAAATGTTTCACCGTAGTGGAGAATCCTCCATGAACATCCCGACAAAAACCCCTTGTGGACACGTGCAAGTGTTTCTTGTGGGTAGATGCCCTAAGAGTAAATGCATTTTTTTTAACTAGTTGCTCTTCAGTTGTCTTCCAGAGACAGTTGCGCTTCCTATCAGCTATGTGTGAGCAAGACCTGGTATCTGACACCCTTCTCAATCCTTGTCATAAACGAATAGCCTGTGTCACCCTTTTCTTCATATTGTCTGTGTCTCTCAAGTGCCTAAATCATTGTGGCCGCATACAGGGTGCTCAAACAACACTTGCTCCCCTTCCTTTAGCCGGAATTAACCAGAATACCTTGCCCTTCGAGGTCCCCTCTCTGCCCCTTGCTCACACCTACTCACCCCTCTGGCATCTGCGTCTAGGACCTTCCCTGAGCCCTGGTTAGACAAGGCAGTTCTCCATATTCACAATGCCCTCGCTCAGCGCCCACAAACACTTTATTATTTTCATACGTTATTTCTCCCACTTATGGCTGATCTGCTGGACACCAGGGAATGTGCCTTTCTGCACCTCTATTTCCCCAACACCCACCCCAGTGCCCCCCATAAGGTAGGCACTCAATAAACTCTTTTAAAATGAAGGCCGTTGTCACAGAGCCACATCTACCATGGAATGAAAGCCTATGGAAATAAACAGCATATCAGCAGAAGGAAAAATTAAGCTGTCAATCTGCTGAACAGCGAAGATTTCTTGTCTTTATTTCATCTCTTTCAACATGATGGAGCAGAGAGGGAGCAGGGAAGGAAAGCTAAAACCTATCAAAGGCAGGGAATGCTTTACTTTTTTTTAATTTGGAAAGTGACTGACACATTGTTCCACCATGATTGCCTTGCCGGGGGGAGGGGCTCTGCCCATCACTGTTCCCCTGGTGACCATCTCCTGCTCTCCGTCCCGCCCCCTTAGGGACTACAGTGATGCGGATGACAGCCTTCGACGCAGACGACCCGGCCACGGATAATGCCCTCCTGCGGTACAACATCCGTCAGCAGACGCCTGACAAGCCATCTCCCAACATGTTCTACATCGATCCTGAGAAAGGAGACATTGTCACCGTCGTGTCACCTGCCCTGCTGGACCGAGAGGTGAGCCAAGCGGCACACAACTTCTTTCTCATGAGACTCGAACATGGCTTTCACACGAGGGGAGGTGTAGGGCTTTGGTCAACGGCACTTTATATGGTAAAAGCAGAAATGAGAAATTTACACATGGTTGGATGGGGAAAACCTGTAAGGGAGATGGGTATTATGTGACCCAAACGATCACGCACGCTGGAAAAGCCACATCCTTCGCTGTTATTTGTATTCAACCCAATGCCTATTTCCTTACCGACCACTTATTCTTGAGGCCTGGGGGCTCAGGGACCTACCTCTCTGCACCTTTCTACCAACAGGGAGCAGGAGAGAGGTGACTGTCCGAGGTTCCTGACCCTCTCCTTGTCAGTGTCAGGTGTCAGAAGCCAATTCTTTCTTTCTCAGACCCTCCGCTGCCTGCACCAGCGTTTTCCCCTCGAGCCTTTCTCATCCTTCAGTCCTGTGAGGCTGTCTCTCTGGAGAACCTCATCTACCTTCCAGGTCAGGTGTCACACCAGGTGGGCCATGGGCCTCCATCAGCCCACGTGCCTGCTCTTTGGTTTGGCCAAGGGTGTTTTCAAGTTTTCATCTTAGTTGCCGTATCAAAATATTTCAATTTCATATTTCTTTTTTTAAAATTCCACTTGCCAGCCTGAAAATCAGAAAGGCTGGAAACTGGGGGCCCAGTTCTACAGGTGGAGGATTAGTCATATCAGCTGTGACACTCCCAGGAGGAAGAGGATTATGTCAGCTTGTACCCCCGCATAGTCTCAGTCCTTAGCTCACGAGAGGTGTTCACAAAATCTTTGTTGAGCAATGAATGGAAGGAAAGATGTGGGGAGGAGAGAGAGCTGGGCAGCATGGAGTGTCTGACATCTCTATGTGCACAGGCCACGGTCTGGCAGGGGGCTTTTCCATCGCCTGGTGTGTTGGGGGCTGGGGTGCAGCCTCCGGACCCAGATGCACACACAGGGCCGAGAGCGAGACCAGCCATCCGTCACCCACTCTGGGCAACGTGAAAATGCTAGAAGGCAGCTCACCAGTTCCCCAAGTAGCCAGCTGTGTGACCTTGAGCAAGTCATTTAACCTCCCTGAGCCCCTCCCTGAGTAATGACTGATAATGACATCTGCATTACCAACTATATCCCCTTTTTGAGACGTGCGCAACCCCCCTCCTTTTGTAAATAGCAAAGCTTTGTACCAACAGTCATTACCGCTCGTCACGCTTTCTCTGACTGCAGAGAACTCAGGCCCCGGTGCCCATCAGTCACTGCCGAGAGGTGTGCATACAGTTTACTCACGTGGCACAGATACAAGAAGAGTCTCGCCAAATTGTGCAAACCGCGTTCACTTTATTTTGTGGGTTGTACCTCTTCACTTCTGCTAGTGCTGGGCTGGGTTTTATGGCCGTTCCTTGGATTCACAGCTGAGGCACGAGAGCAGCTGCAGTGACCGCTTACTGTCCTTGCCTTAGTGTAAGCTCGGGGTTAGTAGACCTCAAGCTTGACTTGGTAACATGGTGTATTTTCCATTACAAGCTCTTCCATTTGCTTTTTCTGAAACCATACCAGAATATACACTTCCTAAAGAAAGAGATCTTGGATCTTTGTCCCATCTCTGTATTCTCATTGCCAAACATAGTGCCAGGTCAATAATAGACACTCAGTAAAGATATGTTGGATTGATGGATGGATGGATGGATAAAGGGATGGATGGAGGGATGGAGGGATGAAGGGATGGATGGAGGGATGAAGGGATAGAGGGAGTAATGGATGGATGGATGGCTCCTCTTCCTTCAGCATGGGTATATAACCAGAAGAAATGGTTTTATTTTATCTGAGAGCTTACTCTTGCCCTTGTGTAATCATCCAGTAATCTAATTTATTCACCTTATACCTACCCAGTGTCAGGAAATGCACTAGCTTCTAAGAAATACCTTGGTGAATAGGAGGGTCATCAGGATCTGAGTCTCTTGCTTAAATGTTTGAGGAAATGTTTGGAGAAAATAAGAACCATATATCCTACTAAATGAAATTGGGTTCATTGGGGGCACTGTTTTATTCTTTTCTATAACCATACTCAGCCCCTCATTCTGACAGCTCTATCTATGTTTTTAAACTATGTCAGACTGCACTACAAAATAAAATCAGATAAAGGTCCCTAACATTGGATAAATGGTTTATTTAGTTGATCATCTTGGCTCTGCTAGACTCAAATTCATCAGCTGAAACCTGCCAGCTTTTCTGAACACAGCCACAGTTTGCCACCTCTCAGCGTAGCTAATGGTCAGTTTGCTGAGCGTTGGGGAGGGTTGTTTTCTTTTTCTTGCTTTGTTTCTTTTTTTCTTTTTTTTTTTTTTTTTTTGCAAATGGAAACAGTCTTTAAATGAGGCCCTTAAAATGCAATCTTAGCATTTGCATTGTGGGTGTATAGTTTGTCTTTTCAAGGAGTTTGAGCTGAGCACCTCTCTTTGAATTCACCTTCATCTTATTGTGTATTATCTTCCAGAAAAATCTAAGAAAAATGATAGCCTGTCCATAAAAATGTACATACAATAAAAGCTGTTAGGACTGTGAATGTAATTTATTTTCTATTTTTAACCAATAAAGGATTTTCTGAAACTTTATAATGCCCCCAATTTTTAGGCCAAATGTGGAAACTGAGAGAATTTCCTTCCTTTTTTCCATGAGAAGTGTCATCCAAGGACTTATTTTCAGATTTAAGTGCATTTATTTGCTATGAGAGATTCAAGAGTCCTGAAATATGTCAGGGAAGAAAACTGAAGAGTGTTGATAGGAACATCGTATGCAAAATAGTCAGTGAAATTGAACGTGTAGCTGCAGGTTGAAAGGGAACTTTGTGTTTGGTCAAGATGATCCCACTTAAACTGTTGTCACATTCTGCATCTCCAGAAACATCCTACAGAAATGTGTGAAAATGACGATATCATGTCAAGCTGCCTGGATAAAAAATCATCACCATAATAAGGGATGGCCTTGAATGAAATCTAGAAGTAGTCATCTTAGTCTCAGGAAAATAAATGTTTTGAGGCCGCTCTGATCTAATGCTAATATTTTACTCATTTTCTTATAATACTTACTCATGTTTAAAACATTGGCAGTAATTGCACACGATTCAATCATGCTGTCAGGAATATTCTCTTTCTTTGTTTTGGTGGGTGGGACCAGAATTATTTAATAAGAGCGTCCTCACCATTTCTGCAAGCTATTTACTCATAAATATTTTGGTCGGGATAATTTCCTCCTTTTGGGGGGTATCACTTGCTGCTGAGAAAACAGAAGGGGAAAAAAGTAGATGTAAATAAATCGTCTTCCTATTTTTTAAATAACACATTATCCTTGCAAATGAAACACAGATGGTGAACCACCCTATGAGAATCGAATCCGCTTGCTGTGTTGTGACAGTAAATAGAAAAGGATGGGGCATCATAAGGCATGATGCGGAGCCCCGGGGTCTGAGATTCAGCTGCAGTTATGCCGGCCGGCTGATGGCAGTGGGGTTAGAGTCAGGAGGGCAGGGCCTTACCTTGGGGCCACCTCCTCTTCCCCACTCTGGATAGATTCTAGCAGGAAACCTTGATGAGTTACAGGACTCTACCGGTGACCCTACCCATTTGCCCCGTACCTCCAAGGTTGGCCTAATCAACCCATGAAAGCTAAGGCTTTGTCCAGTCACCTAGCATGACCTCAGCTTAGCTGAAAACTGGTCTGAGAGGCATAGGGCAAAGGCATGCATGCTGGCTTTAGACTCTACGGATTCAGAGCCCATCTCTACCTCCGATCAGCTATGAGAACTTGGGCTGATCCCTCAGCCTCTGTAAACCTCAGTTTCTTCATCTGCCACGATGAGTCTAATCAGAGTCCCTGTCTGACAGGTTTATCGGGAAGATTAAATAAGATGTGTCAAGCACTTAGCAGGGTGCTTAATGTATCCATAAGCACCCTGTAAATATTAGTTGATATTACTTATTTTCATGGTGGACAATGTGAGGCTAGGATCGCATTCTTCTGAAGGGAGTGTATTTTTGCTTCTGCCCACATAGCAGAGAACCTGGCAGGCTCCTAACACTCAATGAAACACCAAGGTAATTTAGGTGCCAAAATGCAGGGACAAATGTTGACACTTAGGAACTGAGCACCTCCCAGTGTCTGCTATATCCAGGGTACAAGGCTGGACCTTAGAGAAGCGCTGACCGAGCTGACTGGTAAGGATGTAAAGCAGCAGCATGAACAGCAAACACACACAAAGATGTGCTATTTGAACTAAGCCTTGATGGATGAATGGAGATATGCAGTGAGGGAAGGGCATCGTGGGGAGAGAAATAGCATGAGCGAAGTCATGGCATGTTCACGTGTTACTTGGAGAGAGAGTGGGGATTTGAGGGTGTGGTAAAGAGAGATACGAGAAGAGGGTGGGGAGTTGGTTTAAGATGGCAAAGGGATTTGCGGATCATCCTAAGGACTGTGGACATATCCCTCTCTAAATGTGATACCACCAACCATGTTTCAGTATTCAACCCAGCCTTCCCAGAGCTGTGTCTTGGAGAGAAGGCTGGATAAAGCTAAAAGAGAGATGATTAGTGGAAAAGCACAGGCATTTTGAGGCAGACTTGAGGCTACTTAGAGGGTGATGAGTTGGTTCACAGAGATTTCCAGCCTTATCAAGGGGAGATAAGGAGTTACTGCTTGAATCTGAATTCCACAGATTGTTAAAGAGATGAATAAACAGCCTATTTTGTCTTCTGTTCCTGTGCATCTTAAAGTGTGAGACAATCAGTAGTGCTCGGCACATGTTAAATCAAGGGACACTTAACTTTGTTGTCAAGAGAGATCCAACTTTTAGATTTGACAAATGTTTAATTCTCTAAACTTTTTCCTTTTTTCTTTCCTTTTATTTTTTTTCTCATATGGTAAAAATCACTTAAAATGCAGGGTGGTGATCAATGCAGACTTCTTCTGTTTTTTCTGTCATTTCAAATCTCCCCCTCTTATTTTATGTGAAGTACCCTAAAAAAGCAGAAGAGCTTTTTCTTTTTTTGAGAAAAATTTCTTTTAGAGAGCAATTTATTTTTCTTTATTAGCTAAGAACTATGATTAGCGTGTTAAGGCAGGTTTCACATCATTGACAGATTTTCCAGTTATTGTACTTAAATAACATTGTTCTAAATTCAATCCATATTGATTGTCCCAGTCATAGAGATACTTCTCAACATAGAAAGAATGTCTAGTTCAGTTCTGGCTTCAAACTGGAGGAGAGAACAAGGAAAATCTTTGCTACAACCGTAATAAGGGCGACCATCATTTAAGGAAAAAAAAAACTTGATTGAGAACCTCTGGAAAGTAGCTATTTTATACTTACCTTTAATAGGCTCAGCTCTGGCCATGAACTGTTTTATTAGGATGCTACCACTGAAAAGCATTTTAAGTGAAGCTGACCAGAAAGTAGAATGCTTAGATTAAGCAAACTAGCAACTGATCATTTCAAGACACAATGACACATGAAAATACCAGGAATTCACATCTCTTCCAGTTTTGTTTTAAGAGGATACCTTATTCACTATTCTTTTCCAAAGGATAAAAGTTCAGAAACTGAAATGACACTTTGAGCACCTGCTCTAAGTCACCAATGTGTCAGTAAATATCCTAAGCACTTTATGTTTAATTTAATCTTGGTGACAACCAATAAGGTGGGCAAAGCATGCCCGGTTATAGAGGAGGAGACTCTTGACGTCAGTGAGACGTGAGCCTAGATCAGCCCATCTCCAGAGCCCATGTTTTTCCCCTAGGACATGAATCAAAACGGTTGATAATTTATTTGGATGGTAACCACACAGGGGAAATAGATTTTGGACTTTTTTTTCAACACAGGAAAGCAAAACACAATGCAGTTGTGAGGCGACTTTTGTGATTAAGATGTGAGCTTTTAATACCTGCCAGGTGGCCTTCTTCCAAGTGACTGAACCCAGGTGTCTCCAAGAAACCTGTGCAAAAAGTCTAGGGAGAAAAATTCTCTGCTGCCTTAGTGTGGAAATACAAATCGGTCCTATTTGTTTGTTGGGTATTTTGGCAATAAGAATCAAATGGCTTTTTAAATGCCTCTAATATTCTTTGACTAAGCAATTCCACACATCAAAGATGTGTGTAACATCCACCAAATGGTGGATTTAAATAAAGCCACCAAATCCAAAAAGTGGGAGTTTTTGTTGGATTTATTTAAAGAGCTAAGCTAAGTATCCAACCATCGGGGATCTGTTTGGTATATTGTGCTATATCCCAACATTGGGATTCCATTAAGTCATATAAAATGTTGTGGTAAAAGAGTATATAATGATATGGATTTTTCACAGTATATTAACAAACGGTTTGCAAAACACCGTGTAAGCTACGATTCTTTTTTAGATCCAGTGGCTTAAAAACAGAAACTTATTTCTCACAGTTCTGGAGTCTGGATGTCCAAGATCTAGGCACTGGCCAATTCAGTTCTTGGTGACAGCCCATGTGGCCTCCTTCTCCATGTGTCTTCTCCCGGCAAAGACAGGACACCCTGGCCTCTCTTCCTTTTCTTGTCTGGATAGTAGTGCCATCATGAGGGTCCCACCCTCATGTCCTCTTCTACATCTAATTACCTCCCAAAGGCCCCACCTCCCTATACCATCCCACTGGGAGGTTAGGACTTCAACATATGCATCTTAGAGAGACAGAGACACAGTTTGTAACATATATCGTCACAGTCCAAAATGTGAAAAGATTTGTATAAATGAATTAGGAGTGGTCATTTTAGGACTGCAGGTGATCCTAATTCCTATAGTGCAGTGTCTTAGACGACTGTCTTCAGATCCAGGTTATTTGAGTTTGAATCTCAGCTCTGCCTTTTCCCAGTTCTGTGATCCTGGGAACATTAATAGCTTGAACAAGCAGTAGCCATAACTGTGATTTCCATGCCATTCAATAGTCTTCTCCAACATCACTGTTAATGCCCCCAGAAAGCTCCATTGTGTTAAAGTAGCATAACGTAGAGAATGTGTTTGGAGCTTTTCCTCAGTTTCTTCATCAGTAAAATGGGAACTATAATAGAGTTCCCTCGAAGGTCTATTGGGAGGATTAAATGAATTAATAAAGCACGTACTTAGAAGAATAACAGGTCTGGGTTAGCTGTTGCTCTTATCTGTATTTTCTAGTTTGGGTATAGTGACCAGGTATTGTTTTGGTCATAAAATACATTTCTGTTCATCATTTCGAAACACAGTTGTATCTGGGTCCTGATGGCAAGGAATTCCAGGTCAGGAGCACATGGCAATGAATTGAGGGGTGATGTGACTGTCACCTTTGGGTTCAGAGGCTGGTTCCTACATGCCAGTTTAGTCATTGACCAAACAGAGGGAGTCTTACCAGGCATTGTGCCCTCTGCCAACATTGCTAGGATCCCAGGCAATGAATTTCAAATGTCAGGAAAGAAATATGTTCTAGGGTGTATTATGGGAAATCCTGTCAAAACTTCCCCACTTGAAACGATAAGCATTCTCATTGCTTCCCAGTGACACGACCTCGGTGGTGGCTGTCCTGGTCCTGCCGCGCACTGGCCCACTGCCTACCTCTGCCGATTCCAACAGGCAGCTTCATAAATGTAGTGTGCTGTGTGTTTCTGTGTTTCGAAGACAGCCATGGGAAATGACTTTTTTTTTTTTGACCTTTGCAAAGAACAGCTGTAGAAATGATGTTGAAATTCAATGAACGGCATCTCTATTTACGGACCTCAAAAGGAGGAACCGAGATTAAATTCCTTTAGATAGTTCTCCCCTATGTCTTATGAACTATTTTGCAGACTTCTCTTTCTCCATGAATGACTCCTTGGGTCCTAATTCTTGGTTTTTGTCTCCTTAACCTCTGGATTTCCGGGATAGGGAAGGATGGAGAAACTTCTCCATTCTTCCTTCTTGGTGTTGATCATCTAATACGTGAGGGAGGGTAGGTCATACTCCCACTGGGCAGGTAGAGTGGGAACAATGACAGCATCCATTTTTCCCACCAGGCATTAAATCAGGGCCATCACACTCCCAGGACCACCACACCCATTTTCCACAGGGGTCACCAAGTACCTGAGGGCTGACGTGACCTGCTTGGTTCACACACTGGACTGGACTTGACCCCAAAGCTTCTGCTTTGTCTACTCCTGTAGGCTCCTGAGAGAAAAGTGTGGGCCATGTTGAGGGGGAAATCTTGATACCTAAACAACAACATTATAGTTTATGAAACTTATATACAGATTTCTTTGTTCTTTACTCTAAGACTCTTCACACATTTGGAAAGCTTAACTCAGTTTTCCCCAGTTCTCCAGTTAGAAAGACTGGGTAGTATGTGGCACAGAGCCTGGGCCTGGAAATTCTAGAGCCCTGAAGAGGAAGCCCTGCTCTGCATCCTGTTAGCTGTGTGACCTTGGACAAGTCACTTCACCTCTCTGAGCTTCAGTTTCTTCACCTATAAAATGGAGCTCATAGGAGGGTGGGTATAGCTCAGTGGTAGAGTGCATGCTTAGCATGCACGAGATCCTGGGTTCAATCCCCAATACCTCCATTAAAAAATAATTTTAAAAATAATAAAAATAAAATAGAGCTCATAACATGACCTGTGGGGTAGACAGAATAGTGCCCCAAAAAGACGTCCTCATCCTCATCCCCAGAGTCTGTGAATATGTTACCTTACAGGGCAAAAGGACCTTCACAGGTGTGATTAAGTTAAGACTATTGAGATGAGAAGATTATCCTGGGTTTGCTATTTGGACCTGATATAATCACAAGGGTCCTTATCAGGGGGAAGCAGGAGGATCAGGGTCAGAGAGAGAGTTAACGATGCTATGCTACTGGCTTTGAAAATGGAGGAAGGAGTCACAAACCAAGAGATGTGAGCAGCTTCCAGAAACGGGAAAAGCTGAGGGAAACAGGTTCCCCCGAGGGCCTCCAGAAGGAATGCAGCCCTGCCAACACCTTGATGTCATCCCGCCAGACCCACTTTGGATTCCTAATCCCTGGCACTATAAGATAATAAATCCATGTTGTCTTCAGGTCACTCGCTTGTGTAACATGTTACAGCGGCCACAGGAAACTGATAGAACCCACTTTGCGTGGTTTGGAAGACTGGAGGTGATGACGTGTGAAGCACCTAGACTGTGGCACAGAGAAAGCTCTCCACCAATAGTAGCCATTGTTACCAGTAATAAAATAACAAGATGTAGAGACTCGAGGATGACACAGAAGTGCTCTGCCCAGAGGTTCAGTCCACTTGGCCAGATCTTTATAAGGTACATCTGTTAGTAGCTCAGGGTCGTTCTGGAAGGTTGAGCTTCTGCCTTCCAGCCCCACCCAGTCCGCTTGAGTCAGTGGAAGGAAATGCCAGTGTTACCTTCAGGAGGTGGCTTCCGTTAGCTCTCACTAAGGGCACAGTAGAGCTTGTTGGTTCTGCTTTAGTTCTGGGCCTTACACAGTCTGCACGGGAGTGTGGTTCTCTGCATCTGGAGGTCTGTCCATCACAGGGGCTTGATGTATGTGGATGTGAAGGCCTACATCCTCATTAGTTAAACAAAGGGTATAAGGTGAGGCCTTCATTCATTCAGATAAATGCTGCAGTGTTGGGGGCTGGGAGTCCATCAATAATGCCCTTCCTCCCAGATTAGAACCCCCTAAGGAATAAGACACAGGCCAACTGGAGACCAAGCCAGAGGCTCAGTTTCCAGTGCAGCTGATTGACAAGGACAGCCTTGAGTCTGCAGCCAAAAAAATTTGCTAATACTTTATGCTTGAATTAGAGACTTGGCCTCACCCAGTTGTGGGCAGAGGAGGACAACCACAGGCTACACCCACTTTTGAGGAGCCCATCCCAGGGATCCTCTGCCAGGCAGAGGGGCAAAGCCTGGGGCAGAGAGAGATGGGGGCAGGGAGGAGACCGGGGAAGAGGCAGCTGGGAAGATGCCACTCTCATAGTCTGATACCTCCATCCCCTTCCCTGGGGTGGAGTAGGGCCAGGAGGACATGGCAGGGCAGCCTGTAGCCCATAGACCACCCTTGTAAGGATAGGAAAAGGCACCTGCTCCTCTGAATGGATGCCAGGCACCCAGGGTGTGCACGACCTCAACTCCCTCCACAAAGAAACCAGAGGATGGAAACATGGTGCCTCCAACCTGACCCTTAGGTCTTCTCTTCTGAGGGCTCGCTGTGCAGGAAGAATTTTGGAGGGGTTTCTTGAATCCAGCACACAGCAAATTCCCTGTTAAAGAGGGAAAAAAGGGTGAACACCATCAAAAAGCACACCACATGCCAAAAGTCCCCGCTGTTGGATGGGTAGAAGGGGACAGTCACGGCTTGGCTGACGGCTTCTTTAGTTGTGGGGAGTAGAAAATGGAGCGGGATGTTGATGACCTGGCTTTGGTGTTTCCTGCTCTGGCAAGACGGGACCCGCCCCTGGAGCTGGGTCCACCCTGAGTATCGCGGGGACTGGCGCTGTGGCTGCGGGGCCGGAGATAACAGCATTGTCCTCTCCACGGGACAGAATGTCCAGACAGCTCAGCCCTGCCAGCGGCTGGTGTGAGAGCAGATAACGAGATTACCTGGTCCCCGGGGTGACAAGCACAGTGGTTTCAGAGAGTGTTCCTCTTCAATAACATTTGTTTATAGTGTTTTTTTTAAAATAGGGAATATATGCATACAAGCCAGCAATTAGTGTCCTGCCAAATAATGGTGACACATGAATGTAATTTTTAAACAGAAAAATCAGCCTCAAGCAGAGCATCAAAATGTCCTACTTTAAAACGTCCCTTCTCTGTAAAAAAAATCCTGTAATTTTCCCTAGAGCCAGTGCCCTAATCTGAGGTCCGTGGACAGAATGGGGGAGGGGGGTGCATGAACATAGATGAGAAATATGCTTCATATTTATTTTCATTAACTACTAACTACAATTTTTACCTGCTTCCTTTGGGAGCATGGGAAACTGCTGTTTCGGCAACTGTGAATAACCAAAGTCACAGATACTTCCATATCCCATCACAGCAGATGCAGATATATCCAAAAATTGTCCCCACAATTTATTTCTATGACTCTGAAGTAACGTCATAATTTGATTTAACACTCAGTCCTATTAGTGATGAGCTGATAAAGAAGCACATGTACCACACCACCTTACATACATTTTGATGACTGTATGTAAATATAATTGTCTTCCTTTGTCCTCCTATGCATTTATTTTATGGGTTTAAAAAAGTATTCTGAGAAGGTGTCCACAGCTTTCCTCAGGCCACTGAAGGTAACCATGGCACAAAAAAAATCTAAGACTCCAGCTGTGTCTCCCTTGCTTAACACTCCCTCTTCCCTCTGGGGGGCCCATGTATGTGGGGCTCATTTTCCTGCCCTCCATCTCACTCATCAGACACATTCTTTGCCTTTGCCTTCCCTGTGTCTACCTACCACAGAGCCCAAGCATAATGGGTCCCCAAGGGATGCTTCAGTATGTGACCTTCCAATGATTCTCTGAATTGATAGGAAAGGAAATGGGAAGACCTCTTAGATGGCAAACTTTAAACCTTGGGTTTGTGTGGCCCCCAAGTGAATCCATTGATCTAGTCCAACACTTGGTACTGGGAAGGAATGACAGCCTGGATGTTACTTTGGTGCAGTACATTGGTTGGCCGATCTTGTAGCCAAGGACAGAGGGAGCCATGGTCTACACACTTAAAAATGAAAGAGAACTTTAAGTCCATGTGCCTACTCTGAAGGCTATCAGTAGCTGCGTGGAGTACTGTGTAAGGAAGGATTCTGAGTCACATTTGGTTTCTTTGGTAGTTGATTAGTAATGTCTTCCCTGAGAGAGGAAGGTGGGAGCTGGGATGCTCTTGTCATGTTTTTTGTCATCCATGATATCGACAGATAGATTAGGAAAACCTGGGATTATTGAGTCTTTGATGGAGGTGGTCAATGTTTACTGACTTCATCCCCTCTCCAGCATACTCTCCAGCATATTGGAATGGCAGAAATAAGTAAGTCATAGTTACAGACTTTGAGACACTCAGCCAAACTCATGACCTCAAATACAGAAAGAGTTATGAGATAGTACTTCCATGCTTACTGCTACAATACAAGACCAAGCCAAGAGCAAGAAAGAAGGAATTCTCTGACCCCTTGAAGATGAGAGCTCACCTGGTGGCCACATTAGCCCCTGAAATCTGCCCCCTCTCTCAATATTCTAATTTTGATTATCCAAACAACATCTTCAGGCCACTACCTTCTACATTCAGAAGCAACACAGTGATTCTTCATCCAAGCATGGGTGCCAAGAGAATCTAACAACAGTGCCTCCAGAAAAGAGAAATAGTACTTCAGTGAAATAATAGTATCTAGAAAAATGCCTTCTGCCTAGTGGTCCTGCTTGGCTATTTGCCCTACTCAGTTGCAAATAACAAGTCAAGGAAAAACGTTTAGCTGCCCATACATGCTCACCAGCCTTCCACATATTTATCTTGTCAGTTTGCATATAAAGGAGGGGAGCCAGGATGTGAAGACATGGTGAAGGAAGGGAAAGAAGGAAGGGGAGGGTGGGCATAGTCAGCCAACTGAGACACCATCTCTGTCTTTGCCTCTTACTCTCATGCAAAGAGGAAGTAACGTGGTTCTACCCGATCCCAAACTCTGAACTTAGACTTGAACTTAGGTGCCCCTGTCTCTGCATTAAGTTTAAACAAATATGGCCCCCAGGTCCCACACTATCCCTCCTCATCCATTCAGCAGCTCCTGATGTAGTTCTCTTACTCCCATCTTACTCATGAGAAAGCTGAAGGTCGGAGTGGAAATCCATTTTCACAGACTGGGGGTTAAAGTGGAATTCACACTCAGATCAATGTGACACCAAAGAAGCTGTCATCATGATTTTCTGTTCTACTCACAGCAAACAGGATTGGAAATCATTCCAGACCAAGACAGGCCATCAGACCACATAGGAATAGAAAGTCAAAGGGGTGGGAATAAGTCACTGTCTTTTGGGCCCCTAATCTCTAAGTTTGGGTCTGGGGGAAGGCCAGTCAGAGTGGGTGGTGTGGAAAAGCTAGTCTGGATCCTCTCAAAGATGTGGAGCCATCTGCTGTCTCTGAGAGGCCAGTTCATAGGGAGGGACTCACTGCTGAAAGTCCAGTTCTGCTGTGAATGCCCATGGCTCCTGGGTCCAGATTCCAACAGATAAGAAGGAGGAAAGACCAGTGGGTACAGTGGCTTCCTTAGTCTAACCTCCTTGGTATAAACCACAGTCTGACTTGAGCTTTCTGACTTTATCTCCTGCTATTCTTTCCCTAACTTACCCTACATTCTGATGACGTCAACATTTTCCCCTTCCCTGTAAGATGATGCACTTCTTAGTTTTGCAGATTATGGCACCCAGCCTCCAAGATGGCCCCCACTGATCCTCACCTCCTGGTATCTGTGCTTTTAGGTAGCTCCCTCTCAAACTGAAGAGGGGTGACCTGTGTAACCAGTAGGATCTAGCAGAAATGATATTGTATGACTTCCAAGCATTGATTATTCTTGTTCTTTCTTGCTACGGGGAAATCCAGCTGCTATGTCGTGAGGACACTTAAGTAGCCCTATGGAGAGAGCCGCATAGCAACTAACTGAGGCCACCTACCAACAGCCAGCACCTACTCATGAGCAATGTAACTGAGCCATCTTGGAAGCAGATCCTCTAGCCCCAGTCAAGCACTTAGACAGGGAACCAGAATCACCCACCTAAGCAGCTTCTAAACTCCTAACCCACAGATATGGTGTAAGATAATAAATGTTTATCATTGCTTTAAAGCACCAAGTTTGGGGTAATTTGTTATGCAGCAGTTGATAACCATTACACCTATGCTGTTTCCTCTGCTAACATTGTTGCTCATTTCTCTGTTACCTTTCCAGATCTGGTTTGAGTATCTCCTCTGTGGAGCCTTCCCATTCTTCCTTGACTAAGCTGATTGCTCCCTCTTCAATTTCACACCTGATTATATATCATCCTATTAATGCAATTAATCACAGGAAAAACAATGTTTTGATTATAGTCTTTCTCCTGTGTCAGTTCTGGGCATCCTGAGAAGGTTTGCAACGTATTCATTAATTCAAAGAAGTATTGTTCCTAACGGGGACTCAGAAGATGGTTGAATGAATCAGTGAAAAGTATGTATAGGAGTGTGGTGAATTTTAAGTCAAATACATTTAAAGCCAATGGTATTTTCAAAGCATTTTTCATTAGAAAGACTTTAAAGGGGTTTAGAAGCAGAATTTACTAGTTCATACTCCTAATCCCATTTTTAACAGTAGAATAATGATTAATTGGTTGCTTCTTTGGAAGGGAATTAAAGAACCAAGAAAACATTTCCAAAGGCAATTGGAATGCTTAACAGAGCTAGACTTTTGTTATCTAATGCCTCCCTGCCCGTTGACATAGCTCTCTGAATCGCCTAATACTGTCTAATGGCATGTGCCCAAGCATCCTTGTTTTTGGATAAAAATTGACCAAGAGTCTTATCACTTGATCACTTATCCCTTAATTTAAATATCACTTAATTTAAAAATAATTTTTGCCTAGAAAACGTAGTCTTCTGAATTAGGGCAATAATTTCACTTTAGTGATCCTGGCTCAACAGCTTACTCACTGGGATTCTGAAGGGGAGAGTGAGAAGATGAAAGGGGAAACTAGGGATCAACCTGCTTATGCAATATGGTGGTGGCATCAGCCCTCTGACTCCTGGCTTAGACGACGTGGCAATGCCCTAGCATTCACCACCCCCATGCAAGCTGTTGGCTTCTTAATACCTGCAGCTGTCATCCGTGGGGCTTCCTCTCCCCACAGGAATGTGCTCAGTCTGCTTGGGGAGTTCATGTTCCAAGAGCAGCCAACAACCCTTGAGAGATGAGATTTGGAAGATAAATATCCTTTCCTCGCCCTTTGAGTAGGACAGCACTGAGATGTGTTCTACCCAGTCTCCCAGGTGGCCTCTGTGGGATTGAACTCCAACTGCCCACAGCAATAACCCTGTTCATTACCACTCCATGTATTGGGGTTTTTTTTCCATTTTCTGTCTTCTACTCCCTCACGGTGCTTCTTGGGATCACTTCCTGAATAAGCTGTCTGCACAATGAGCTGTTGTCTTGAGGTCTGCTTCTAGGAGAACAAAATGAAATCAGAAAGCCAGCTGGATCCCAGCTTTCCTCCTGGTCTCTGTATTTCACATGTCTTACAACAGGCACAGGCACCTTGTGGGGCTGAGGTGTGAAGGCCCACCTGATCTGTCTGCTTATGTATGTTGCAGTGCTGCTAACAGGTGCTTGGAGTTCAGGGCATGTGCAAAGTCATGTATGTGTGTGCAGAGCTGTGTGCACAGATGCGTGTAACCTTGTCCGTGTTTGGGTACCAGGAGGAGGTGTGTAGTATGCACGTATCACAAAAGCCCTCTGTCCTCCCTTCTCAGATCTCTACCAGAAGCTGAGATTCCAGAGTCCGTCCATGCAAACCTCCTCTCCCCCACCCCTCAGGGTCTGCCTTCTATGAAGGTCTGTGCTTTCCTAGCCTGGAGTTTCTAACATATGAAAGCTGATGCCCACCTGCCCGGTATTCATACAGTGTAGCAAGGAGGCAGGCATGGAGATGATTCTTTACAGCAAAGTAATATGTGGGACCATGGACTTGCATGGCCAGAGAAGTAACTTTGTTTCAGAGAACTGCGGAAGATGGCCCGGAATGGGATGACTTGAGCTGGGGATTTAGAGCAGTGATCTGTAAACTTTCTCTGTGAAAGGCTATATAGTAAATATTTTAGGTTTTTTGGGCAAGGAGGTCTCTGTTGCAACTTCTCAACTTTGCCATTATAGCACAAAAATAGCTATAGACAGCATGGCATAAATAAATGAGCATGGCTGTGCTCCAATAAAACTTTATTGACAAAAGCAGGTGGTGGGCCATATTTTGCTGACCCCTGACTTAGAGAGGAAGAAGGTTTCTGGAAAGAGAGGGAGGAAGACTGTTTCTGGCAAAGAGAAGAGAACATATAAAGGCAAAGAGTAGGACATCAAAGGAAGTAAAACAACTTAAGTTATCAAAAAGTCCTGATCTAGCAATAAAACTTAGTACTAATAATAGAACTACCTTTTATTGAAGATTCAGTATGAGCCAGTCATTGGGCTAAATACTTCCCATGAATTCTCATTCAATTCTTACATTCTCTGAGATTGGGGGACCATTATTTTCTTCATAGTGCACATGAGGACACTAAGCTCAGAGAGGTAGGTAACTTGCCCAGGGTCACACAGCTTGTAGGCGGAGGGTGGCGGGAACCTGGCCAGATAGTGGAGGCCTGGTAGGATTCTGGGCACATCTCCTGCATGTCTATCATCAACTCGACTTTAAAGGATTTTTTAAAGTGTCTTTGCTTTGTTTTACAAGTGGGATTTGATTTCTCGATTCAGCCCAGTAGCCCTCTGAATAGATGGCTGAGATGTGATGGACAGGTTTCTCCTGGGGCTGTTTTGTAAGAAATAAAAGAAAAAGAGTGAGATATTAAAATTCTTTAGGGATATTGGTTTTGAATAGATAAAGTGGAGAACATTTTTTATTCCTATTAGAAGTGATAGTTGGACATGTGTAATGTTTTCCTTTCCGAGATGGAGAGAGAATGCAGCACAGATCTTACAATATGAAATATGAATTTAGGTGACATTTTGAGGAAACTGATAAACACACCATCTCATAATTGGACTTAACTTGCCTGTGAAAATCCTTTTGCAACCCCAAAATGATACAGTACAATTTGAAATTACAGAGGTAAGTGGGCTAAGTCTAATGGAATATTAAAAATACACAACACATCATTGACAGAGTAACTTTCTTTGGCAAGTTTCCACTTCTCAAAATGTTATCAGGAAATTAGAGGTATCTTGGCTGCTAACAGTTACCCTGGGAGTCAGGAATTTTAAGAGAGAAGGACCACAGTAGTCGTGGAATCTGCCCAGAATTCTTCCACGGAGAGAGTGAGCCCCAAAGGGGCAGAACTAGAAGCTGAGGTCCTCACCACCAGGGTTTCCTTTCCAACATGTGCTTGGGGTGCTTGTCCACCTACTTAGAGAGAACCAGACTCCCTAACCCAAATAGCATGCTTTCTTCCACTCACCCGTGTAGATGGTTAGTTTGAAATATGGTGGGTGTCTGTGTGTGTGTGCTTGTGTGTCTTGGAATAGTCAAGTTCAGAGAACTACATGAAAACAGTTACATACATCAAAGATCTTTCTGAGAATTGGTGGTTCCCAGGGTTTGAAATTTCACATAAAAGCCCCCCACACACACAAACTTTGAGGAATGTCAAAAGGCTAAGTTTGTACTTTGCCTAATAAGGATATTTTTAAAAGAATTTCTAATGTCATTATTACCTTCTTCTCATGAAAGAAAGGATGTTTTCTACACTCACTCAACACACGTGCACACACACACGATTACATATCCATCTTCATTCACACACGTGCACACACACAGTCATGTAGACGGAGGCAGGGCATAATCTCAGAGTAGATACAACTGGGTAAATGGAATCATATAAACAAATTCATTGTGCTTCTGTTGCTAAAGAGCAATAAAAATTCAGATATGATCATCATATAACTTAAGTTAGGAAGAAGAAGAAAAGATTTCAACAGCCCTAGGAGACAGAATGAAGAATAAAGGCTGAAATAAAAGAGGAAGGGGTTGAGCTAGGATGCCTAGAATACTGCCAGCAGAGCCTGAATGTACAGTAAAAATCAGCCCAATGCCAGTGGTTGCTAAGGACCCCGGCTCTGGGCCCATCCCTCCCTAACGTCAGGGTCTGGGCAGGCTGCTTAACCTCTCAACCTCTCATGCCCTCAAAGGGGTTGATAAAAACACCCACCTCATGGGGAAGCTGCCTGGTGAGTGGTCCCAGGACATGGCCAGCCCTCTGTAAATGTTAGGTAGGAGCGCTGGAAACTACTTTTTCAAAAAAGGAAATACTTGGGGGAGAAATGTTCCCCATGAGCATTGCTGGAGACATTGATCTAGACGGTTGATCTGGACTGTTCTCCAAGTGTGTACCAGGAAGATCGGCATCACCTGGGGACCTGTTAGAAAAACAGACTCTCTGGCCCCACCCGGACCTCCTGAAGCAGCATCTCTGTCGGGGGAGACCCACACTCTGTGTTTTCAACAAACCATCTCAGTGACACCAGTCCACACTAACGTTGAGGGCTGCTGATCAAACCCCGTGAGGTTTGTAACACTGATCCTGAAAAATCAGCTAAATCCAAGAAATATTTCAGAGTGGACAAGAATACGGGATAGAAAGAAAAGCCAAGATCTCTTTCGCTTGAAGCTCATGTTAAGCCCCAGGATTAGGCTGGCAAAACAATTCAAGAATTCTCTTTGAGCCTATGATGCCTGCTAGTACCACTGGAAATGGATTTCAAAACATCGTAAGTTGGGTTGGATTTACACTTTTATCCCAGGTTGCAAAGCATCAAGCAAAGAGAAATGGTCAGGTCTGCGTCTGACCCAAATCCCACAGCCTGTCACTCAGACCCTGCCCCTGGGGTGCCCGGGGTTGGGGGTCGGGGAATGATGGCAACAGAGCACCAGAAATGCTGCTTGCTCCAGAGTCTGAGACCCCCTCTACAGACTGATCAGTGGCAGTTGTGTCCCCAGGAAATTTCTCCAAAAAGCACAAGACAAACTTCTCCTCTATCAGGTTCAGAGACCAACACCACCATGAAGCAGGTTCCAGATCAGGTTTTTGCCAGCCCTTCTCCAGGCTCTAAATAGTTGATAATGACTTAGATTAAAGAATAGGGAAGGAAAGGACAGAAAAGGTAAGAGGGGGTTTTGGGCAAAAAGTCACCTCATACATCCAACAGGAACTATCTCAGAGGTTAAAAGTTTGTTACTAGAAGCTGAAAACATTGACATGACAATGAGAATATCTTGTGTGCTATGCAGGGATATGACCTGGGCTTAGAGTCAATTACTAACACGGCCAACATTTACTGTGCTTGTACTTTGTGGCAGGTGCTGCCCTGTGTTCCCTGGAGTCCTTTACATACATTCAGTGCTCACCACCCCTCTCTGCAGTAGGCGTCGTTATCACTCTCCCTACCAGGTTGAATAGTGTCCTGTAAAAATTCATGTCCCCCCAGGACCTCAGAATGTGACCTTACCTGGAAAGAGGGTCTTTGCAATGTGTTAGGATGAGGTCATATCGGATCAGAGGGGGACTGAAATCCAACATGACTGGTGGCATCCTTAAAAGAAGAGGAAAGACACACAGAAGACCCAGGAAGAAGACATCTGAATATGGAAGCAGAGACTGGGGTAATGTCTGAAGATCTGGGCACCAGGGAACCACCAGAAGCTGGCAGAGAATCCTGGAACAGACTCTCCCTCAGAACCTCTAAAAGGAACCAACCTTGCTGACAACTTGGTTTTGGGCTCTTGACCTTCAGACCTGCGAGAGAAAGTCTGTTGTTTCAGTCACCCAGTTTGGGGTACTTTGTTACAGCAGCACCAGGACCCTCATACACCCCCAGTGGACATGTAGAAATGGGGGCTGAGAGAAGTTGTCTCCCGCCCAGGGTCACTGAGCCCACTGGTGTCCAGAGCAGCTGGGGAGGGCTTTGGGTGAGTCATTTCAAGTCTCTGGGCTCTCTTTTCCAAAGAATTAACACATTTATACATGAGGACTCACAGCTTATCTTGGTGTTGGGTCAGATTACTTTTAAGGATTCTCCTAACCAACTTTGAGCCTCTTTGATTAGATTCTGGAAGCTTTGAAACAGCCACTTCAAAATTCATTTACACGGCATTTTCCATTTAAGTGTTGCTCTTTCCTCTGCAGTAAATTCAGAGTTACTATCGTTTTATGGACTTAGGAAGAGTTAACAAGCAGTAATAAACAGCCAGGAGTCATTCTTATTTCAAATGTCTGCATATGTTTGGTCTTCTCAGTGACAATTGAAGAACGGTTCTGTAATCAGGGGAGAAAACTTACACTGTATTGTAATTTCCCTTGTTGCAAGCTAGAGCAAGATACCAGTTTAGATTCACTGGGGTGAATGACTAGAAAATTACCCCAACTGTCAAAGTTTTCAATGTTAAAAAGCAATGCAAATTTTCTCAAATACCTAGAATTTCTTAGATGTCAAACAGAGATATTACCAAAATATGAGAACTGAGGTTTTATATGCAGGTAAAAAAAAAAAACAACAACTCATTCTTTTTCCAAAAGCCACAATATTTAGTTGAGTGTATGAAGGAGTGAAAAAAACACCAGGTGAAGTATCCATTTTGTTTAGAAATAAATTAAATCAATAACTTATTTTTATAATATACTCTTCCATAATATTTTTTAAAAGTATGTGTATGTGTATACCAGAAAAAAATTAATGAAAAGCTGATATATGTGGGTATAAATCTCATTATCCATTTCTTTATATTAGATGAGTTGCTTCTATTTATAGTCCAACCCAGAAAATTAATCCGAAACTTGCTTCTAGTGGTTTCTTTGAAAACTTGGTTTTCATCCGAGAGTATGTAGGAGCTGTTCTTTGCCATGAAAGTGTGTAAGAGGAAGGGCTGTCCTTGGATATCTCCTGTCACTTGTTGGCTCAGAAGAGTGGGTAGAAACTTTCCTCCAGTGTTTTCCACTGTTAGAAATTTTCTTTTGTGGTGCTAAAGAATGGAAAGCCAAAACAACTTGACGCCAAAACTGTCTGGAGAATGTGGCTCTGTTGAGGTTCTTGTATCCTCAGAGTCGGGAGAAGTCTCTATAATTCTGAGATCATGAGCCAGGCTTGCATGGCATTTCTCTGTGTGACTACTCCACTGATTTCTAGCCCATAAAAATCAACCCAGCCTCACAGTAAGCTAATGTATGAGGCAGAATCAAGAAGCCAAGGATCTGATTTTATTTCACATTTTCAAAATGGAACTAAACTTTGCAGAAAGCAATTTGTGGGAAACAATTCTTTACAGTATGACGAGTTCTAGGCTTTCTCAAAGGAGAGTCATCTCATTTTAGATAAGAGATTTTAATGTGAGAGCTGGCTTACTCGTGCTAGGGTAGGGGGTGGGACAGCTCTCTGAATTGTTCTCCCTCTTCCTTATAAAGACAGCTAATTTTTATGGATCAGCAGATAATTTTTGAGCACCTATTCTCTTCAGGTGCAGAATTTGGAAATTAGTATATAGTGGTAAATAAGCCAGCTGCAGCTCCATTATCACAGAATTTACAGTTTAGCAGAGAAGACATTAAACAAGAAATGCACATGCTCTGAGTATTACCCAGGGCAAGTTTGGGAGTATGCAACAGATGAATCCTCACTATTTGGGGGGATCAAGGAAGGCTTCCTGGGGAAAGTAGCACTTATTTTGAGACTTGGAGATCGTTAGTTAGAAAAGGAGGTAAAGGGACGAGTAGAGATTGGAGCACAAATACTACAGATAAAGGGACCAGTGAATATAAGAAGTTGCTGGGATATTTAAAGAATTGAAAGAAGTCTAGATACATTGACTACCATGTTTTCCTGAATGAGTGTCTAGTAATCCTGGCAAAGGGGAAAGTGAGATGAATTCCTAGAATCTCTTGCTGACTCCAGAAAAACTCTTCAGGGTCTTTGGCTGTGACCAAATCTTTCACTGGGCAAACCAGTTCTAGCATTAAAAGATGCCCAGGAAGCGGGCTCTGAGAGGGCCCTGGGAGGGTGGGCTCTGTTCAACCTGAAAATCCCTCCAGGACAGTTCATGAATGTTGGATGGCCAATAGAGGCTCATTAACAGATTGTCCATCTAAAAGCAAAGTTGGTGTGTTAGTCAGGGCTAGACTAGGTCAGGCTGTAGTAACAAGTTAACTCCAGCACTTTAGTAACTATAACACAACAAAGGTTCTTTCTTGCTCAAACTATGTGTCTACCATGGATCTGCTGGGGAGCTGCACTCCACAGAGTTGTCAGTGGACCCAGGCTACAGAGGCTCTGCAAACTCGTACTGGGTGAGGCCCGTGACCTCTTTTGCTGCTGCAGTGGAGGATGAAAGAGCCAAGCTATTGGATGCCTGCTCTTAAATGCATCAACCTGGAAGTGATGCTTCCTGTGGGCTAAGAGGAGTCATGTGACTGCAGATAACTGAAACGGGGTGAGAAATGTGAGAGGGCACATGGGTCGTTGCCAGGAAGGTACTCTGTTTTTTGCAGTTGGAGCCTGGGAAACAGGGCAAATTGGTTGAGAGGCTTGAAGATGGATCCGAAGGGCAAAACTCAGAGGAGAGAGAATTGCTGAGAGTCTATGACAAGATGGTTGGAAACAAAGTAATATATGAATGGAGAAAATGGACAGTTTGGAGGCTTTCTTTTAGCATTAATACTAGTAATAGTCAAATTGTCGGTTGTACTCACTGACTGCCAGTTTACATAGATTGTCCCATTCAAATTTCACAGCAATCTTCGGAGGTGGGTACAATTATCACTTCCATTTTCAAGATGAGGAAACTGAGCCCTAATGAAGTGACTAGCCCCACACCTCAAGTTAGTAACACTGGAGTTAGGATTCATTGATCCCAGGTCCCAGAAGCGACCCAGTTCTCAGAGACAGTGAACTTTGCCAATGTCCTCAAATCATGACCTAGAAGCCTATCAAATCTGGGGGAATGGAGAATGAGTTTTAAAGAAATTGGACACATTGGAAATCCAAGGTCATTTAGTTAGGTTAGAGATAGTTTCTACTTAGAGATGGAAAGAGAAATGCCAGGAGTCTTGTCTTGCCTCAGCAAAGCAGGGTGACTTTGGAGGGCATGATCAGAAATACAGGTTTCTCAGGCCCAATGTTAAAGCCTGGTAATAACCAAAGGCCTTTATGGGGCAGTTTGTAACATGTGGCCACAAAGCAGACTTTGGAGCCTCCAGAAGAACTACTGAGTGGCCTCAGTAATATTCCAAATCCATGGAAAGAGCCAATACTTCCAAAAAAGAATCCAAACACTTCTTTGCAAATGAATTGCATATCATATTTTATGTTCCTCATTTGAAGGAATTTTCAGTGAGCGAACAGAAAGAAAATTAGCCACTTTAACTATAATACCTTGACTATTAGACTAATCCAGTTACTAGTTTATAGACCCTTTGATCAGAAGCCAGAGAAGTTGCCTAGAAAATGAATTAAAACAATTTCTAAAATGTCTGGAAAGAGCTGTTCCAAGAAACCTCTTTCCTTGAACATGAAATAGTGTAGGCAAGAGATAATGGAGGCTGAAGGAGAGCAGAGGTGGTGGGAGAGGAGAGAGAGGCACCCCAATACAAACACTACAGAGATACAGTCTCCCAAATCTGAATGTCAGGAGAACAAGAGTAACTCAAACTTCACGAGGATTTCAGCTTCTAGGGAGCTTCTTGGAGCTAGGAGATGGAGGAAGATTTACAAATAGTCAGAAAGGAGATATGAGTCCTCAGCTGATAATGTTGACTTTGAAAGATACAGCAAAAGAATTCAGGTGAGAACAGCCAGCAAGCAGTAGCAAATAAAGGTCCAAAGTTCAGGAAAAGGAACACGGTCTGGAGGCTTAGGCTTGGGTACCTTCAAGATACCAGCATTAACCAATGCTGAAATTGGAAGGACTGACAACACTAAGTGTTGACAAGGATGCAGAATGGCTGGGAATCTTGTGTATTGCCGGGTGGGGTGGACATTGTGTCACTTTGGAAGTGTTTTGCAATATGTACTAAAACCCAAATATCTGTGTACCCTATAATCCAGCAGTTTATCCTCTTAAAATGTCCCCAAAGAGAATGGAAAGCTTATCTTCACCAAAAACACAATAATAGTTTCAGCAATATTTGTTATAATGGCCCCAAATTGGAAACAACAGAAATGTCCATTAATAGTAGAAAGACAGGTAGGTAGCTAGGTAGATAAAGTGAAGTAGGCAGTAATGAAAAAGAATGAACTACTCTACACACAACATGGGTAAAATTTCTGGGCTCAATGTTGAATAAAAGAAGCCAAACACAGGAGTATATTCTGTACGATTCTACGTCTTTGAAGTTCAAGAACAGGCAAAACTGATCCATGGCAACAGACATCAGAACAGTGATTCCCTTGGAGGGATGGCAATGGGAGAACCAGCCAGGGTGGAGAATGTTCTGTTTCTTGATCTGGATGGCGGTCACCTGGATGTTTCCTAGAGTGGGCAGGAGGGTTTGCCCTGTGGGAGGTGCATGGACTGCATTTGGTCTTGGAGACCATGAATGAGGTGCTGAAGAAAAGATCATCACGTCTAGGTGTCACAAGCGTCCACTTTATGAAGGTGTTAGAGCCATGCTCTTGTTTGCATATAATTTTGCCAAATATATATGCTTGCTGCTTAATTGCCAATTTTTTTAATTCTTATTTTTTACTGAAGTGTATCAGTGGCCAATTTTGATTATAGCTTCCTAGTCTGTAAAACTGTTCTGTAAGGGTGTCATGGAATGCTCGCAGGAACGTGATATTATCAACTTCAGAGCCAGGAGGGGCTTGGCTAGCTTGGCAGCCCCACCCAGCTCAGAGCCTTCATCCAAGTGAGAAAAATCCCTCAAAAGGAGACCCACTGAGGAGGGATTTCACAGGACAGCCCTCTTCTTAGGTTTCAACCACTGTCTCCCAAGGGTCCACTTTTTAAGTTTCCCCTTCATGATTTTTGCCAAATCTGTCTCATACCTGTTCTGCTATTTATTTGCTTTATAGCAACACACTCTCTTTTATTCAATAAACATGTCTAAGTAGGAAATACCATCTCACCACTGGGCCATGTTAATGGAAATCCAGCATTTTTCTGACACATATTAAGTCTCAATTATTGCACGTGCCACCTCCTGTAGTAGCTTTCAGGAATTATTTCTCATCCTCTTTGGTCTCTTCTGGCTTGAAGGCTTTATAGTTTTACATTTTAATCATTCCCCCATGTGTGACTGGGAAGTCTCTCAAGAGAAAGTGTACTCTTTGCTCTCCAAAGTTAAAAACAAAACAAGACAAAAATGGAAAAACCAATAATCAAAAAAAAAAAAACCCTGAATTCTTGTGCTAATATTGGTATTAATAGCCAGGGACTCTTCATGGTTTCAACAACAACACTAAAATGCGGGCTGAAGACAGCTTACCCCACAATCTCCTGTGAGAATTGGATGGCAATACTGCCAAAGCCCCTTGTCAGGCGTAAAGGGATGTAAAATTTTACAAATATTGACGCGATCACTGGCTGGTGTAGCTGGATATTAGAGAAATCGATCTAAATCGTGTGTAGAGGCCAGCCACCGACTGAGGGGAACGTGACTGGGTAATTCTTACAGCTGTTGATGTTTCCATGGGTACCAGCTGGCTTCAGAGTCAGATGGGCCTGGTGAGTGCTGCTTCTGCCTCTGACCTTGAGCTGACCGACCTTGAGAAAGAAAGTCAACCTCTTGTCTCCCCGATATCCTTACCTATAGCACAGGGATAATAGGTCCACCCTGGGCGGTTGTTGAAACAGCAGAGAGGCTGCGCTCAGAAAGTGCTGTGATTTTCTGAGAGTCAGCAGCCCTTGGTAATTGATCCCTGTTGATAGATCGTGTCCAAACAGGTCCTGCCATTTTTTCAAGTCATCTATTATTTACGTACTTAAGCTCACGCTTCCATCTTCTGGCAGTTCATGTGACAGACTGTCAAAAGTTAAGATGAGCAGATGTAATAAAGCGTCTTGGGGAGGAAAGTTCTGCTGCCTCAGATTCAACTGCAGAGTTTCCAATGTTAATAATTCAGTGAGTACCCACGAGGCCTGGTCTCTATTATAGACTTCAAGCAAGTAATACCTCATTTTGAAAAAACGGCCCCATTTTTGAGTAGCAGGAACACAAAAATGGTCTGTGGCCAATAAATGTCTGGTTTTTATACTGTTCAATAAATGAAAATAACCAAACACAGCAGAGTCACTAAGCGCACTGGCTTGTAAACACCTGTGGAGTCGGTCATCCTCAGCAGGTGGGTGGCGCGGATTTCACAGCCACTGGCCCCGTCAGGGTCGAACCTGCTCCAAATTCAGGTGGCGACAGATGGTGTCAGGCTGACCTGGATTCCAGCCTCAAGATCATGTGTTCTTTGGGGATTTCCTATGGAAGCCACTGGGACCCACCTGCAGGTTCAACCCAGCTCAACTCCAGTGACTTAAATAACTCTTTTCCACACTTTAAAACTCAGCCCCAGAACTAACCACGCTGTGACTATTCTCAGTGTGACCCCTGCCAGTAGCACCAAGCCCCTTTCAGACACAGCCTTAGCAGGTGCTGTTCCCTCTGCCTCAAACGTTCTTCATTTACGTCCTCACCTGGCTAACTTATGATCACCCTTCAAGTTCTGGCTGGAAAGTCACTTCCCCAAGGAAAGTCCTTCCTGACGCCCAGACCCCCTTTACATTCTGCACTAGTGCCCCGCCCCCATGATCGTGTGTGTCCTCTGGGCACCTGTCCCTGCCGCATCTAATGAGTACTGAAGGGCCTCCCCACCCAACCCTGATGAGCCCAGGGCCCATGCTTGTCGTATTTGCCTGGCAGCTCCAGCACCCATCCCTGTTCCTGGAACATCCGCAGTAAGTGCCAGTGAATGAGTAGCTGACTGCGGGGGTGGTAGGGGGCCAGGCCAGCTGGTTGGCTTTTTTCTCTGGCATCACACTCCACTCTCCGTGACTGAAAGGGGGCTCTTTAAGCCTGACAGAGGAATCCTGGTCAGATTTTCTAAACCCAAGCTCCTGCCTCATCATGTGCCCTGATGTTTCTTTTCCTTTAGCAGAAACCCGTATCCCAGCCCACAATCCATTGCGGTAGCCTGTGCGGTGCTGACAAATGTTTCCCATACCTGGACCCCCTGCCACACACGTGCATTCACCTGGGGCTCATCAAGTCCCCGTCCCTGAGTTGGACACACTCCGGGGACACCTTATCCTGTGGTCGACCCTTGATGGCCATTGCCCTCTGTGTCCAGGCTGTCTTCTGAGAACCACTCCATGGCACCTGGCTGGGGCTCCTTCTAGCTCCTGTGAGTCCACCCTATGGCATATCCACTTGTACACCCTACATCCTGTCCATCTTTCCCCAACCTGCTGCCTGTCTCCAGAACGTACAATGAACCTTGGGAGAAGGAGGCCAGAGTGACAACAAACTCCATTCCAATAATTGAGTCTCACACTATTACAGCTCCTGAAAGCATCCGCTGTCATGGGAGGATGACACAGCCAGAGTCTGAACCAAGACCCTGGAGTGCAGGTCACTATCTCTGCCCCAGCCCAAAGGGACAGCCTCTTGTACCACCAAAGTCACCAATGTAGTTGGCACCTTCCAACCAAGATCCTCAGATCATGGCACTTAATCCCTTACTGGGCAGTCCACCCCCAGGAGGTGGGTATTATTTTGGTTGTATAAATTAATGAAACAGAGATCCACAGAGTTGAAATGTCACCCTATCTGTCATGACCTTACCATTCAATAGATTTGTTTTCATAGAGATTTCTTGTGGATTTGCATGATGTGTAGTTAAGAGGATGAATAATGCATTGTTAGAAGAATAAATCAGCATATAATATGCATGAGTAATATATTCATACCAGGCCCGGTGAAGGAGTAGATACTAATTTAGTTTGTTTATACAGAAATAGATTTAAAGATGTGTAACCACATTGTTACGAATCCTTTACAATTATAGAAGTAGAAAGTTCAGACATGACTTCCAACCAGCATAGTGAGTAGACCAAAGAGGTACAAATTGTGTGTCCTAACACTCCCTTTTACTAGCTGAGTGAACTTGGCAAAGCCCTTAGCCCACTGAACATCAAGTTTCTTCATCTTTAGTGAGGGGGCACAGCACTCACCTTGCAAAGCCATGAAGCCCAGAGAAGGGATTGTTGATGGCGGGGTTTAGTGATCTGCGAATCCCACATGTGCAAGTGATGGTGGAGTCCACAGACCAAGGTTTTTCTCTTGATAGATTCTTACTGTGTCAACTTGGACAAAATGCTTTTTGGGGTCCCTAGTGTTTTCATCTGTAAGGAGAAGTTACTGATCTGATGCTTGCATGTGGAACCAGGTGGCAGTTTGCTCGGTTTTTTGTTTGTTTGTTTTTGTTTTTATTGAAGTATAGTCGATTTACGATGTTGTGTTAATATCTGGTATACAGCATAGTGATTCATTTCATTCTATATATATATATATTTCTTTTCATATTATTTTTCATTATAGGCCATTACAAGTTACTGAACATAGTTTCCTGTGCTATACCGTAGGACCTTGTTGTTTATCTACTTTATATATAGTAGTTAGTATCTGCTAATCCCAAACCAAGAACTTTTCTCTCCCAAAATCTTTATTGCAGACTTGGGGACTGACTCTGATTGGCTCTGTTTGGTCACATGCCCACCCTTGGGACCAATCATGGCAGCTAGCAGAATGGAGTACTTGGGTCAACTAGGCATCTTAGATTTAAAACCGCTTCCATCGATTTCCTGAGAACTGTCATTCATTTACCAAGCACTTTCTCTGTGCAAGAACATACATGTGCTTCAAGTACATCGGCTTATTGAGCCTTCTGACAACAACAGCATAAAACACACTCTAATGCTGCACCCATTATAAAGATATAGAAAATGATACAGAGAGAGGTTCTGTAACTTGCCTGGGGTAACACAAGGAAACAGCAGTAGAGCTGAAATTTGTTAAACAGGGAATTGTAGGTGGTACTGACTAAGCTATAATAACAGGCAGGAGAGGGGTTTCCAAACAGCACTGCTTATTTTCAAGCCCTTGTTGATTTAAGCACAGTTCCTTTCCAAAACCTCATTACTGCAAACATCATTTCTGGCTTTACATCCATTGTTGACAGAATAATGATGCCCAAAGAGGTCCATGTCCCCATCTCCTGAAACCTGGGAATATATTACTTTGCCTGAGGACCTCTGTGGAGCAGTTGAGGGGCCCCTGAAATGAGGGGATTATCCTGGATTATCTGGGTGAGCCCCATCCAATCAAATGAGCCCCTACAATCAAAGCACCTTTCCTGGCTAGTTTAAAATGTGAGGACTAAGAAGAGAACCGGGGAGATCCCCGCATGAGAAGGACTCTGCCCACCACTGCTGGCTTTGAAGATGGAGAAAGGGGCCATTAGCCAAGGGATGTCGGCAGCTTCTTGATGCTAGAAATGGCCAGGAAACAGGTTCTTCCTTGGAGTCTCCAAAAGGAATCAGCCCTGCTGACACCCCTGATTTTATCCCAGTAAGTCTCATGTTGGACTTTTACCTCAAGAACTATAAAAACAATACATAAGCTTTGTTTAAGCCACCATGTTTTTGGTAATCTGCTACAATAGCAACAGGAAACTGATTAACACAATGTTCAAGGCAGAACCAAAAACACCCAAGATGTTGCCGCCACACCCGAACAGAACATCGCTAGTCATCAGAGGCTTCCTGATCGCAGTGGAATGTCAGGGGGAGGTGCTGTGAGTTTTGAGGGTTTGTTTGTTTGTTTGGGGATGGGCTTGTTTTCCCACTACAGGGTGCCTGTCTCAGGCTGAAGGAAAAAGAGCTACAGCACGCAGCCCAGATAGTAAAATTTACTGCCACTCAGAACCATGACTTAAGCATCAGAAGTAAAAGAACTGGGATATAAAGCCCCTACTTCTCATTGTTTGGACTTGAAACTCTCACTGCTCAGAGAGGGGCTGTGACATGGGGCAGGGGCAGGGAGAGGGAGTGAAGCTCCAGGGACAGGCAGCCTGCTTCAAACCCCAGCCCTGCAGCGTAGGTTACTTACATTCTCTGTGCCTCGGTGTCCTTATCTGTAAAATGATGTTGATAATCGTAACCATACCTGTCTCTCCAGGGTATTTTATGTAACTGAGCAGAGAGGTTAGTCCAACACATAGTAAGTGCTTAATTGTTGTTGTCTGTTATTATTACTCTGCATACTTACATAATTTTGCATCCCCTTTCTCTTGATCTTTCGAACCTAAATCAGGGGCCAATGTCTGGCATCTTAGAGCTGAAAGAGTGTTGACTCATTTCATCCTTGAAGCATCTCTACAAGGTGGTGCTATTTGATGCCTATTTTACAGGTGCATCTCTGAGAAGCTAGACAGTTAACCAAGGTCACAGAGCCACCACGTGGTAGCATTAGGAGTCAAGTGAGAGCCTTGAAGGAGCTTGACCACTCTTCACCTCCCCCAGCCCGAGCTCAAGGTCCCCCTGTACTTTAACACATTGTCCCAGTTTGGGGGACAAGGAAACATCTGCCGAGTCCCAATTATGATCTCAGAGCAGACAGACAAAGTGGGAGTTTGGAGTCAAAGAGAGTTTTTCTCAATCGCCGTAACTACAGTACAGGAGGAGAAAATTTGAAAACGGTCAGTCTTTTTTTTTTTTTTTTTTTGGCTTTATCTGTCTACCCATTGCATTAGAGGTGACTCTGGTCTGAGTCTGTTACCTCATTTATAAAATCGGCATAAACATTACACCCAGGAGGACCTATAAACAGGCTGAGACAACATCCAGGATATGGCTTGGCACCGATAAGCAACCCCATAGATGCTAGCTCCTGTTACTGTCACTGTCACCATGAGGGTGACAGTGGTATTCACCAACTTAAATGCATTCGAGATCACAGGTATCCATATCATACTGTACCAGGCCAACAAGTCTATATATTTTCTCATTAATACTTTAATATTAACTTAAGTAGCAGAACTTCAAACAATATTAGAACCAGAAGAAACCTTCAGGTGGGTTCAGTGACTTACCCAAGGGCACACAGAGAGTTTACTGGGAACACCAGGGCTCAGCTCTGCAGGTTCCAACAGAGCCTTTAACTAAAAGCACACCTGGTAAGCCACAAGCCTGCTCCCCACCACACACACACACATATTTAGCTCCATCTACACATCCAAAACTCGCACAAACTCCTTCACAATCCTCTTAATAGCTGTGATAACTAAACATATTCAGCTTTAATAACAGTTCCATGCATGCTTTCTCCCTTAAATCTAAATAATGTCCCTGCTGCTATTCCAAAAGGAATACTATAACCGGCTATTTGCCGTAATGAAGATGGGGAAATTTGGGTTAATCACATTCTAAAGGGGAAAGTGTACTTAGAGAGATTTTTAATTGCAATATTGAAAATGCAAACGTGGAATGATTTTTCCATTAATGTCTTCTCCTTAGGGAAATGTCTCCTAGTGCAGTTGGGCTGTCTGAATGGGCTTGTTACCCTTCTGCGAGGGCTTATAGTGAAACATCAGCTCATACGAGGCTCATTCTCAAGGTGCTGCAGAAATAAAAGGTTCTAATGGGCTCCTCTAAGAGCCCTTTGTGACAGCGATTACATTCACACATATATGGTATAGACTTTGTTTCAGAAGTGATTTACTGCTGCAAATACAAGATCATCTATTTCTGGGTACCCCACCTACTGCTTAGATATAAGTGCATTTAACAATACGAAAAAATGGTACTCAAGGAGAGGTGAGGAAAAGCTCAGTGGTAGAGTGCCTGCTTAGCATGCTCGAAGTCCTGGGTTCAATCCCCAGGACCTCCATTAAGAAAAGAAAAAAAAAAGAAAGAAAAATGCTACCCAATGAAAAACTTTCCATGCTAGATGTGCTGTTGTCCTCATCATTATTTCTAAATAGTCCATTTATGTTCAGCATTGGTTTTAGTCAAGATAGACACTGCTTAATGCAAGTTTCTTCAAGTTTCTTTTCTTTGTTAACCCTTATGGCTGAAGAATCATGGCTGTGTAACCGTTGAATTAGCAATAATCACTTTGAGAAATGTCCCCAAAATTGTCATGCCCAGTTACTGACAGAGTAGTTATATCTAAATTGCTTGGCCCACCATACTGAAATACAGTGGATTCATGTTTGAGAAGATGAAAATCTCATAGTAGAAGAAAAGATGGAGGTCATTCCACCTGAACCCCCTCCCCAGAAAGCCCTCTGCCTTTTTTTGAACATTGGACATCTAGGCAAGCTTGCTGCTTTGAGAATTTCAACTTTATGGTTGGACATCCCTGAAGTTAGTGAGGTAGCATCGTCATATTCATGGCTGGGACTTTAGACTCTGGAGTCGAGTGTCCATGGATCTGAATTCTAGCTCTGCCAGTTACAAGCTACTCTGGCAATATGTGCTAAAAGGATTAATAGACATTGCCTTTTACACAACAATCCTACTTTGGGAAAGCTACTCTAAAAATATAAAACCTCAGTACTTGACAATGGATATGCAAGGATGTTTGTTGAAGCATTGTTTTCTGCAGGTGCAAATAATAAGAGGCTGAATGTTCATCCACAGTACACTGTATTACATCTATTCTGGAAATATGGTGTAGCTTAAAAAAATGACCATTAATATCTCTGAATTACTGGCCCAGGGCAATGCAAAAAATTGAGTAGAGAAATGTACACACCATTTTTTGTAAAAAAGAAATCATAAAAATTTTTTGTATAGGTTTTTGTAGGATTATGTTAAAGATTGTAAAATGCCTGGGTGGTATGCACTACTGTTATCTTTGAGTAGTATAAATGGACAAGGAGATTTTAAAAAACAAGAGTGTAAATCAGTTATTCTTATAATCATCATCATCATCACCATCATCATCATCATCATCATCATCATCTCATTTGCCTTGGTAAAAAAACAAATAAAAAATTTAAAAACAAGCAAAAGGGAAAATTACTCATGGAATAATGTTACAAATGAAAAGTTTATCTATAAAATGACCAGATACAAGAATATGCTTATTAAAAAAGATTAAAAAGAATATCAATAAGTGAAACATTTTTCAATTAAGTGATTACAGGACTGTAGCTAATTTTTTTTTACATTTCTGTTATTTTAATATTGTATTTGCAATAAGATGTTACTAAAATCCCTTATAAAAGAGAAAGTTGAAAATTCAGTCCTAGCTAAGTAGGTGAGAAAAGGGTGGATCAAGAAGGTCATTTTAAAGGGGGTCCAGGAAGAGTCCAATGTCTTCGCTGGAGCAGGGAGTGATGGATCCAGATGCTGAGCTGCCATGAGGAATGTTCTCTGAGCATCATCATCTCTCCTTCATCCAACCTGTAGCCCCGCCTACTTGCTCCTGTTGGCCCTTGAAGAGGTTCATACACATGAAATGAGCATTTTGGGGGTGTTCAGCTCATTGCTATTTATGATAATTTGTAATAGGTTAAATACTTGCAATTAAAGCTTAAGACAGTGAAGCTCTCAGTTGAGAAATATCATCAAATTGAGTGGACGGTAAAATCAGTCTCTATAGGGCTCCATTGCTAAAATTTTATGAAGTCACCATCAAGCTGACCTTGAGCTGAGTTTTATGATTCTCACATTGTGCAATTTCTTAAACATTTGGATAGCATTTCCAGCTGAGTGTCTGAAGTCGCTTTGTTATCCTCTAATCAGGACCTCAGAATAAAGAGCCCACACCGAGCTGGGGGTCCTGGCAGAGCTGTGGCTCTCACCTTGAGGACCCTGGTGCTCTGCGACCCCCAGTTTGGTCTCTGTGAGGTTGATGATGAGCTGTCAGGAAACCCGTTGTCAGTCTGCTGCTTCTACTACCTGCACCTACCTCTGACTTCAACTCCTCCTCCAGCCAACTTCACAGCAGTTTCTTTCAATTTGACCACGGTGTTGAGTAGACACACAGAACTGCTGAGGGGACAAATAGCTGTTTGCCTTCCCAAATTGACTAGAAGCTGCATTCCCACATCAGGATAATCTACCACTCGAAGTAACCATTCAAGCTCTGGCTTACCTCTCTTTAGAGTGGCCAGTGAAAGGAATTCACTCAAGAAACTGCATAAACACCTATGAATAGCCATGGATCTCTTTGGCATTACAAATCAAGAAATCCACTCCGTAAATATCTATTGGGTATATACCATGAGCCAAAAGTATGCTAGTTGCTATGGAGGGAAAAGTGAGCAAAAACTAAACATGTGTTGTTTTCATATAGCTTAATATCTATTAGGAGAGACCAACATTAATCAAATAAAAGATACTAACCAAGGTAACACATAAGAGGGATGGTCACGGTTCCTAGAGGGAACCTATAGTAGGGTGGATGAACCCGGCCAAGAAAGTCATGGCAGTCCTTCTTGTAGAAATGATACTCAGGGTGAATCAAGAAGATGAGGTTGTGTTAACCAAGCAAAAAGGGGTAGAACTAACATTCCAGGAAGACAGAGAGTATGAGCAAAGGTCCTGTGGCTGGTGTGAGCATGATGAGTATATAAAAGACTAAGTAAGGGCCACAGGATGGAGCATGGAGAGGAACAGGAGCCTGCATGCAGATGAGCCTGGCAAGCTTGGTAGGAACTGAGCTCTGAGGGGCTTGTGGACCACATTTTGTCTTTATCCTAATGGAAATGGGAAACCCTTTAAATATTTCAAGTCGTAAGGAGACACATTCAGAGATGCATTTTGGCAATATCACTCTGGTTTGAGAATTGAAAAGAGGTAGAGGTAAGAAAAACACCAACTATGAGACTTCTGCATTGACCCAAACAAGAGACATGTGCCAGCCTGATGGTGGAGACAGACAGAAGGGTGCAAATCAGAGAGCTGTTTAGGAGAACAAAATCTGCAGCACTTGGGGTAGACTGACTACGAAGGGTGAAGGAGAGACAGGTGGCAAGGGTGACACCAACCATTCTCGACAGGTACAAGGAGAATTTGAGATAGGGAGCTGGGGAGTGGAGGTAACTCATCACAGGAAACTCATGTCTTAGTAAGGCAGAAGCTTGGCTCGTTTGCTGGAGAAAAGGGTATTAAGGGAAATGTGGATCTTAAGGACATACAAACATTTTGGAATGACAGCTATGGGGAATTCGAGGAACAAGAATGACTTGCAGAAGTGATGGCTTATTTGAAATCAAATTGAAATAGGGAGAAAACATAGACTTAAAGTGGGCATTTCATCTGATATGTCTCAAAGGCCCTGCAGTGTGCTCTGTCTACATAGCAGGTACATGGTCAGTGTTTGCTGAGCAAGTAGACAGAGCCAAACAGTAATGTCACGTGACTTTCCCAAGCCACCTGAGACAATAAATGGCTCATCAATACCAATCAATTTGTCCTGCTACGTTTCTCTTGGTAGTAATCCCTGTGTAGCACTTTAGGCTGCAACGTGAACGGTGAAATATACTTCATTTGACTTGACTGTTTTATTGGAATGTTTTCCTTATCAGTGAGACCTGAATATATAATATGTTAGAAACTAAATTCGGTGGATATACAATTGTTTAATTCTTAAGAATTAGAATATGAGTGAGATGGAGAGAAAAGGAAAAGAAACCGTTTACCCACACCCTGCCTAACCTAAATAAGATTTAGGTTATTACTGCAGGACTTTTCAGAACATTTGTAATTCTAAGGCAAAAGCTCCTTAGACATTATTAATTCTGTGGAGAAAATGAGTTGCAAATAATAGGTACATAGAACTATCACCTGATATAGTGGCATCGTTGGGGGAAAATAAGTCTATAGTAGATGGATTACCTTGAATTTTTATAATATCAAATTTTCTCTCCTTGGAAGGGATTGTACTGCAAAATTACATCTTGGGAATATTTGATCAGGCCCTTATACTATTCTTCCCATGTTTTCCACCATCTTTCTAAAAGAATATTATTTTATGCCATAACTATATTCAAGATTGTGCCTATTTCTCAATTGCCTTCCTAGGAATTTAATTTTGTTGTCTAGATGGGGGAAGTCTGTTTTCTTTCCCAGTTATGGCCCAAATAATAAATGTTCATGTTACTGTGCTATAAAAATATGTCCTCTATAAATTGCTTTGCTTGTCATTAAGATGTTTCCTAAACAAGTTGAACACACACTATGTTTTTGTCAGACACTTGCAGCAATCTTAAATTACCTGCTGGGTCTATACATATTCAGAAGGCCATAATGGAAATGTGCCAAGTAGCTCAGGAGAAAATCACTTATAAAGATTAGGAGGGAACTGGGAAGCTTTGGCTTTTGTTGCTTGGATTGTGCACAAATGCATTTGTTTCTGGGTAACTTGAGGTTATTTCTTTCCAGATTTATTTTGGTCCACACAGTTTCCCAGGCATTAGTCATCAGTGTCGCCCAAAGCATTTACACACTTCTCATCTCCGTAGATAATCAATCAGAATCTTGAGACTGAAATGACCAGTTAAGACAGATCAACAGATTGTTGATCTAGTGGAGAAAAAAAAATGCGGTTTCAATTGAAAGGACTTTTGTGAGATTTCACGCAGGCAATTGAGTCCAAATTTATACTCAAACAATAGAACAAAATTTGAGAGAATGTTTTAAAGAAGGAATGTAATCCTCAGATAAGAGGATGTACTTGTGGATGGGTTACAGAAAATGTGGTCTAAATTGGTGGATTGGTGTCAGTTTAGTACTGTCATGTGATTATCAGTGATATGGATTTAGGCACAGAAAGAAAGGCATAGTTAGTTACCACATCATCAGATGAGGCAAGGTTAAAAGGGATACTTGTCCAATTACAACATATAGTGTGTTTTCAAAGACACAGTAAACTAGAATGATCCATGGGCAAGTATTTCTAGGTTGGATACCTTGAACTGGAACTTGATGAGTATATCGAATTTTTAAAAATTATAATTAGATGATGACTGATTGCCCATTACCAATATCATGCCAGCTGAACATTTCCACTCATAGCATACACGCATGTAAACAGTCCTCTATGCTGAGGACTTTTCAGAACCCTTATTGTACCAAGATACATTATAAACCTTTAATGGAAGTAGCTGGTATACAAAGTGTTTCCCAAACTTTGTTTTTCAAGGAATTACTACTAATACCTTGAGGGGCTATTATCCTTAGAACAGAGTTTGGGAAATGATAGTTCAGATGAAAGTTAAAGGCTTGGAACTCTACAAGAAGGAAGAGCTGAAGAACTGAAAGGAGAGAAATCTAACAGGGAGAAGACACGGAGGCAAACATGAGAGGCATTTTTGGAAGGTTCATTGAGACTAATAATGGTAACCCTAGCTGTTGTTTTCATGGCACTTTCTTTATGTCAGTTATCCATTTTGTCCTCACGAGAGCTCCATGCAGGAGAGGTACTGTACTCAGCCCCATTTTACAGATGATGACATTGCTGCAGAGACAGGTGATGTTCTTTGCCCAAGGTCATACAGGTAGACTAAAACTGTTTTCTCTGTGTGGACTCAGAGAGGGATGGGGTCCACAGAAAAAGATTTCAGCTCAACATTTGAAAGAGGGCTCAGGCAGTCAAAAACTGGGCATCAACTCTTAGGAATATCAAAGAGAGAATTTTTTGCATCATCTGGGCATCGTCCATTCAATTCCCTGATATTCCATCCACGATTCATCTCTCCACAACTCAGTCTTTGACCTTAGATACAATTCTCTTGGCCCTGAATCTTTCCGATATTTAGGTGGCTTTTCCTAGATGAGATCTAATTAAAAATGTTGTGCTACTGTCAAACCAGAACACTAATCTGTTTGGTCAAGGTGGCTGTGGAGACCATTGTGAAGAGATGCCAATAACCCCTTGGCTTCCTGTTTATTCTCACTCTTTCTCATTCCCCAGTGCATATGCCAGCCTCATCTCAGACTCTAAGCCCAGCCATCAGCTCCATCCTCTGGCCTGTGTTCATGCCCAGTGACCAAGGATGATGAGAATAAGTCCAAACACATAAACCCATCTGCCTGTTGAATGTTAGGGAAGAGCCAACACTCTTCCTTAGACATTTTTTCAACTTTTTTATTTCGGTAAAATACATATAACATAAAATTAACCATCTTAGCCACTTTGGAGTGTACATTTCAGTGGTATTTAATACATTCATAATATTCTCCAACCATCTCTACCATCTATCTCCATAAGTCTTCCCACCTTGTGAAACTGAAACTCTCTACCCATCAAACAATAATTTCCCATTCCTCTCTCCCTCCAGCCCCTGGCAATCATTTTACTTTCTACCTCTATGATTTTGATTATTCTAAATATCTCATATAAGTGGAATCATACAGTATTGTCTTTTTATGACTGGTTTATTTTACTAAGTAGAATGTCCTCAAGGTTTATCCATGTTGCCTATTCTGCGTATCACAGAATCCTCTTCCCTTTTGAGGCTGAATAATGGTCCATTATGTGTATACACCACATTTTGCTTATCCATTCACCTGTCACTGGACACTCTCACGTTTTAGCTATTGTGAATAATGCTGTTATGAACATGGATGTACAAATATCTCTTCAAGATCCTGCTTTCAATTCTTTTGGGTACCCAGAAGTGAAATTGTGGAATCACATGGAAATCCTATTTTTAATTTTTTTGAGGAGCCGCCATGCTGCTTTTCACATTTTACACTCCCACCAACAGTGCACAAGGTTTCAATTTCTCCACGTCATTGTCAGCACTTGTTACTGCGTTTCTAATAGCCATCCTAATGGGTGTGAGATGGTATCTCAAGGCTGTTTTGATTTGCATTTCCCTAATGGTTAGTGATATTGAACATCTTTTCATGTGCTTATTGGCCACTTGTCTATCTTCTTTAAGGAAATGTCTATTCAAGTCCCATAGGAATGTTTTAACATGTCATTATTGACGCATTGAAGACCCAAGTGGATTACCATTATTGTTCTTATAAGGAAAATTGTAACCAGAGAAGCTATGGGAATTTGATTAATATATTATCCTTTACCTAACATTCATTGTATGTTTTTGGTACCTCACCCTCTTACTAGTCCCTCCCTTTCTTCATCCAACCAACCTGACTTCAAAATGTATGGGAGATACAATGTGTTCACCAAACCCGTTTCCTTTTCCTCTGGCCATGGAGTTAGACTTAATTTCCCAGTAGCCCTCACAGCTTGGCAGAGCCATGTATCAGAGAAAACAGAATTTGGTAGAAGTCAATAGACCACTCCTAGGCCTCCTCACCCTCTTTCTCCGTCCACCGTTTGAACTGAGCACCCCAGGGACAGAAAGCGCGGCAGAGGCCAAGATGGAAGGACCTGAATACCAGAATCCCTCATGGCGTTGAAGATGCCAGAATAAATTAATGTTAATTTGTTAAGCTGTTGAGAAATTGTAGTTTATCTGTAACAGCATTTAGCATTGCTCTGCCTGATTAAAGAGCTCACCATTAACAGGTACCTTCACAGATTTCGTAGGTCCTTTCCTATGGGAATACAAAGACCCTAGGCAGAATGTAGGCCCCGCAATTGGCATTGGGAGGGCACTCAATACGTGTTAACTATTATTACTGTCAACTTTTGCACTGGTACTACATGACCCTTCTTAAAGTGTCAACCCAGAGCATGTTAGAAATGCAGAGTCTCAGCCCCACACTAGCTTTACTGAATCAGAATCTGCATGTTCACAAGACCCCCAGTGATGCCATTCCTGCTGAGCTATGCATACTCAACATTTGAGAGTCATTGCTCAAGACTAGCCGTTCTCAGCCTTCATTGCACATTAGAAGCATCCTATCAGAATTCCTGTCAGAATCTCTAGGATGCTATTTCTGATTTTGTTTTGGTGTTAAGGCTACCCAGGTGAGTGGAATATGCAGCCAGGGTGCAGAACCACTGCTCTTCATCATAGCTCGCCCAGTCCTCCTTGCACCAGCATTCCCAGGAGGGCTTGTTAAGACTCAGAGTCTGGATCTCTGTACATACCACAGCGTATGATTCAGTAGATCTGAGGTGGGGACCAAGAATTTGCATGTCTACCAAGTTCTCAGGTTCATTGGTTTCCTAGGCTGCCATAAAAAGTCACCCAAAACTAAGTGGCTTAAAACAACAGAAATCTATTCTCATAGTTCTGGAGGCTACAGGTCTGAAATCAAGCTGTCATCAGGGTGGTACACTCTCTGACGGGTCTGGGGAGACCCCTTCGTGTCTCTTCTGTCTTCTACTGGTTACCTGCAATCCCTGGTGGCCCTTGGCTTGTAGCTGCATCTCCCCAGCCCTCAGTATTCACAAGGCATTTTCCGTGTGTCTTCACGTAGTCTCCCCTCTACAAATATCCGTCTCTGTGTCCTAATTTCCCCTTTACATAAGGACACCAAAAGTAATGGATCAGGACCCACACTAATGACCCCATTTTATCTTGTTTACCTCTATAAACACCCTATTCCCAAATAGTCACATTCTAAAGTACTGGGGTGGGGGGTAAGATTTCAACATATCTTTTGGGGAGGATGGTTAAATCCATAACATCAGGAGATACTGATGCTATTGGTCCAAGGACACCACTTTAAGAACCACTGCTTTATCATAAGCTCCAAGAGTGTAGTAACAACATCCTTTTCTTTCAGCCTGTTCTACACAGGGCCTAGCTTGTGGCTTGGCACATAGTAGGTTTTCAAAAGCTGTAAGAAAAATCAATTAGTATTCCTTCCATGAGGAAATTTGGCTGGCATAAAGACTTCAACCTTTTCCTGACACTGTTAGAGGCTTAATATCTGACATTCCATGTAGCAGGCACTCAATAAATGTTGGGTGAGTGAACATAGCTGTCACTCCTTGTTAAAAATGTGAAAGAAAACCTTAGTGGGTTCTCATGCTTTTATTCCACCTTATGGAACCAAAGGACAGAATGATTATTAAATGACATGGCTCCCTTAATGAGAAATTAACAATCTACAAAACGCTGTGGATTTGTAGCTGGAGTTTGATGAGCTAACTGGCTATGGTAATTTGTTGATTGGCCTGTCTTGGCTTCCCATTGAGAATTCATCTCTATTCAGCAAGTGCTGTGAAATATTAGAGGAAGGGGAAATCTCCCTCGGAATCCTAGGAGACTCTCGTTTGGTCTTCAGCTTCATAAATCACTGTTTGGTTTTTTGGGGGTATTTTGGGGTTTTTTTCATAAATCACTGTTAATTTTCACCAAAATCAGTGACTCTTTACTGACGGGTAACTGTGCCCCCAGTGAATAGATGGCAATGTCTGGAGACATTTTTTGGTTGTCACAATTAGTGGTTGCTACTGGCATCTAATAGGTCGAGGCCTGGGATGCTGTTCAACCTTCTACAATGCATGGGACATTATTTGGCTCTGAAAGGCAAGAGTCCCAAGGTAAAAGAAATTCTGACCCAAGAAAAAATAAAATGGGCACCTTAATGGGCAACTTGATTTCAGCACCATCTCATCAGTGACATTTGGTGCGGCCAGGGGGAGAAGTGCCAAGAAGAGCATGGCTTTGTCATTTAGTATCTGGTTGTTTGCAATGATGTTGGATTTCTCCTGTATTAAAACAGAGACCTTTCAATCATTCCTGCAAGGTGGAAAATGACCTGAATTGAGGATTTCTAGGTGTCAGGCTCTGGGCAAAGTGTTGGCATATGTCTTCTCAATGAATGTGAGAGGATGCCTCTACTCAAAATGTCTCTGAAATAGGAACTAACATGATCCCACGTTCCAGATGCGAATGCCCCAGCTTTGAGGCTGAACAGTTAACCCAGCATTACGTGGTATTGAGGGGTGAACTTCTGCAGCTCAGTCTATGGGACTCCCGTGTCTGTATATTTGATCCCTGTTACATTCTGCTTTACCCTGAATTAAAATCCCGGCTTTGCTACTTACTGTGTGGTCTTGGGCACCAGATTTAACCCTTCACTGTCTTTGTTTCCTTATCTGCAAAATGAGGATAAATAATAGTTCAAAGTATTTCAACTAGGATATAAAATACTTTTGACAATGTCTGGCCACAGTATGAGCTTAATTTTAGTTAGTTCTTCTCCCCCTTACCAGCCATTACAATTACAGATATTAAGAAAGAGAAATTTACAAGTATGATATATAATTCTTAGTTGATGAGACTTTCTTTAAACTAAGTAGGAGACTCCATTTACTGGAAGGATATTTAATGATTAAGCTTTTATTCTGTTCAACCTCCCTCAGGGATTACTTAAAAATACCTCACAAACTTGCTGTTAGAAACCCATGTTCTCTACCCAGTCGGGACTTAATTAGTCCTTCAGCTTCTTAGCTTTTCTTCTAAGTTGTTCAATGTGAAATCCCAGATGACCCTGGTTGGGAGGATGTGGAAAGCTTCCAAGCACAGTTCAACCTGCCCAGTGCCTAAGAAGACTTTACAGTAACATTTGGGGGATTTTAAAGGATTTCTGAGGTCAACAAAGAAGAAAAAAATATTTTTGTGGATGTGCTAAATTAGATGCTTACAAATGATGTTCCTCTCTCCTGGGAAAGATTCATTAATTTTCTCAGTAAGCAGCCTCATTCTTTCAGGCCACCAGAGGAAGATTTGCAGATTAGAGACTTGGCCTCACTTTTCTCATGCTTTAAAAAGTCTCATTATCTGCAAACATCCTGCAAAAATCCACTCTCTGGGTGTGACCTTCACACCTGTTCACAACCTGCCCCAGCCTCCTGTCCCACAAGATCACTCCTGCCCTCCTTTAGACTCTATCACCCTTCTTCCTGTCACCTCCAAGTTTATAAATATTTGCATGTAGTGACGCCTTCCGTATCCACCCACACTTTGTCTGCCAAGTAAACTCCTACTTCAAGACCCAGTTCAAATGTCACCTTCCTTCTGTAGCTTTCTTCAGCCTCCCAAGGGAGGACCTAGTGGTTTTCCTTGGGAATATTCATCCATCCATCCATCCACCTATGAATTCATTCATTCATTCTGTGCCAACCACCTGCCAGATGATGTTTTAGGCACTAGAGTATGGAGGGGAGCAAAAATGAAGCACATACATTCTAGCTGGGGAATCATTATAACACAAAACATAAACTAGTAGTTAATTCAGAAAAGGATAAGCACTATGAGGAAATTATTATGGACTAATGAGAGAGTGTGTAACTGGCAGAGGAGAGTGTGATATTTGGTTAGATGATCAAGGAAAGCCTCTTAGAAGTGAGGTTTGGGCTGAAACCAGAATAATGAGATGGAAGCACTTATACCCCTCAAAATAGCACTTGGTACATCTGTGCAGAAATTAGTGTGTCTCTAAGAGGCTGTGAACTCCTTGAGGTCAAAACTCTTGTCCTCCTTGTCTTCATATCCCCAGAATCTTGACATCCTCAGCACCTAGCACAGAATCTGCAGGTAGTGAGTAGCCACAGATGATCGTTCAACTGACTCAATTTAGTTTAACGTAAAGCTTTATTTCCAATTGTACCAGTTACTTGTCTGTTGTCTATGCCACTGATTTTTTTTAAATCAAATAAGAAAAAAGCTATTGTTCCTTATTTCTCTGAGTTCAAGACATTCTGAAAACAAACTTTTGGCAATCCACTTAGGGAATGCAATATAAATGTCAAATAACATCTTAGGATTGATGCCATTTCTACAAATCAGTGACATCTGGGATAACTAATGTGTTATGCTGTGCTTTCCAGTCTTTGCTCAAAGAAATCCAACTCCTACTTCCTGAGGAGTTAAATCTTGGAAGAAACAATGGTGTGGAGAAGAGGCTGTGAAGCCTTCTCTTCCCATGGCCTCAGAGAACCTACCAGGCATCTGCGTATCAGCAATGCCCCTTTCACAGTCCTCACAGGCTGTCGTTACTTGATTGACGTAATCTGTGCTGCTAGACAGAGGACAACATCATGGCCAAGTCTGTCTTGTCTGAAATATCCAGTGTCAGTCTGCATCTGGCACATAGTAGATACTCAGGGAAGATTTGTGAAAGAAAGAAATACATGAAGGCACAACAACAACAGGGAATGGAAGGGACACTGGTCCTGAAAATCCTTGACTCCAAATTCAAGGACCACCGTTGGCTTGAATTTTGATCCATCAGGCCATCTTCATGTATTTCCGTCCCTTCAGTGAAGGTTTATATGTCAGGCATTGTCCTGGGTTGCAGGGATATGATGGTGCATGATAACTCATGGAGCTTAGAGTCTGGTGGGAGAGGCAAACTTTAATCAAATTAGAGCACAGATAAATGTGGAATTATGAACCGTAATAAAAGCTAGGAAGGAACGACATATGTTGCTTTGAGAGTATCTGGCTGGGAGCCTTGACACAGAGGGATATGGGAAGCTTGAGACCCTGGAGAAGTGATTTTGGAACTTTGATCCAAAGACAATAAGGTGAATGAGTAAGAAGGATGTGTAGTCAGGAGGAGCATGGGGCACAAAGCACCTTTTGGGAGCTGATGGGAGAAGGAGAACGGTGTGAGACAAGCAGGCGAAGCAGGCCATGCCAGATTCTTTTAAACTCTGTTCATCTTCATCTCTATCTTCAGAACATAGGAAATCTTCCAAAGGTTATGTATGGGGAGATGCTATGAATAGAGTCGATTCTGGAATCATCACCTGGGCTGCTTGTCTGGAAAGTGGATTGGAGAGGGCAGGAGTGGCATAAGATTGGCTGGAGCTGGTGTCCGGGTGGGAGGTAATGATACCTTAAACCTCATGACAATGGTGACAGAGTGACGAGGGTCAGGCAGATTGAGAAGATAAACCCAGCAGGACTTGGTGGTGGTTTACTTTAGATCAGTGGTCCTAAACCAGGGACAGTTGCACCCCCCGGGGATATCTGGCAACATCTGAAGACTTTTGGTGGTCGCACCTGGTGAGGGGTGGGATGCAGATGTTGGGGGGAGGGTGTGCAATTGGCATCTAATAGGGAGACCTCAGGGATGCTGCCTAGATGTCCTAGTGCACGGGACAGCCCCCTCCCCAACAACAAAGATCTACCTGGCCCCAAATGCCAGTAGTGCTGAGGCTGAGAAACCCTGCTTTAGATGTAGGACACAACGTCAAAGATAACCCTCGGGTCTTGGCTTGTCAGCAGGGTGAAAGGTCATGCCATTCTCTGAGAACTGGAGACCCTGGGAAACCAGTTCTCTAAAAGGGGGATTGTGGGAGTAGTGAGGACCATGAGAGGGTTTTTGAGGCATTTTGGAGGCATCCAAGTGTAGAGATGGCTTATCTTCTTTCCAAATCTTCCCCAGTCTAGGAGAGCAGCCTTCTCTACTCTGTTGTGCCATTTCCAGCCACCTGACTCTGGATTCTCACCTCCCCCTACCCTAACTTCAAATGTCCCATTCACCCCTTCCTTCTGCCTTGAAAAGAAGCCTACAGCTCTTTTGTTTAAAGGGTTTTACTACCCTCACCATAACAGAATAGACAAGGGTAACAAAACGCTTCACTAGCACTTTCATTTGAGAATTTTATTTGCCTCCTCATGTGTCATTTTCTCCTTAAGAAAACTAAGGAAGAAGTGTGATTTTTTCCTCCTGTCTGCATAATTTCCTTTCCTGGCTGAATGCTTGTCAGCTGCTGGCAGACCAAGAACCACTCTGAAAGCGTGGAGGAGCAGGAATATGCCAAGTGAGCCAGTGAAAGCCAAGCTTAACCTCTGTTCACACGTTGTTAGCTGTGCCCTCTCAGCCCTCAGGACATGGCCTCGGGGGGAAGGACACAGACATGCTGTGATGGGGTCCTTGGGTCTCACCTGTGAGCACTCAGGGCCTCACCTGAAAGTCAATCCCCAGAAACAGCCCTCATCTCCAACACATCCATCCCTGCTTCACCTCATGTCTTTCCTTGCTTTGTACCTAGCACCTACTTGGAAAGAGGGGAAAAGAAAGGAATTTTGGATAGAAGTACCGTGTCAGCATTTTGAATGGCTTAAGCTGTGTGCTGGCTGCTCGGCCACATTGTGGGCCCACAGTAGAACGATGTGGACCCCCAGGCAGCACTCTACCCATCACAGCTACCACGTGCTCCGCCAGCCTGCGTCCTCGAGTGTCCCCCGCGGGGCTCCCCAGTCTGGGGATGAGAATATTCCAGTGTAGAGCACCGTCCCCTTCACAGCCCTGTGACTACAGCTTCACTTCTCGCATCACACTTGTCCACACCCAAAAAAAACCCCTCCACACAGCATGAGAAATCAAGTTAATGAAACTACTACCACATTGAATTCCCAATAAGAAAAAGGCAAAATAAAACCTATCAACTGAAGAGAGAGGCGTTCTCTATAATCCTTTAGAGGAGCAGTAGAAGCAGGACTAATATGAGAGCTTGTTCCTGTGATCAAAGCATTTGTGACTGTTGGTGGCACCAAGAGGGAAGAGAGGGGCCCAACAGGAGGAAAATAGAAGGTTGATTTTATCTGGATGTCTTGTCTTCCCTGCTGCCTTGCTGATATGATCGGGGTTGTTTATACCAAAAGGAAATTTAGCTGACCAGACAGAAAATGCTAATTAGCACCAGCTGCCCTGGGTAGGGCACGCTCTTGCCTCCTAGAGAACAGGTCACAGCTTGTTGTCCTGACTTTTCAGGGATCCATCACCTTAGCGCACAGAATGCACTTCTGAGAAATGTACTCTGCAAGGCGGCAAGCATGGTGCACCGATACTGTTAAAGCCCCAGCCGAGACACAAAAGCTGCTATCACATTTCTTGGTCAGCTGACCAGCAGAAGCTTCAAACCAAGGAGAGCTAGAAACATCGAATGTCCTAAAGAAGCCTCTTTCCTCCAGGAGGTGGGGATGGAAGTTGTCAGTGCTCTTGGCAAAGTCTTGGAGCATCTGCTTTGATGACTTAATCCTTGTGTGAGGAGTGATGTGATTTCACAGCAGTGTGTAGTGGGAGCCATCAGTAACATTTGGTTACTGAACGCTGCTGACAGCAGCGTCTTAATGACAGATGATTGATTGATAGGAGGTCCATTGCCAAACAGTTAATTAGACAGCAAGTTCTGCTCTTGATGGAGGAGATGACCCACGTGTGCAAACTGACTTGGAGAGACATTCCTGGGTATCTCAGCCGTGGGCCCATCCGGAAGGAGAAAGACAGCAATCCTTCTGACGAAGACATAGTAATGTTTTACGCGTGAAAACAAGACAGAAAGTTCCCTGGGGGCAGAGCCATGTCCATCTTGTTCACTTGTATCCTTTGTGGCTGACACAATAATAAACATCTCTTAAATAAATGAAATAGTGAATGAATAGGAAGCTACCATACTTAGCATATTTCGCTTCCATGATTCTCCATTTCCACTGATGGTAAACCAAACTGCCAAGTTGGAGATCTCTGGGTTGCCTTAAATTTCTCCCTCTCCCTACCATACCAGAGCCTGTGTATTCAACCTCCCAACCCAGGAAAACATCTGCAAAATGCCACCTTATCTCCTCCCACCCCCTGGTGAATGACCCCACCTCCAGTCTTTGCTTCATGCCTGCCCATTGCTCCTTCTAACATAAATTCCATCATGTCATGACCTTGCTTTAAAACAAATGAGTTTGACTATAAGCTCTGCTATTGTATGATTGCACCTGCCTTCTTTCACCTCTCCCAGCCTCATCTCCTCATTTCAGCACACACACCAGTGCTTCACCTGGTGTTTTTCTCACCTTTCCACTTACCTGCCTTGCATCTTCATGTGTCCTCATCTTCCATCCCTCTCTTCTCTACCTGGAAAAATACCCTCATTCTTTAAGGCATGTCATCTAGGGAGCCTTTTCAGATCTCTCTACTCTCCTGGTGAGATCAAATCAAGTCCCTTTCCTTTCTTCCATTTTTCATCACTTTGCAATATTATTATCCACCTGTTAACCCACTTCACCTACTGTCCTCTGAAGGCGTCAAGTCAGGAGCCATAACATCTTCATTAGTGACTAATATGGTTCTTAGCACATAATTCCTTAGTGTTAGTTGGAAAAAAAAAAAGGACAGATAGGTAGATACGTGGAGGTGTGAGCGGCTGAATGGGTAGATGGGTGAGTGTGTTTATAGATGGACAGGTTAAATGTACGACAAAATGAATGGAAGAAGTGTTTGGATAGATAATAAATTGATTAATTCCAGAAAAATACTAGTGAAATAATTTGACAACTCCACCACCCTCCACTATGGGATAAATGATACAACACCATCCAAGGAGAGCTGAGTGTCCTCTTGGTCTGTTTGTCATTTGGACTGGGAATTCTGGGGTTTTGGGTACACAGAGTGTGATCTAGAAGGGAGCCTACGGAACCTGGGTGGGCACGTTTCCTTGGTCCTGGGGACTCTTTGTACCATGGAGAAGGGCACAGTTGACTATGTCTAAAGGCATTACTCACCAGGAAATGTTGAAGACATGTGGTCAAGGAAATGTCAGCGTGTTAGCCAGCGTGTTAGTGATTACTGTAACTAAATCAGTTATAGCGAAGGACATATGAATTGCGTGGTGCTCACATGATAAATGCTTCCTCAAGACATCATTCTGGCACAACCCTCAGTGCCCTAGTCAGGCATTAACTAATAGGGGAAATGCAAAATGTTGATACTGCAAAATATAGAGACAGAAGAGACTTATACTGAAAGTGCAAATTACTTTCTTTGCAGTGAGTGGAAAGTCACATTACTTCAAGACGCTGCCTAATTATCTGTAATTATGCCCAAAATAGTCAAGCTAGTTTGCCAGCCAGTTGAGGAATTGCATCTTAAACGAATTTGCCACCAGAGAAAGAATATTGGAATACGGCAAAAAGAGATTACTATATTTAGGGGAAAGATGGAAACAGATCACATCCCAGTTCCTTCTCTAAAAACCTGTGATTCTGTGTAAACATTTTTGCTGAGGGAGCATTTATTACAGTTACTCAATTTAGCATTTTACAATATTCAGTAGAAACTCTAATGTGAGTTCCAAGCTGTCCTCATGTTCAAATAGTTAAGATTATCTGTGAGCGGGATCTAATATCTAAATTCATAAAGTACACTGTTTTTATATTTAAGATTTTTTTTGAGATAAAGGAATGCAGTTCTATTGTAGAAAACACGGGAAATACAAAAGTTAGGAAAATAACATCTATTATCCTGTCACCCAGAGAAAATTATTACTGTTCATAATTGGATGTGTGAGTTCTTTACTCTGCATATTTTAATAACATTGGAATTTTAATATATGCATCATTGTCTAGTTGCATTCTTTCACTTAACTTTTATGAACATTTTCACCTAATCAGTAGGCATTAAGGCACAGATGTTTAATGCTAAAATTATATCCACTGTTTTGAGGTACCATCATTAACTTTAACCACCAGTTTATTTTAGACAAATTTTTTTTGCTATTACGAGCAATTCTTCAATGGACATCTTATACAGATATCTTTGCCTGCATCTCTGCCTGTTTTCTTAATAAATGCCTAGGGGTGGAATGGCAGGGTCAAAGAGTGTGGTCATTTTAGGGGGTTATAGATTTAGATCTTAGACCAGTGGTGCCACTCCTGTTTGAGCCTTGCTTCCTTCATCTTTCTAAACCTGGGTGAAGAAATAGTAGTCTTGGGAAGTAGAAAGTCTTGGGAAGAGAAGAAAGGAAGCTGTGAACACTGTAGGGTTGAGGGGAACCCAAGGAAAAGCTGAACACAGCCCAAGAATCATGGGATCCCTGGAGACAGGAAGACCTAGTGGCAAGAGACAGCAAGTCACACAAAAATGAGACTGAAGAAAAGATAAGGAAAAAAAACTTTTAATGGGGGCATTGGAGGGGGGATTTGTTGGTGATGGAGGCAAGGATAAGAAGGCAATGGGAAAGCAGAAAAGAAAGATGTGAGACTAGCTCTGATGGAAGAGGGCACCACTTCCTAAAAACATCCATTCACAAGAAGGCGGGACTCTGCAGACCAGGAGCCACTAGGATGCAAGGACCAGTCAAGATCTACCAGATGCAGCCCCTCATGGCCATCTTGTAATCAGACAATGCTATTCTGATCCTTTGCCAACTAGAACAGTCAGGCAGCTTGAAGGAGGGGAGGTCATTCACTGTAGCTCAGTGACTAGTTCATCTGCAGTGTGCAAGACCATGGTTTATACAGCTGTAACGCATGCCTGGAAGCAGACCCACCTGTACCTTAGAACCTTGTCATTCAAAGTGCAGTCCATGGACCCACAGGATGGAAAACACGTGGAGGTTTGGTAGAAATTCATCATCTCAGACCCTGCCTGCCCCAGACCTGCTGAATCATGGTCTACATTCATACAGGATCCTCCAGGTGATTCATACACACCTTAAAATTTGAAAAGCACTGTCTTAGAAGACATCTTTTCATGTGGATTTCAAACTTTGCTGGTGCTTAGATTTAAAAGTGCTGATCTCTCTGATTCTGTGTTCATTGGAAGAGCCAAAGACTTATTTGAGCACTCATAGTTGGCTGAATCGCAGGTCCTTTAGAAGAATAATTTCCAGATAAAAAGTGAAAACATGGTGTAAGATGATTAGCATAGGTGGAGGAAACCAGTCGATAAGCCCAAGGCTGCTTGACTGACTTTTTGAGAATAGTAGTCTGCTTTGAGGATACTTTCCAAAGTCCGTCAGAACGAGTGTTAATCTATCTCAGGTTTTAAGCAGAATATAGCAGGCTGGCTAGTGTTGCGTGTCCTCTCAGCTCCCAAGCCCAGAAAGTAAAATATTTGCCACTCCAAGCACTTTACATAAAATGCCCATGCAAGGATAGTCTACTCTGCTTATTATCATCTTTTCATGTTTCTTCAATGAGAAATAATTTTGGAACTGTGGGTTTACCAGAGGCAGGCAAAGCTAAGGCCTGGAGAAGCAAGATTAGTACCTGGAATGTTTTAACTGTTTTCCCTGCCATCCTCAGTAATTCCACCTGTGGACAATATTAATTTTAAATGTAATTACACAGAGATTTAATGGAAAAAATGATGTGGGCACAGTACAAAAGTTTCAGTTTTTCATTTTCTTTCTGACTGCAGCACTATTCAAAGTTAACCATTAGGAGGGGTTTGCAGACAATTTGGGTCTGGCATCAAGTCAGATAAATTATGATGTTTAACTATTGTTCTCATGATAAAGACTTCATAGGCTTTAAAGTAAGCCAGCCCTAGAAATCCTTGCCTGTAGTTTTGAATGGTGAGAGAGATTCCTCAGAGTTAGTATAAGGAAGGGAGGAGGGAAGCAAATATTAGGGAAGGGATATCTTGAGATAAAGAAACTCCCACAGTCATCACAACCATGGACAGACATATGCTGAGCACCTGTTATGTGCCAAGCAGGAGGCAAAGTGCTTTACCTGCATCCTCTCATCTAAATTAATATGATAAAATTGAAGCTTGGAAGGATCAAATAAATCGTCTAAAATCACACAGCCATGGCTGTGGTAAGATGGTGGAGTAGGAAGACCCTGAGCTCACATCCTCCCCAGGCACACTAAAATTACAACTATTTACAGAGCAACTATCAATGAGAATGTGACCTGAAAGTAGCAGAAAAGATTTTCCACAACTAGAGAATAAACAAGCAACAGCAACAAGATGGGTTGGAGGGGTGGAGACATGGTATAGTCAAGACCCACACCCTCTGGTAGGTGACCCACGGATGAGAAGATAGTCACAGCTGCAGAGATTCCCCACAAGGAGTGAGGGATTTGATCCCCACATTGGGCTCCCCCACCCACCCTGCCTTGGGGTCCTGCACTAGAAAGACAAGCCCTCAGAACATCTGGTTTAAAGGCCAGCAGGGTATGCACATAGGAGGGCCAAAGGGCTGTAGGGAACAGAGGCCCCACTCTTAAAGGGCACATGCTAAACCTCACATGCTCTAAGTCCCAGGCAAGAGGCAGTGATTTGAAAAGAGCCTGGGTCAGACCCACTTGCTGATCTTGAGGCCCTCCTGGAGAGGCAAGAGGCAACTGGAACCCTTCCTGGGAGACACTGGTGGCAGCCATTAATGGGAGCTCATTCTACCTTGAAGACAATGGTGCTGTCATGTGCCATTTTGGAGTCCCCCTTCTAGCCTATCAGTGCTGGAGCTTACCCACCTGCCAGCCAGTCGGCACCAGTCTCAGAATCCCCAGGCCAAGCAGCCAACTACACAGGACCCAGCCCTGCCCAACAGCAAGGCTGCACCAGTTGTGGCTCCCCTCCTCCCAAGTCCCCAAGCCAGTTTCCCTGGGAACCCCTGGGCCGCACAGCCAGTTGCCCCAAGACATGACCTCACCCATCAGCAGCCAACAGTCTTCACATGAGGCAGAGCCTGGCAGCCACCCAGGCCAGAAGCCAGCTCCACCAACCAGTGTGCCCTCACCCAACAGAAGAGCCCACACAGCCCACATAGGGGGCACCCTAGAGCATATAGTTCTAGTGACCAGAGGGGAGTACACTACTGGGCCTCATAGGCCTACATAAGACCTCTTCTCCAAGATCAGGCAATGTAACCAACCTGCCTAATACATAAAAATTAAAATGTAAGAGTTAGGCAAAATGAGGTGAGAGAGGAATATGGTCCAAGTGAGGGAATAAGATAAAGCCCCAGAAGAAGAACAAAGCAAAGCAAAGATGAGCAATCTGCCCAGTAAAGAGTTCAAAGTAATGATCATAAAGCTGCTCAATGAACTTGAGAGAAAGATGGATAAACACAGTGAAAAGTTAAACAAATAGTTAGAAAATATGAAGAAGAACCAAAAGGAGCAGAAGAATACAATAACTGAAATTTTAAAATACACCAGAAGGAACCCACACTAGATTAGATGATACAGAGGAATGAATCTATGAGCTGGAAGACAGAGTAGTGGAAATCACACAAGTTGAACAGAAAAAAAAGAAAAAAGAATTCTAAAATTGAAGACAATTTAAGAGACCTTTGGGATAACATCAGTTATACTAACATTTGCATTGTAGGGGGTCACAGAAGGAGGAGAGAGAGATAAAGGGGCAGAGAACTTATGTGAAGGAATAATATCTAAAAACTACCCTACGCTGGTCCAGGAAGCACAGAGTTCCAAACAAGATCAACTCAAGGAAGTCCACAGCAAGACATACTGTAATTAAAATGGCAGAAATTAAAGACAAGGAGAGAATCTTAAAAGCAGCAAGGGAAAAGCAACTAGTTACATACAAGGGAACTCCCATAAGACTGTCAGCTGACTTTTCAGCAGAAACTTTGCAGGCTGGAAGGAGTGGCACAATATATTTAAAGTGATGAAAGGAAAAAACCTACAACTAAGAATACTCTACGCAGCAAGGCTATCATTCAGACTTGAAGGACAGATAAAGAGTTTTATAGACAAGCAAAAGCTAAAAAAAATTTAGCACCACTAAACAAAATATTGGCAAACCAAATTCAACAATACATTAAAAAGATCATAAACCATGGTCAAGTAGGATTTATCCCAGGGATGCAAGAATGCTTCAGTATCCACAAATCAATCTGTGATACACCACATCAAGAAACTGAAGAATAAAAATCATATGTACATATGCAGAAAAAGTTTTTGACAAAATTCAACATCTATGATTAAAAAAACTCTCAACAAAGTGGATATAGAGGAAACACCTCAACAGAATAAAGGCTATATATGAGAAGTACACACCTAACATCATAATCAACAGTGAAATTCTGAAAGCATTTCCTCTAAAATCAAATGTAAGACAAGAATGCCCACTTTTGCCACTTTTTTTTCAACATAGTACTGGAAGTTGTAGCTACAGCTATCGGACGAAAAAAATAAGTACATAAAAAGGATTAAAAATTGGAAAGAAAAATAAAACAGTCACTGTTTGCAGATGACATGACACTATCTCTAGAAAAATCCTAAAAACTCCACCAAAACACTATTACAACTATAAAGTGAATTCAGTAAAGTTGCAGGATACAAAATTAATATACAGAAATCTGTTGCATTTTTATACACCAACAATGAACTATCAGAAAGAGAAATTAAGAAAACAATCCCATTTACAAATACATCAAAAAAATAAAATGAAATACCTAGGAATAAATCTAACTAAGAAAGTAAAAGACCTGTCATCAGAAAAATGTGACACTGATGAAAGAAATTGAACATAATACAAACAAATGGAAAGAGATATTGTGCTCATGGGTGGGAAGAACTAATATTGTCAAAATGACCATACTATTCAAGCAATCTACAGATTTAATGCAATCCCTATCAAAATACTAATGACATTTTTCACAGACCCAAAACAAATAATTCTAAAATTTGTATGGAGACACCAAAGACTCCAAATAGCCAAAACAATCTTCAGAAAGAAGAACAAAGCTTGAGCCATAATGCTCCCTGGTTTCAAACTATACTACAAAGCTACAATAATGAAAACAGTATGGTAGTGGCACAAAAACAGACACATAGATCAATAGAACAGGAAAGAGAGCCCAGAAAAAAACTCACACTTTTATGGTTAGTTCCTCTGTGACAAGGGAGGCAAGAATATACAATGGGGAAAAGATAGCCTCCTCGGGGAAAACTTGACAGCTGCATGCAAAAGAATAAAACTGGACTACTTTCTTACAACATATACAAAAATAAACTCAAAATGGATTAAAGACTTAATGACCTGAAACCATAAAACTCCTGTAAGAAAATATAAGCAATGTGCTTTTTGACATCAGTCTTAGCAATATCTTTTTGGATATGTCTCCTCAGGTAAGGGAAACAAAGCAAAAATAAACAAATGGGACTACATCAAACTAAAAAGCACAGCAAAAGAAACCATCAAAAAAATGAAAAGGCCACCCACTGAATGGGAAAAGATATTTGCAAACTCTGTCTGATAAGGGGTTAATATCTGAAATATATTTTTTTAAAAACTTTCATACAACTCAACATCAAAAAACAAACAACCCGATTAAAAAAAAGGGGCAGAGGAACAGATTTTTTTCCAAAGAAGATATACAAATGGCCACCAGACACATGAAAAGATATTCAACATCGCTAATCATCAGGAAAATACAAATCAAAACCACAGTGTAATATCACCTCATGCCTGTCAGAATGGCTACTATCAAAAAGACCACAAATAACAACTGTTGGCAAGAATATAGAGAGACAGAAACCTTGTGCACTATTGGTGGGAATGTAAACCAGTGCAGCCATTATGGAAAAAGGGGTGGAGATTTCCCCCCAAATTAAAAATGGAACTACTGTACCATCCGGCAATTCCACTCTGAGTATTTTTTCTGAAGAAAACAAAAACACTCATTCAAAAAGATACGTGTACCTCTATGTTCATTGCAACATTTATTTGTAGTAGGTAAGATATGGAAACAACCTAAGTGCCCACTGATAAATGAATAGAGACAAGATGTGGTGTGTATATACAGTGAACTATTATTCAGCCATTAAAAAGAACAAAATCTTGCCACTTGTGACAACACACATGGACCTGAAGGGTATTATACTTAATGAAATAGGTCAGACAGAGAAAGACAAATTCCACGTGCTGTCACTTAGATGTGCAATCTAAAAATATAAATGAACGAACATATCAAAACAGAAACAGACTCACAAATACAGAGAACAAACAAGTGGTTGCCAGAGGGGAGGGAGAAGGGAGAATGAGTCAAATAGGTGAATGAGATTAAGAGGTACAAAATTCCAGTTCCACAATGAATGAGTCACAGGGATGAAATGTACAGCAAGGGGAGTGTAGTCAATAATATTGTAATGACCTTGTATGGTGACAGATGCGAGCTAGACTTATCTTGGTGATCATTTTAAAATGTACAGAAATATCAAATCACTATGTTGAACTAACATGGTGTTACAGGTCAATTATACCTCCATTAAAAAAAAATCATATAGCCCTAGGTGACTCACCCAGGATTTGAATCCAGAGCTTAAGTGCTTCATCACCACACTCTCCTTCCTCTCTCATTTTCAGTATTTCTGACAAATCAAGGGACATGGAGGGCAACAGGAAATATCTTCACAGCATTAAGAAAACCACTTAGAATCAACACTGATCCGAACTTCAGTCATTTATCCAGCAGAGGGGCAAGCTTGTCATGGGGCACCCCACATCTCACTCCATATTTGAGCAACAGGCAGATGTGCAGGGTGCCAGCTTATGCCAGGGAGGTTTTTAGCAAAAGAAGTGTTCAGGCGTCTGCCTGCCAATGCTCTCACAGTCTGCTGAGGTCATTTCTTCCTGATGCAGGTTGAGTGTTCGCACAGTGACAAAAGTCCTCCTGGGTGAACATAGTAAATCACCTCTTGTTGAAGGGATGAGAGTTGGGGACCATCACAATTGCTTTCTGCAAGCCCTTAAGATATCAGAGTGAACCTATATTATCTAGTAGGATGTTGGAAGGTCATAGGTCGTAGGTCACAAAATTGGATCTGGATGTGCTAGCAGCCAGCAGCAGTTAGCAGAAAGCCAGTGCTTTCAAAGAGACCCCTCCAGTGACCACACATCTATCTGTAGAAGACAAGGACACATGTAACACCTGTGTAAGATAGATTGATGAAAAACAGAGTTTAAAGGCAAAAAAAAGAGGAGGGATTTGAGAGTCTCAAATTTGTCTGTAATGAGCAAAGCCTCTTTCCTGACTGGTTATGCCTTTGGCGGCATCAGTGTGTGTGTATTGGGTACCCAACACGTGAATAATGTATGCGTAATGTATGTGTTGCTGCCTTAGAATAAGAAACGTGGGCGGCAGGTCTCGGGCACTTTAAATAATTTACATTTTAAATCTGCATCCTGTCGGAGAGTAATCTAAGCCTGCATGTAACATTTATGAAGGCAAGTGCAACTTCTATTTTTCTTTCAAAGCCAAATTGCCTTTATTGAGCGTTAGTAGTTGAGTAAATTTAGTTGGCATCATTTCAACTCCGTTGAAATACCTAGTGCTTAAAGTGAGTGATGTGGGCCCTTGATATGATTTAGTGAGAGCAGCAGAGAAATCACTCTGGAAAAGAGTACATCTGTAAATAATTACCCATGTTGTAAGTGAGAACAGAGATCCGTGGTCATGCTCACTGTGTTGGTGTCCAAAGGCTGGTGTCTGCAGTAATGTCAGGTCCTCTGTAGCTACAGCAACAGCACAGAGGGGTCAGTGTCCAACACCATGAAGAACCATATGCTCGCCTCCCACCTGAGGTCAGCATCTCATAAATCAGTCATGCTGGAGGCTGCAGACGCAGGAGCCCTCTCCAGGAGCTAAAGGGAACACCCACTCATGTGTTTTAAACATTGCTGTTTTGATCAGAAGTGTTGCATAGAACTGGGAAGACAGTGAAGAGAGATAAATGCAAAGATTTCATTCTAAAAAGTTAATGAAGCAGTTCTGTAGCTAATGATAGCTGGTAATAATGTTGTTGAGTTATTACTGTGGGCTAGTCACTGTGCTGGTTTCCTTACCTATGTTATTTTATTTCATCTTTGTTTAAAAAAGCAAAATCCTGAGGTAGGCACCCTAACGATATCCATTTTCCAGATAAGAAGCACAGAGTGGCTAAGCAACTTTCCTGCTGTCAGAAAAAATAGGATTTTGAACTGAAAGAGTTCAACTCACAGCATTTTCTCAAAACTTTATGCTTTTGTGCCTCCCCAGATTCTCTGATTGGGAAGCTATTTTTTTAATAAAATGTAAGCATTAAATCAGATCAAACAACTGACTGGTATGCATGTTGGTTACACAAATGATGAAGGCTACACTGCCTATTACCTCCCTTAATGACTGTGGAAACACTGGACCTTAGGATTTGAAAGGGTTTTGAGCTCATCAAACCCTCATCGGTTCAAGTTCCTGCAACACCCCAGCTCCTTTGGAACCTGCTACCTCTTTAATTATTTATATGAAACATACATACTGAGTGGTTTCTCTTTGCTAGTCCCTGGGTGAGCAGCTAAGCGAAGTCAAGAACTAGATACATGAAACTCCTCCCAGTATGGAGCTTAGACTTTGTTCCATTCATAGCTCTAACTGAGCTGACATCTTCCGTCTTACTTTTATCCATAGTTCCTAGCCCTTTATCCTGAAGCCACAATGTTAAAAGTTGCATTGCTGCCACATAACAACTTCAAGTATGTAGAAGCACAGTAGTACCCCCTGAATCTCCATCAGACACAATCCACCTTCTCTCATTCTCTCGTGTTCTCCAAGCCTGACACCTTCTACTGAGCAAATACACAGCAACTTCCCTGTAATCTGGCACTCAGAAGTGAAAGCAGAATCACACAGCCCAGTCGTATTGTAGTATACGTTGATTGGGTTGACTATAGGTTTTGGCAAGGATTCATTTGGTTGGAGGGAATAGAAACCCAATCCATCAACTCAGAGAGTAAAGATACCAAGTGGTTTCCCAGCTGTCCAGG